>NC_052511.1:15907068-16231651 GCF_014356525.2 Nilaparvata lugens
AGACGTCACACCAGAAATGTTGAGACAAGGCTATACACCTCTTAGGTTAGTAATTCACAATATTTTACTCTATAATAATATCGAGTGACCTGGCTGACTCAGGTCTTGTGTCAGAGTTTTCAGGTCGCAATTGATCAATTCCAGGGCATCTGACATGACCTAACGACTGCTTTATAGGCAGCCGAGACCGACGGCTTAACGTGTCCATCCGAGTTTGACAGATGAAACATGTTTGTAGGTAGAACACTAAAGCATCAACATACTGAATCTGGCAAACAAAATTAATCAAATGATTCATTGACGGCTCAACGTGACCATACGAAGCACGGGAGTGGCCTGACAAAAATATTTTGCTCGGGCTGGGATTCGAACCCGGGCCTCTATATTATAATAAAGCCAGTATCTAATCCACTCGACTACGGCCACTCCTCATCTTACTCAAATCCTATAGTATATCAAACCTAATAACAATATAGAAAGTTGCATTGCCATTCTGTAATAAAATTACTTACTGATATCTAAGTTCAGATAATAGTGTAGAATGAAATCTTAGACCTTGAAGAAATGAAGATCTTCTACAATAAGTTTCCTTAAAGCAGCTCTAACTTTTCAGTGAAAATAATATTACTATTAAATTTTGTAAAACTTTAAAGTGAAAAAACACTCACATTCTTTGAGTGTGGAAACTCAGTTTCTGTTTGACTTGAAAATGTGCGATACCAGCACGAAACGGACGTCGCCACATCAGAGAATGTGAGTGTTTTTTCACTTTAAAGTTTTACAAAATTTAATAGTAATAATAATAGTGGAAACAAGATGAAAATAATATATTCCTTATCTGCTTCTGTGTACTACTTTTTCTAGAATTTCGCAAACACTATATAACAACTTCTCAAGTAGGACAATTATTGTATTTTATAATAATATTTGTATTGAATTTATAGGATGTTTCAAACGGCAGAAGAATTTTTCACTTCGATGGGACTGAAACCAATGCCGGTTGAGTTTTGGCATAAATCGATGTTGGAGCGACCCACCGACAGAGTTGCAGCGTGCAAGGCTTCCGCCTGGGATTTCTGTAATCGGAAGGACTACAGGTGCAAATTATTTACATTCAATTTTTACATAACTTACTCATGAAGTATTATTCATGAAAACTTTCAGGATTAAACAATGCACAGAAGTATTAATGGGATAGTAATATTGTCAACTAAACATCATGAAATTTTGACTGATTTTCAATATTATCTGCATTACCTAGTTAGTAGTATTATACTTGATTTAAATAAAGTATGGTTTTGGTGGTGGCGCCGAAGTAGTATATATTATGTTGAAAAATTATATTTCTCATTCTAAAATATTACATTTGTAATCTGTATATAATTTTAAACATATTTTGTAAGTTAATAAATTTGATTTGATTTTCCATCCATTAAACGAATTACACGTACACCTTTTTCTCGTTAAACGTTATTGATAATAGAATGTAATTTATGTAATTGAATGTGTTTTTTATAATTTTGGTTATTTATAATTTACAGGATCAAACAATGCACAGAAGTGACAATGGAACAACTATTAACTACCCATCATGAAATGACTCACATTCAATATTATCTGCAATATGCAGAGAACCCTATACTGTTCAGGGATGGTGCTAATCCAGGTAAGATGCCACTTATTTCTGATTTATTTCCTGTATGAGATGAATAAAGTATGAGATAGGAACATAAAAAATTCACTCCTTATTGCAGTTCAATAATAGCATGGCTTAATAATAGATAAAAATCTATTCAGTTGAGTAAACACATGAGATTGGAGAACCTTTTAGGATGATAAAAACCGTTATAATTTATTCTTAAACCAGTTTAATAATAATAATAATAATACTGTGTTAATTTGATTATTCTAAAATTAATTCAGGAGATGAATCTGTCCAGTGAAATATGAGTTTTTAATTAACCAATTTTTTTATCTCCTTTCAAGCGTTTCATGAAGCAGTAAGTGATGCAATACTATTATCAGTGACAACTCCAAGGCATATGCATCGAATTGGACTACTAAACAATATAACCGATGACTATGGTAAGTAGCCATATTAAAATTTCAAGTAATGAGGATCATTTAAAAAACAAAGGATATTAATCAAATTCATTCAACAAAACTAATTGATTAATTTGGACATTTTATTGTTCTAATTTTATCTTCCATTATACCTATTTGGAGGGTTGAGTGTAAGAGAGGGCCGGCTGCGCCCTAACTCCGCCCTTCTAGGTAAAAATAAAGGCAGCTATTCTATTCTGTTCTATTCTATTTATATTGTTTATGTTTTATTTAACTTCAGGTATATTATTTTCATATTTCATGGCATATAGTACAGTATATTGATGTGGGCATATTAATTTACTACTTTTTCTTAATATTGTCATACTTAACACTTCGTATAAATGTTTTAATTAATGTATGAATTAGCTCTCGTTTATTTCTCTTCAAGTTTACTTTGAATTTTATTCTGATTAATTTTTCAAAATAGAAATAAAATCTCATTTGGGTGGCTCGTTGGAGTGTAGGTGATAACGCGCCGGTCTAATAATCAAGAGAACCCGAGTTCGAATCTCGACCGGGGCAAAAGTTTTTGACCACAGCACAATCACATAGATACGGCCACCCCGTATTTCGGAGGAGACGATAAGCCGTCAGTCCCGTCCACCCAAAAAGTAGTTGTCATCTCTCATCATCATCCCTCTCACGCATTACCTACGCACAAGAGCTTATGTGGGCATCACCCTAAAAAACATGCTTTGAATATTGAAGTCATGTTCAGACTTATAAGTGAGGTCAGAACTTCACTCCTTCTCTTATTACCAGCCAGAGATCATTACGGTATTAATCTATATAATATTAAGTTTTAACCTTTATCCTGAACTACCATCCACACTATCACTGTTTTAATAGCATATTAATATTCCTGTTTCAGAAACAAATATTAATTTTCTACTAGAGATGGCTCTTGACAAAGTGGCATATCTGCCATTTGCATATCTGGTTGATCAGGTGAGAAAATCTCTTACAACTTATAGTACTATCTTTGATCGTCTATCTGATCGCACGTTTTTCGGCACCATCTACTTTAGTTGACACTAAAATATTTAAGACGTTCAATAATTCTTATTTTATAGTAGAAATATCCATAGAAAATTAAAAACATATTTTTAGAGAATATCTAATTAGTAGCCGTGTTGAATCAAACATAAAACATACATTTAACAGATGAGTTATTCGTTATTGTTTCTGAATATTTTCTGGTTGGAGAAACTTAAAGTCAACAGAACTTGGACATAAGAATTCATATTCCATGTATTCAGAATTTTCCTGATGGTCTAATCAGACCAGATATTGAAAACCTCGACTCCTTCACTATGTTCGAAGTTACAGTTACACTGGAAACAGTCTTTGTGGTGGCATTTTCAGATAAATCCGAGAATTTCTGAAATAAATTGAAACGAAAGAATCTTCTATTGGACAACAATATTTTTACCCCAATTCGGGAGGGAAACTGTTTTACTCTTTACAATCTTTGCTTTATTCCAATCAATGCCAATCTTTGTTATATGCTTCATTGTGAATTATTGAATGAAGTTGGGCTGTTTCATTAGATGAAATCATTAAATGTTTCAGTGGCGCTGGAGTATATTTTCGGAGGGTGTGGAGGGCATCAATGCTAGATGGTGGGAGTTGCGCCTCCACCATCAGGGGGTCATTCCTCCGGTGTCAAGAGGCGAGAGTGACTTCGACCCGGCGGCCAAATATCACATTGTAGCTGACCAGCCTTATATGAGGTCAGCAAATAGCATTTGAATGAATCCAATGATGGATCTCCTGAGTAGATCCATTTTTTAGCCTTATATTTTGATTTTATCAAGTATCATTTGGTCAAATATAATAAAAGATTTGAAAATGGCTTCAATGTACGAAACATGTTGTGATAAAATATTTCAAAAAGGGTACTGAAATTTTTATTTATATTTATAATAAAAGACTTCTAGAGTAGAACCATATTTTTAGCCGTATATGAGATCAGCAAGTAGCATTAGTTACAATGCAACAATTGCTCTCTAGAATAGAACCATACTTCTTACATTGGTTGAAATTCTAATGAATAGCCAATAAGTGGAAGAAGTGGAGAAGTGAAATTCTCACTCATGAATGTGTGACACTTGTTTTAAAATCGGTGTTTCGCATTGTCTAGCAATGAAATGTTTATGAGGAATGATTTTTGAGTCGAATTTGTTTTCCATGACAAAATACTTATTGAAATTCTATTTCAGATTAATGTAGATTTTACGGCGTGAGTTTCAACAGTAAATTAAAAAATCCTAAGGAAATGTTGCCTGTCGTCAGAGTTATCAGTTTTTAAGAATGAACTTGGTGTTCGTAATATATGTGCTTTAATTAGAGCCCGTGGTGAAGGTTGATAAAGCTCCTTATCAAGGATCACATTGATGCATTCCTTTTTGCAACCTGCAACGTCAAAGAGGTTAATAATTTAAATTTGCTGTTGAATTCATGTTCTTGTATTCTGTTATAGAGTTCTACATGTCCTCTTAAGAAGAGCCAATAGAATATGTATCACCTCAATGACAAATTCTATATCATACCATATTCATATTTATTATTCTAATACTTATAAATTATAACAGTATTCAATATAAAATTAGTGTTTAAAACAGAAATAAATGTTGGTTTTCCAGGTACTTTGTCTCACTAGTTCTACAGTTCCAAATTCACGAAGCCCTATGTCAAGCTGCTGGACATATCGGTACCTTACATACGTGCGATATCTACAGATCAAGAGAAGCCGGTCGTTTAATAAGGTGAGAGAATTTTAACATTTTCAAAAATTATTATAAGCTTACAAGTACTAACGTTGAAAATTTCCTGTAACCGTCATCTTGGAAAAACGACACACAAATTAACTACTTACTCAATTTAAGAATTGTATATGGAAGTGTTGAAAAATTGCATTTATTCAAATGCTAATTGATAAATAATTATTAGGTATTATTAAACGAAAATCCAAAGGTAAATGCTGTAAACAGCAGAAGTCTTCAGGGTGGTTAAGTCATTCTGTTGTATCCTTCGTTTTTTAATAATAAATAAACTCATGGGCTCATTAATAATTATAACACTTTATTAATTACTCTCATAATAACTTCGTATTGAACATATTAAATGAATCGTTATATATATATATATTAACTTTGGATTTTTGTTTAATAATAATAAGCTCTATAAAAATATGTTCTATACTATTGTACGTAATGAATTCACTGTATAACTTCAAATTGATGTTAAGTGTAAAATGTTCCAATGTATTGCTCCAGAAATAAAGCGTTGAATTGAACTGTAGATTCTACATCTAGGGTAAGTATATCACAAAGATGTGCAAACTTCACTTATCATAATTTCATAAATTACTCAATTTCAATTTCTATAATTCCATAAATCACTTACCGTAATCTTATTCTACCAATTTCTATAAATAATTCCATGAATCACTCAATATTATTTCTCTTGTTACCACTTTTTATAATTCAATAAATCACCCAATCTTATTTTTCTATAAATTGATTTTAATTTATTTTATTTCGTTTTTCTTTACCAGTGAAACAATGTCAATCGGCTCCTCTCGCAAGTGGACAGAAGTGGTGAAAATCGCAACCAGAGGTAGAGCGAGTAGATTGGATGCTCGTCCCATGCTCGAGTACTTCAGTCCGCTTTTGCTCTGGCTCAGAGTCCAGAATCGTGATGAGAGAATAGTTGGATGGTCCAGTTCTCAGGAAGATACAGGTAAATCTAATTATAATAATTTTTCATACAACATTTATTACAAGCTTGTGCATGAGGAAAAAATTTGTTATGAGTGGAGAGTATTAAACTCGACTGAGTTTTCAAAATAATGGCTTCATCATAAATTCTATGAGTTCTATTAGAAGAAAATTTCTTTTTAATAAAATTGTTATAAAGTAAGGCCTTGAAATTCATAAACAAACAATGTCGTTATTCCATTGAAAAATAATGAATTTGGAATATTGTTTATTTGGCGTACTTAGAACTTTTAAGTCCTGTCTCTCAACCTCGACATTACAGATTAAATTAATAGTTATCATGATTGATAATGGGATAAAAATGCAAGGTTTTGACAACTTTTTCACTAGAATGTTTTCACTTATTGTGTTTTTATATGGTAATTATGGAACAATTCTACATTTCTGATATCAGTGTTCAATGATTGATAATTCTCCAGAGATAATAATTATCTCTTAATGAGATTGATCTTATTGATCAATTACTGATATCTTCCAAACATTTGAAATTATTGTTTTGAACATATTGTATCGTGCAGTGATCACATACATGAACTTCAGCTGTAGAATTTCTTTGGCTAAAATAGTACAGCATATTAAATATACTCTCCATATTAAACATTCCCATCTTTATTTATCAACAGTTGAAAGATTCTACTAAAGAAAAAAAATCATGGAAAGATTCTAGCCTACTATAGAAAAAATACAATAATATATTGTAAAGCGCATTTACATTAGGAAAATTATGCACATTGGAAATCATTATTTTCAAAACCTTTTATTTAGTATTCCTAATTAGATTATTAAATCTTGAGTCAGACAAGATGCAATTTATCATATTCCTTATTCTATTCTCTTTGTAGTACAGTTTATCATCTGGATCTAGTTGTCAAAATCTAGGTAATCCAGTTTGACAGATTAATCATTTATCATTGATGAGCCAGTCATAATTATTGTGATCTGCTGTATTGAGATTCACTAGGAACTGTCAGCATAACTTATAAATAACATAAATGCTTAACATTTAACAAATTCCGACAGTTTTAAATGGATTGCTCTCTAGTTCTATTTTACAATAGCTGAATGTTGAATGTTTATCAGCCTATATTTCTCACTTGATGAGATCACATTGTTTGTCTTTTGTGTGTTCAATCATTGATTTGCACATTTTTATTTTGTTGGCAGCACTGTTTGAGCACTGGTCACGTGGCAACGCACCCACTCATCGCCTCCATTTGGTCACTTATTTTCTCATAAGTATTTTCTCTCCTATGTTACTGCAACTGATTTGAAAAATTCCCGGCATCAGAGCTAAGTGACAACGAATCAAGCTTTAAATCTATTTTGTTAACTAGATGTACGTGTTGAAAATGAATGTGAAACTACTTATTATGACTGTGATAAATGAAGATTTATAGTACCGTACATGAATTGATAAATCTGAAATCCTTGTAGAACGTAAAGTGTTCTAAGAATATATAAATCATAAACACAGTAGATGTAACCAAATGCCTTATTTGTGGTACCTTAAAGGGATCAATATAGAATCACAAAAGTATAATACGAGCTAGATAATTAGCAAGATGGATAGTGAATGATATAGTTTCCAATGCCCTTTTAAGAGGAAAATGTCTCTTACTGTAAACAAAAAAGAATCAGAATCAATCAGTAAACGGCATTGTGTGCTCTTCTAACAAAAATAATAATACCCTTATAGGTAAAATAATTCATGTAATGACAGAATATTTGGATAAAAATGAAATGAGTAATATTTTTTCATATTGATTAGGAAAATAATTATGTCATTTAGACCAACAAATGAAAAATATCAAAGTAAGATTCATGTTATTGATAGAAGTGAGCTACTTTTATTATTTTGAATATGAAATTTAATCAAAAGTTAAAATCTTTTCAGTGTTTCTATTTAATGCACTTTTTCGAATAAAAAAATGGACGTAGAATAGTTGACTAATTTTAATGAATAAAACTAGAGATAAGGAGAGTTTATAATTATCTAGAGTTACCTCATCTGTAATCAATTTAAATAAAAATAAAAAGGTGTACCAATCAGCCTTAAGTCAATGTTTAAAAATTCTGAAATTGAGAAAAAATACATGAGAATGTGCATTGGCTCTTTGGTCTATCTTTATTCTATCTTACTAAAGGTAATACAATTGTTATATTTTTGAGCAACACTGGATGAACAAAAAAATGTTGAATTCTAATTTCATTAATTTTGATTTTCAAAAGTAGAATGCCAATAAAAATCCTTCAGCATTCACAATATTAGAAACATCGAATACCACTGTTGTTACCTTCTATGAAACCAGTCCTTCTGATTAAAAACCTTTTATGAAGTGACATGTTACCAATTTTTTGTTTTAATATTATGATATTCTTTTTTCCAAATATATTCTAGCTACTACTATTTCTAAATTGACTTGCAGGTATAAAAGAAAAGTTTATGTGGCTGAATGAAGCAGCAGGTAGCTGGTCGCCTTATCTAGGTCTGCCCAAGTGGGTGAAAAAACCATTGCAGCGTTATTGGTCCACTAGTATTCATTAGAAGAATTTTGTCATTGAAGAAAGGCCAGACACCTTTCTACTGCATAAATGCAAGGCAAGATTTGAAATACTAAGTGATTTTGTCACACCGCATGAGTGAGTAGTGACTATTACATAAATTAATGAAAGTAATTTGTACTCTTCATTGAAAATATGAGTTATCATATAAATTCTTCATTGAGAAAGCAATACCGTTGATCACTACTGAGATCATCATCAATACTTTGGTTGATTATTGTATCATATATTTGTATAAAGAATAATTATTACGAAAATGAAAAATGAATTAATTTGAAAATGAACATTTTCAAATGAAGTTAGAAACGCTTTGAATATTGCAGTCACTTCCAGGATACTTGATGAATCCATATTTAAGTTTTATTATTCGGCCGAAAAAAATATTTGCTTATCATACCGTTTATGTGGCTTTATGTTTTTTATTTTAATCAGAAATATATTGATGTGAGTTGAAGATCTCTTCTGAATATTATATCCAAGAATTCGACCTGTATGGTGATCCTGTACAATAAGTATCTATAGATTAAATAGAATACCAACAATTTCATATTTTTGTTGCAATAATTAGGCTACTTTTTATTAAAAATTATTTTAATTTACAATATTTTTTATTAATAGGTAACCTCTCTTTACAAATGAAAATTATTGAGATATTGCATTTATTCAAATGCTAATGGATGAGTAATTATTATTAAACGAAAATCAAAATTAAATGCTGTATATCTATTTTTCCATCTAGCTGTTTGCACTGTTGTCAATATTTGCACTAACGTAGCAGAAGTCTCCGGGGTCATTTAGAGAATTTAATTTGGATTTTTGTTTAATAGTAATTATTAGGTATTCCTCTTTATAAGTATATGTAAGACTCTCTCCGATTTAGCTTAGTTGTCTAAAGCTTTGCGAATTGGTATGCGTATATTGGTAGTAGATCCACTCATGAGGGCATCATTAGCATAAAATTAGCATGTTTTGAAACAAAAAAGTAACATCTTTTGATTTTTGAATGCACTTTATTTAATAGCTTCTCCTTATACTCGTCTCAACAAGAATTTATGAACATCCATCAACTATTGTGTGATCTATGGATAGTGATATTTAGTACCGTAATAGAGATATTTGAAGGTAGTCTGGCCGTGAAATGAATATATCCTCGTATTAGAATATAATTTCATACTTCAAGTGAACTGTCAAAGCTAAAGCGGCAACTGACGTAAGATGAGCGTCATACCTACAGGATGACTGAAGCTCCTTAGCATTACTGAAAACAATCACAAAAATGTCAAGGCGAAAATTAGAAAAACCAATATTGATTCAGGTTTTTTTTGTAAAATTCTATATATTATTAATTTGAAGTCGGAACATAAGGAAGAGCTTTCTAATTCATCTGAATATGTTAAATAATTTAATGTTTATAAATATACATTTTTACTGTATTTGCAATATTATGTGCCGGTCGCACAAAAGCCAGTTACATTTCAACTGTGATTAATTCCACGAGAACCAATCAGAGAAGCCGTCTTTTCAAAAAGCCTTCTCTGATTGATTCTCGTGAAATTAATCACGGTTAAAGTTTAACCGGCTTTTGTGCAACTGGGCCTAAGTTTCTTAATAATTTATTGTAATTCGCTTATACTGATTCAGTGGTGGCGAATATCTGTTGAACGTTTAATATCTATTAATGGATAGTTCATTAATTAAGTACCGTAGCATATTACACAAAAATATTTACTGAATTATTTTTTTTTAATTTATCTACTCATCCTACTCATATAGTTTTGTTTTATTTCTATGGATTTAAAAGGATTTTTACAACAATAATAACTCATATACATACTCACCTCGAATCTCCTATAAATTTGTAGCAACCGCAGGTCATCTGATTATTGATTATTATTTTTCTATTTTCCTCATTCAAAAATTCTTCAAAGCCTTCCATACCGCAAACTGCCACTGAAAGCAGAATAAAATGGAATAGAATCAGTTTTTTTATTTGGTGATTGAGTCTGGACATTTAAGTTCACTCTAGCACTTGACCAATGAATTTAAACAATGTAAAGACCCTGATACAATGGGCTGCATTAATTATTGATATTAATGGTAGCCTATATTTTTTGGGGGAGAATTGAAATCGATAGCCTAATCAATAGTTACTACAACATGTTGAGAAAATATAATAGTCTAAAATGGTTTATCTGTCTAAATATAATATAATAGTCTAAAATATTTGAAATAATTTCAAATCTATAAATACGGTAGTCTAATTTATTTCACAAATTCATTTTTTAATCCACACAAATATACTTTTATCAATTATTTAAATAAAAAAATTATAGATCACCAGGATTTTAATTTGGATTACAGTACTTGTTTTTATTGGATGTATTGACAATATCATACATGCTAAATATTGTAGAGCTAGAGAGAAATTTAAAACACAAATTGTTCCTTATGAAATGGATGACACACTATGACAATGAAATTAAAAATAAATCCTATTAATTAGAACTGGCTGAAATATTAATAAGAACTGTAATAATTTGTTAGTGATAATTACCTTGTTCAGTGAACAAATCGAAAGTATTTGAGTCAAGATTGTAGCGTCTTGTAATATAAACTTGCTGAGCATAAACTCTACGGCATTTCTCTTTTATGATATTCTTGATAAGTCCATCATATTCCTTTGAACATTCCATCTGCAAGTGAACAAATAAAAGATTGTGTGACAGTTGAAATGCACCAATTTTAATACAATGTAGAACATTTTTAATTAATTTTATTGTTGTGGATTTCTCAAGATGTAGATTAAGAAGGAATGTGATTGTTTTTCGTTTTTTTTAATTATAAGATTATAAATAATATTATAATTTTGTATATGAACTATAAGTTAAAAGAGCTAAATTTATACTAGAAGTGCAAATCCATTTGAAACCTCACCTGCCTGAAGTTTTGCCAGTAAATTATTTGATGAGTCAAAGAGTATCCAGTATTTTCAGACTCAGTTTCTTCTTCTAGACATTTTCGGTTGATAGCACAATTGTTGTTGAGAGCTATCAAGCAGTTGTTCGACTCAATCTCATTTGGATGACCACTAAGTAATAATTCGCCTTCACTGAGCGATATAATCCTGGAGACTTCTCTTTCATAGAAGAGCTCAAAGTCTCTTGATGATGTGAATAGTATCTGTGGATTCATATCAGTCTCCCATATAGGTGATGTTAATGATCTGTGAACTGGAAAAGCCGTTAGCAAAGAATAGTTTTATTTGTTGTTAATTATGACAGAGTAGTACAATAAGTAGGTAGTATATAATTCTAAGTCAAATCAAATACTTCAGAAGATAAGTACACGTAACACAATACTTAACAGAACAAGTCAAATACTTACCTATGCGGATGATGTGGTACTGATAGCAAGGAATCGCGATAAGTTGAAAGAGATATTCAGCACAATGAAAGAGGAAGCAAGGGAGCTGGGTCTGGAAATTAATATTGGAAAGACTAAGTATATGAGAATGTCTGCAAATGAAAGAAGAAGGCACGTAGACAACTTGATTCTATCAGATGACTGCAGCATTGAAGGTGTCAGTGAGTTTAAGTATCTTGGAGTTACACTGACAGCCGACATTAAGACTAGCCAAGAAATTTGTAGCAGAATTATTATTTATTTATTTATAAGGTTAGCAAAAAATACAAGAATCGGAAAAGAAAAAACAGGCTACTGCCTAAAACTTCTTCAATTTCCTAATTTAGTTTTCCAATTATGATGGGCAATCGAGCGTATTTTGCAAATCAAAGGATTTTTAAGAGTAGAATAGTATCAAGAGCAACTAAAGTGAAAATGTACAAGACGTTAGTCCGACCGGTTGTGACATATGGAGCAGAGACATGGACACTGCTGAGCAGGGATGTAAGAGCACTGATGTCATTCGAGAGAAAGATGTATCGAAGGATCTGGGAAACCTATGTGATGGAGGGGTTTGGAGAACCAGACATAACAGCGAAATCGATGAGGCTAAAGGGGAAGGAAATATTGTAAGATTTATTAAGGCAAGAAGGATGGAGTGACTTAGACATGTGGTGAGAATGAATATGGAAAGGACACAACTTAGACTGCTGGATGGACGAATGATGGGGACGAGAAAGAGAGGAAGACCGAGAACGAGATGGATAAATGATGTGATAGGTGATCTGCGTGTGCTGGGCGTATCCAACAACTGGCGGCAAAGATCACAGAGAAGAGACGATTGGAGGCATTGTGTTGAGGAGGCCAATGTCCACCCAGGACTGTAGAGCCAACTAAAGTAAAAAGTAAAGTAAAGTAAGTCAAATCAAATTAAGACGTTACATTATAATTTAATAAAATTTCTTATCACAGATTTTTATAGTTCTTCTATCTTTATATAGGCCTAAACACACAATTCTTCTTCTTCTCAGCCTTTCCCCACTCAGATGTGGTCGGCGTTTCGGGTCAGTCTCTTCCAGGAGTCTCGGTCATGGGCTTCGTTTAATGTTAGTCTGTTAGTCCCTTCTGTACAAGATCTTTGGCGATACAATTTTTCCATTTCCGATTCCAGATCCCGATCTTCACTTTCTCCTGTGCTCTACACTTTCTTCATCTCGCAAAATTGTTCCCCCCAGAGATCCGTAGGGGGATCTCAACACACAGATATCCGTTACCGTAATAATAAATTATAAACAGGTTACATCACACTATTATTAATTCATAAATAACCTTCTTACTTTTATAATGAATTTGTCAACTGGATAGTGGAAATTTGATTAATTATTTAATAATATTTATTCAATTCTCTAAAAAAATTTTTTTTATATTGACTGAAAACTAAAACTGAAATTTTATTCACAACATGTTTTACAAATGCTTTTACAATGTAATTATTAGGGAAAACAGTATCATTATAGAAAAAAAGAAAAGAACTTCAAAAGGACTGATGCTCAAGTTTCAGCTCTTGGATATTTTCTACACACCAGAAAAAATATTTGGCTAATTTAAAGAAGTTTCTACTCACAAAGAGTAGAGTCACATTTTATTTTCAATTTCTCCAAGACCCTTGCGGCTAACTCTTGTATTCCATGAACCTTTTTGAATTGGCTGCTGTCTGTTTCTAAGACATTCAAAATGCTCTTCAATTGACCTGAAATATTAAAGTACAGACACTGATAATACAAAGTTTTCAATAATCAACATATCGAATAAAATTTCTGGTCGTATTGAGAACGTTTTATTTTTTTATCTGAGAGAAAATGACTGCTGTGTGTTGAGTAGAGTTGAATGGAAAACAAATCTAAAACAATCACTCACATCACTGACTGACGGAATTGAATGAAGCAGGTTCAATTTGAGGACTAACATTTTCTAATCTATAAAACTGAAATATTTTTAAACGAAATCTGGTGTCTAAAAATATAGCGATTCTTCAAAAATTACATGTCGTCAAGTCATAAAAAATAGAGAAAACTGGGCCATTCATAAGAATTTTAGAAGTTATAATAATGTGATGGTATGAAATTGAGTGGGTATATTGTAGTTGTTCTTTTTGTGTTTCTTATTTTTCAGGTTTTTGAACTGGAATGAACTTTGATTCGTACTTTCAGATTTTAGTGTGAGAATATTTGACCATGTGTATTGAATTTGCTAACTTGTTGCTTAGTTGTCGAAATTAAAGCAATTTTCGTGCATTTTTCAAATGCAGCTTCAATTTCTTGTCGAAATAGCTACTGTATTTGGGAATTGTTCGAGCATTGACCTTTTTGCAGCTTTGGCTTTTCCACTGGAAGCTATGCTCAACGCTCGTGGAGGGGAAATAATTTTCAGTGAAAAGGCCTCAGTTATCGTATTGAGACGTAACCGTAAAAACATCATGTAACGGTGTGCGAGCCTCGGTCCTCCGAATGGGTCTGTTACCCATCCAGAGGGACAAATTGTAACGTTTTTCGGTAATCAGTAATTTTGATTTAGTAAAAGTTCGAATTAGATAGAATCAGTATATGTAAAATTAAGAGGTTAATTGTGTGCGTGAATTGAAGTAGTGTAGTAAGTTTCATAACGTCTGAGTTCATTGAGTTTTGGATTATGTGTTCTCAAAAGTTTGAATATTGTTGAAATGGGAGTGCCAAACTTTTGTTGTTTTCTTATATAACTCAAAATTTAGTTACATAGAATGACCGAGGCCCGAATTAAATGCAGCAAGCTAGCAGGTTCCCAAAATGTGTAGATTGGAAATTGATTATACTTTTTTTCTGAATCAATTACTGAATAACTTTGTATTATTCGAAAATTTGAGATGTGACAACATGATTTTATTAAGTAGGAAGTTTTGATTAGCTCAATAAACCTGAAGTTGAATGTTAAAAGTATTTTTTTCAATGGAGTTCCTGGCTCGTAGTTGCTAGTTGCTAAAATAGGTGACAGCAGTACACTTTAGCAAATATTATAGAAGAGAAGAAACACCCCCCACCGTTTACAATAACAAAATCAATTATATTTTCTTCCTGTTATCATGACTAGGATACTTGAAAAAATAATATTCCAATGCTCTAAACAGAGTTTTCAATTAAATAAATATATCATGGAATAAATCTTCAAGAAAAACACTTACCTATAGCTACATTTACTCCATATGCTATGTTTTCGTCACACTTATTATGAAAATTATTGGATAAACTGTTATCAAGACATCCAAATAACTCATTCAAAGCATCCGACGTATTTTTCTGAGCAGATTTGCATTCAGTTACCTCGAATAACAATGTCATGAATAATGAGAAAAATCCAAGTGATAAAACATTCATACTAAGATGCTTATAAAGTGACTGCTGAGTGAAATTAACAAATAATTGTTGTATTACTGATTCACAACAAATTGTTTAAGTTTTTAGTTGGATTGGAAAAACATACAATCAAGTAATTTTATGTATTATTATATCTTGAGCATCAAAACAATATAAATAAAGCTTTGTGATCGGTACTCAAATACAATTATTTGTTCACTTCACTACGTGGTTTCGTTGAACGTTGTTTAGAGACTGAATTTGCATGAGATTGCCAACTGTGAGAAAGAATTGTGGCGAGAATTCAATTGAGTCTCATCCCTCAGGGCTGGGATAAGCTTAGGTGCTTCATTTTCATTCCACCTCCCTTCTGTTTTCTCCTTCAAACTGCGCAATAAGTTGGGGATCTGAAATCCGTCCAAAATGAGTTTTCGGATTATTTATCCACCAGAACTTTCTAGAATTCCAGTTCATCATTTCATACTTTAAGGAAATCAAGGTGAAATAAATATTTTGTTTTTATGATTTTAATTATTGACATTAAAGCACACATTATACATTATTGACAGTAAGTTAGTATTTTATAAAGCACACGAGAAAGGAATAAACAACAATTATATATTGAATAGAATACAGTTGGGTTGACTGATATAATAGTTATTTTTTAAGACACAATAATAAGCGTTGAAGCGTATATGAAGCAAAATGACATTATTACAATTACATTTACTTTAGACTTAAAATTCACAACATCGAATAGCTACCTATATATGGAGTGTGTACTTTGAAAAAATCAAAGAAGAATAGCTTTCATAGTTTCAGAATGTCATTTGAGTTACTTTAGTGCAAACAATTTATGTAGAATAAACCTACAAAATAGATAAAACTTCATTGATTGAATCAACACACAATACTATATATAATAATATATTTTTCAAAGATTAAACCATTTATAATAAATTCAATGAAACTATTATGATTCATGAGACATAAGTTTTATTTTTTTGGAAATTATACCGATTACATTAACTTGTACTTTAGCTCAACTGTAGTTGTGTTTATTGTTGTTAATTTTTATGTTACTTGAAGGCGTTCAGTTTCCCAGGCACTGCTCATGGAACGGTTCAAAGTACATTCCAGCAATGCAGCCACGATCCCTGGTTGATCCCAGCTGGATGCATTGTCCTTTGATGGTTTCAGTCTACAAATATTCAAACAATAAGTTAATAACAGTCTCAGGTAATTAGTTTGAGTCAAATTTTCGGATACAATATCAGCAATTACAGTGTTACAAAACATCTAGTATTTGTAATCACAATAATTTTACATTATCAGCAGTTTCAGGTAATTTATTTTTGAAATAAAAATTAAAATTATGAAACATTCCAGGGGATTTATATAATGAAAAATAGTAAGCATAATAGTAGCATGATTTTTAAACCCTAATTGAAAGTAACAGCAGTTGAAAATTAATCATTTCCATTTAATTGTAAATTAAAACACGTACGGTATTGTTTTTCGTACTTCTTTCAAAAATTGAAAACAATTGCGTACTACATCATTATTAAAATCCTGCGCATAAATGATTATTGAAACATACGATTAAATTGAAAAAAGCATTAAAGATTCAATGATACTAGTAACTAGATGAAATAGATGAGAGATTGAATTATTGTAGTTTCATTTTATAATTATTAATAATATCTAGTAGCCGAATTGATTCATTCTCGTTTCACATGATGTCTTGGATTCCTGCATCATCTGAACAACATTAAAGTATAATAGGTGAGTTAAAAACTTGAAATATAATTGTGAAAAATCATTGTTAATAGTAAAGTGAATCCCTCATTTATTCAATAAGTGGTGATAGATTACAATAATGGTGTGATTGAATCAAACAGAGAAAAGAAGCTACATATAACTCAGATTGATTAGTGTATAACTAGAATGGAAATATTCACAAAATGATCATGAATATCAAAACTTTAAACAAGTTGAATAGAACAAGAAGATACTTACAACATGCAGTTCTATCTCACAAGAGGAGCTGGAGTCCACATTGTTTGAAACCATCAATTGCGACTGCAATAATTCAATACATTGCATTAAAAAGTGAAAAAGCCTACAGGTGAATGGATATTATGAAAAAATCATTTTTAATTTTTGTGATATTTCTATTTTTTTCTTTTGTGTAGAAGCGGATATAATAAACTTTGTTGTAGTTTAGACACTGTGTTATATGTTTAAATATTTGAAAAACATTTACTCTTCTTGGCGAATTGAGGTATTGGTGTATTTAAGTGTTTTAAAAATATTTACAAATGTATGACAGTGTCTAAACTACAACAAAGTTATTATGTAGTGTTTCGTCATGGAAAGAAACATCAACTTTGATAAAATACAACACTTACTAATTCTTATTAATTATTATTTTGATAGTCATTGATTTGAGAAGTTAACATTTTTGAAATAAAACTTTCCTCAAAGATGAATGAAACATTTAGGCGATGCGTACATTAATTGATATGAATGACAAAAACTCAACTCATATTGATCTATGAGAAAAATAATTGAGGCCTGAGTTCCAAAGTGTGCTAAATAACTAATTGGTAGAATCAAGTTCTGTTCTTTAGTAAAATTTAATGAAAATTCTGATGCGTTGAATTCTACGAATGATTTTTTCTCACTCACCGTTTCAGGGTGAGACTTGGAGTGCGAGCGAGATAGCAACTGTTTGAAGAATGCCTCGTTGAGATTCCCAGTCATGGCGAGGGATGATGCCAGTAAAGCATAAAGCACGATGAATAGTTTCAACATCCTATAAATAAATCATAAAACTTTATTTTGTATGGAATTGAAGAATTTTTGTAGCAATACTTATCACCAGTTGATATGATAATTTTCCACTTCAGGACATTCCAAAATTTTCACTTGATAATTTCAGAGAATCATCTCAATTTCATTCTATATTTTATCAGAGCTCAAAGTCTGACTGTAGCTTTCAATATTTTATCTTGCGGTTATTGTACTCTACAAGCTACAACAACTATACATTTGAGTATGTAAATTTCACATCTTATAATATGTATTTTTATTGATATCTTTCTAGAAAGATTATTTTAAAACAGATGAGTTATGATGTGCAGATAGGTACTAGCTCTCAAGTAGGTAGGTAGGTAGGAGATAGGTAGCTCTCAAGTTTCCTTTACATTTGAATACATCTCAAGTATGAAATTTCTGCTTTTCAATAAATTAATATTTCAACAATATCTTTAACATGCTAGAATAAATGATTCCAATGCATTTTGGCATTCTAGAATAGTCTTGTAGCCTATACAATAGCATCCCAGTCTAATTTAAAAAATATAGAATTAAGTTATTTTATAATTAAAAAATTATCTTACCTCTCTCTCTTCCAAAGTCTTTGAAATGACTTCAACTACTCGGTCTCGAATTTCGTAACTAAAGTCAAGGGAATACTTATCTCCGACTCTTCAATAAACTGTGCATACATACCCTGTGCGATTCTGTCTTTTAAACCACAAGGGTGAAGCCTGATAAAGGTTTCAGCAGTTGGGAATCAATTAGCAGTTGGAAAAATGGTGAAGAGGTTCACCTTTCTCAAAAAAAACATTGTTGTTTTTCTCAACTTTAATTAGAGAGTATAATTTGAGAATCTCGGCCTTACCATACCATAAAGGGTTTCTCTTGAAAACTCTACATTGGAGGCTCTTCTGCTACGTACCGTACATTCTAAGATGATCGACTGATTAACTACTAACATACGAAATAATTATCTGAAAGCGATGGGATGCTTCCTCAAATGAACAAGATTGGTCTTGAAAAGTAATATTGCTTCTGCAACAACAGTCCTGCTCCACAATATTTTAATCAATCAGATTCCATTAAATTAAGTTGTTGTTGTTTATATATACGGTACAACCGTACGGTACGGTGAGTATAATCATTTGTTTCTTCTTAGGTGCACTATGATTAGATGTTGAATGAGATGAAACTTTTTTCAATTCATTAATTTGAACTTTCTGAGGTTTCAACGTCGTTTAAATACAAGGCTCCGGAGGTATTCGATCTCATTCATCCTCCAGTCATTGAAGAGACCATCCATCTACTCCAAGCAATTTTTTGTAAGCACAGAGCAATCTTCAACAGAGACAATGTCGTTGTAAGTACCCAAAAATAGGCTATTGTTTGAGTGTTCTTTTATTGAATAACTGAATATATCAAGATTCTAACAAAGACCGTAAGTATTGAAAGATATACTTGGCAACTGAATAGTATTATAATAATATTGTAAATATTATTTACAATAACTCTGAATAATATTGTGAAAGTATACAGGTAATTCAGTGTTTTTCCTTCACTCAAGTACGAGATCAGGCTTGAAATATTAATAATTAGAGTATTTTCAAACAAGTGTACTAAATTCAATAGAGTTATTATAAAGTGTTTTTGTATTTAAAAAAACACCAATAATAATTAGAGCTGTTATTGATAAGATCATTTCGAAGAGCGTTTGAAGATTACTGATTTTATCTTGGAAATTAAAATTAAACTGATACTGGCTAGTGAGTGTGAGTTTGTGGAGGAAAGAGCTGGCTAAATTGGGTGTCTCACAGGTTAATTGAAAATCTACAGAGGTGTTTTCTAAACCAAACACTTTGCTTGAGAGTGCAGTGCACTCTCTAGAGAAAAGACTAGAGAAATTGTCAAAAAATCCACTTTATTGTAATAAAAATTATAATTTCACAGGAACAAGCTCTCATGTGCTACAAATTAATAATAAATAACTTAAGTTATATAAATATAACTATATTGATTATAGTTTTTATAATTTGTATTAAAATTAAGTGAATTTTTTGACAATTTCTCTTCAAAGTCTCTTCAACTATGGAAAAGTTTCACAATATCATCATTTACTCTACAAACTTAATCTAGAATAATTTATTGGTTGACTTTCAGAAGTACTGATCGACTTGTTCTCAGGTGAACTATCTTTTTATTTCAGTAACATGAGATTCGCACTCCTGAGCATCATTCTATCGGCACTTCTCGCTACCATTGCTGGAAACCCTGAGCCCGGTTCTCTCATTGGTGGTTTGATGATGCCTCGTATGAACCCAATCAGCCAACTGGTAAGCCTGAAGAAAATGAATTTATTGAGATTAGATTTAATATTTCATCTATACAGCATTACCCAATTTATTTTTCTATAGAAATTATCTCAAGCCTTTCATAAAACGTTTTCATTTCACAAATTGTGTAACTAAACTGTGTAGCAGTGTAGATTTGTGCGTATATTTCAAGATAAAAGGAGTTCTCTTGCTTATTATATCATGATTTTCTCACTGGTGAGAACATATTCCAGCCAAAGAGAAAGCTTGTATGGAGTCAAGATTCACATAACATTAAATTGATACTAAAAAATATGCTATATTTTTAATAATTTTCAGATGATTATTCATTCACTGGAAAAATAAGTTACTCATAACAAATTCTAAAATAGAATAGAATAGAATTTATTGTTTCTCATAAACAACAGTACAATATTACAAGAGAAAACACAACAAAGATATTAAGCTATTAGCCAAATTTATGCTAAATGCCAATGCTATGGCTCAAAAATATAAAATGAAATAAATAGTAAGCTACAGTATAACCACGCTAGAATAATGTGTTTTCCCTATCTTTCATTTTTAATAGCATTATTTCTATATCAATGTATGAGGATTGAAATGTGTACTAAGGACTGCATGAGAACTGTGTGTATTAATAAGTTTATTTCTCCTCTCAGGAACTCCTAAGAAATTTGGAAACAACCGCTGACACTTGTAACATTGAGATAAGAAAAGTAAGTATGACACCTATATTATGTGATCGAGTATCTAGACATAAGTTATCTGTTTATTGTATTATTTTTTATTGGTACTTTTTCACGTTTAGTCTTGTACTTCAACGTTTATTCAAGGAATCAATATTGAAATCTCTTCAAAATTGAACGTACGGTATTATGTTTTATCGATCCAACAGATTATTAATTGACGATTAATAGAGAAAACAGAATTAATTAAAGTCTAATATGAAAAGGACATCATTATTTGTTCGAGAGGATATTAAAGGCTACAGTTGAACGAATGTACATTTCGAAACGAATAATAGCAGTGTCCTTCTTCAAAGAATTGCCTTCATTCAATTTAATTAAAACTTGATATAAAATGAAAATAATGTTTGCATGATAAAATTATTGTCAGTACCTACAATATCTCTTTAAGTAGGTACCGTACCAGTATCGTTACTTTACCATATTGTAATTAAAAAATCAATTACAGCCTGTATTGATTGATTTGATTGGAAAATTTGTTTTCATGTGATAACAGGTGGAGAAGATTGCGGGCAAATGTATTGATCTTGGAAACAGCAATAGCAGAGGATGTGCTGCAGGAATCTATATGGAGCCATTCCACACTGACTGCATGAACGATTGAATTGCCTATTAGAGAATGTTAATTTAACTTTTGACGAGAAAGATGACTGAGGATCACCATTTTTCATTTATCATTCAATTATTGAACATCAATTTACTAATTATGTCATTTTAGTTTCAGTAATAAATATGTACTATAAAAAATATTGTATTGTTGTTTTTCTTCTCATCAGTATGCGTCTAAAATTGTCTCTTTTTCTTTTGTATAATGGGTGGAAGTGGTGGTGAAATTAGATATCATTATAAAAAAAATATTATCAAATACAATAATTGATATATGCTACCTGCTACCACATCAAATTTTGTGTCTCTGTAGAATGACAAACGAAAGAATCCTATATTATAATTATGATCATATAATAATCTCAAAATTAATTGTCACTGATAAATTAAAACTAAAAATTGAGGGACAACGTTTGAAATGAACATTCGGTAACATTGTTCATAAAAATATATCTGGTTTTCTCTTTTGATACTGCCCACGAATGAAAAAAAATATTAAAGGAAGCTCAGTTGAACGGTGTTTGGTACACTTATAAAGAAAAAAGAATAAATTTTTCATTAATGAAAAGTTTGATTTAAAAGAGAAGGTTTGCATTATTACTGGAATGGAATGAGCGGAGGACAGAGGAGTGTTGATCTTAATAAATAGCAACCCTCCAGGCGCAATTCATTTCAATCCCACTTCTTCTCAGCTTATCCTACTCATGGTCTTGCCCGATGCAATGCTGTCTTCTTAACTGTATTGATTTTATCAGCACAAGCCTTATTATAGCAGACATAAAATAGCTTCTGGAGACATTATTATGTTATCGTGAATAGCATGATGATACTAAATACAAAGTAGAAACTAACTGTAGATTGAGACTAGGCCTGCATAATTTTCAAGATACCGGCACAGAATTACAGAATTATAGGAGTTTTCTCTGATACCAGTAATAAAAACGTGCTGATAAAATAAAAATTATCAGTAACTCACCGCATACCTATATCATAAGTGATGCTAAAAATACGACAATAAAGTTTTTGGAATATAGAACTATTCTACAATTATTACATATAATATGATTGAGAAAATAAAAAATAGTTTAATTTGAATTAGTTTTTAAAATAAATCTTTCTCAAATTCAATAGCATTGGAGATTTAATTCATTGACAAATTTAGCCGCCAAAGCGATTGACCATAATAAGCGAGTATGCGCAAGGTGTCCTGGAATGTGCTGCACTCTGGCATTTAATCTGTAAACTAGAATTCACACTATTCACAGACGTTTTTCTCTCCCGCTTCCTCACGTTGTTGATGTGATGATGTCGGTGAAATTATAGGTTATGTACTCAATTTTACTGTAGACTTCTTTTATTTATGTTCGTATAAAATAATAAAATGGTCAAGTGCTTTTCATCTAAAGAAGGAACATCTAAAAATGAAGACAGTTCATCTTCACAAACAATTGTAAGTCTGTTCTTATGTATTCTTTGATAATATACTAACTTTTTTGTTTCTCTAGACACTGTAGGCAATTGAATGTAGGCTCTATTTGAATAATAATTACACAGTAATTAATTTATAGATTGATATGTAATTATTCTAGATTTTAAGGATAATATTGGACTTTGTTCAAATGTTCCAGTTAACTTTACTCAATATGTAAGCTTATTCGGTTTTAAATAAGCCTAAGCTTATTTGTTAAGAAAGAGTACCTACCTAAAGTGAGGTCCATATAATCATAATGACAGTATTTGGTTAACTTTGATGTTGCTATCCTTGTCTAAGATTCAAGATTCGTTTATTGTCAGAACATTAAAAACAATAATGCAAGACATCGTCAAAAAATATACAAACACAATTTTAACAATTTATCGCAGGTCATAGAATTAGGCTTACCGGTACATTACATTATTTAGTATTTCAAACTGTAAGGTTAGCAGTATATTCTATACTACGCACATCCACACACACACACAGACCAATACCCAAAAACCACTTTTTGGACTCAGGGGACCTTGAAACGTACGGTATAGAAAACTAGAAATTGGGGTACCTTAATTTTTTTCGGAAAGCAATACTTTCCTTATCTATGGTAATAAGGCAAGGAGAGTAAAAAATCATTAAAACCACCAGCTGTTAGACAGTCATTTACATTAACATTATTCAAATCATTCTTATTAAGATTTTCTTTTACAATAGACCATAACTCTTTAGGTTTATTCTTTGCTGTTAATACACAGTTGCAATTATGCTCAAATTTAGCCCTCCTTACAGTTTTTCTAAATGAGTTTTTAAGTTCAACATATCTAACTTTAAAATGATGTAGACCTGATCGTTTGAACAACTCATACATAAGTAAGCATTAATTCTTCAATTGTTTGATATCATCATCATACCATTTACCAATATAAGCATAACAAGCAATATAACATTCGACAAAGCAGATAGCTCTATCCTTTTCTAGCTTCGCAACAATGCCAAATCTGTTTTTGACAATGTAGAAAATTAATTAAGGCAGAGAACAGGCAACGCTGTTGTTCTATCTATATCCACTGCCATTATAACGTGGACCTCACTATAGCATAATACTGTGACCATGAAACCTGTGAAAGAGCTTTCTGATTCTAATACACATTAAAAAAAGTAAATAAAGGATTCACGTTATTCAATTAATAAAAAAATACGAATTTTCTCAAAAATGTATCCTTCTTTGAATAAGCAAGAAAAATCTCAAATTTGGCATTGCATTTTTTAAAATTTGTGTTATACAGAATAGTACTTCCTTCATTTTTATCAAAACAATTCCAGTAATCCAATGTTAGTATATCGCATTTTGCGGATGAGGCCTACTTAGCAGGTCTCGTGGCACACCAAATTGAGAACTACTAAGGTAATAATATAGTGAGGTCTTGCTAGCTAAAGTATGGTGTCAGAGTATTCAGGTAGCACCTAAACAAATTCAGTGTCTCTGATATGACTCAACGACTGCTTTTAGGTTTCCGGTACCAAAGTTAACGTGTCCACAAAGGTAGAGCATAGATAATCAAATTATCGGAAAGATCTCGATCATTAGAGAATGCCGTTAGGAATCACTAAGGTAAAGCACAATAGTAATCAAATAATTGCAAAAATATCGATCATTAGAGAATTCTTAGTTTATCTATTGCATTTCTACAAGTTTCACTTTTCAGCAATTGTGAGATAAGCTTCTTTAAAGTTTTCTGTTAACGAAGCTTATAGGTACAGTTAGGTACAGTTGATGCCAAATGACAAAGACGAGATCAGGGGTCAGGTCCTTCCACTGACATACGATCCACAGCCTATGCAGATTGATAAAATGAAAAGAGAACAAGTATGAATGTAGTATGGCTGATAAGTTTATCTGCACTTGACCTAGAGAATTATTGCAGCGTGTCTCTTTAAACTATTCTGCAAATTAAAACCTCTCATACCTTTATCATGAATTTGAACTTTTCAGTTGATTCCGGATGCACTATGCGAGAAAGCTGGTTTAACCCTTCAATGGTCAGGAATTGGTGAACTTGGAATCCATGCTTTTCAACATGTCGATAAATCCTCTATTGGTAAGTTGTTCAGGTTTGTATATACACTTCTGTATTCCTGCATTAAGGGGGTGGGCAATCAGTGATTTAGTTGCTGGAAGAAATAAAATTTAGCGAGGAATGGAACATTAGTGTTTCCTAATCTACCTGGCACACTAGTATCTGAGATTGTTCTTTGTTTGTATGGTGACTGCATGAATAATACAATCACCACGTTTCTACCACTAGAAGACATCTGGACAGTAGTTGGGAGTATAGTTGAATTAAAAGGTAAATATGTCAAGAGGATACAGCATACTCTGGCTTTACCTAGTGACATTCACTACCACACCATCAGAAACCGTGAGCTGTTGGATGTCCCTAGGAGACGTCTCCACCGATTACAGGCCAGTTATAGAATTTCTGCCCTCAAGCTAATTAACAAGCTGGTGTGAAGCAGTTGGATGAGACAGCCTTCAAGAGAACAGTCAGGAAGCTGCTTTGTCACAAGGCATTTTATAATGTGAATGAATTTATGAGTGATTATTTGAATTTTTATTAAAAGTTGTCAGTGCTTGGATCTGCCATCTGAATCATAGTTGTGTGTGTAACACACAATTATTTATAGGGAAATTGAATTTTATGAAGCCATCGATCCCACAAGTGTCGGTAATGGATGAAGCAGAAGGTTTAAAGGTATTCTCTAACACAAAATTTGAGATATTCAAATGCTGTAACTTTCTACTGCTGTTTTTTCCTACTTAAAACTGAGAAAATTTTTATTGTCTTATACCCGATATTTTTTCCAGATAATCCAAGTGAATTTGCACCAACTGATACATTTTTACACAATTTGCGCACTGATTCAATCCTTTTCGAGCCAATCATCAGAAAACTTGTGAATGAATCGAATGGCACTTTTCTGGCTGTGCAAAAACTCACTCCCAGCAATAGTGCTCGCTCTGAAACACTTGCTCTGAGTCGACAATACAGGTAACGTATAGATGTTATATTTATTATTATTCACCAAAATTTCCTTTTCAAAAAACTAAACTTGAGGCAAATCATTTCTCAATCGTATCTATAGGAATTTCAATTGAATCCTGAATATTTTATAATTCAATTTGTATAAGTTGTATTAATATTTGCTGTCATTAAATAACCTTAATAATAATTTAACTTTTTTCTAGGTCGATAGTGAGAGCGTGCATAGAAAATCTGCAAACTTCTGAACTAGATAAAAACACAACTTACAAATTGAATCCACAACAAAGACAGCATTATGTGGCGATATTTTATAATATTGAGTTCATCTGGCACCTCTGTGAGATTCTGTTTGTCGACTCTGTCCCTGGTAAGTAAATGCTTTCATTTGAATCTATTTATTTTTAATAGATTCTTTGATGTGATATTATTCAATAAATCAGATATTCCAATCCATGAGCTGTAATTGCTGGATAGATTCCGTCAAAATGGAAAATAACAAATTGACGTACCAGCTTAGATGAGTGGTCAAAAATCACTGAGTCGTCACTTCATTCAGTGATTAAAGTGACTTCATCTGAAGTCCCCTTTCAATTATTTTCTTTACACAGAAACTCACCGGCATCCTGTTGTAGTACCTCAGCGCACTAACAGGGAAGCTACTATGAGGCAATTCAATATCAATCCTTCTCCTAGTGCCATAGTCAATATCCCACCTCTTTTCTGAAATGCATGCCTGTACCTTCTCAACAGAAAATTCCTCAGTTAACTACATCTTTCACTGTTGTTCTCTTTCATGAAGGTACTTTTAATTTGAAACTGTTAGAATGATAACATATTCGTTCCAAATTACTTGAGACCTTCCCGTCAGGGACTTCCCACCAACAAAAAGCCATACAAATTGTTCTAAATTTGGATTGTTGTATAAATTAAAATTGGGACCATGGTACTTTTCTGAAAATTGTGTAATTATTAATCCTTTTATCTATAATATAATAAAGGAAAGAACTTGCTTACACACGTACGGGATAGGACATTCACGAATGACGCATCATCACGTCTGAACTACTGGACTGATTTAATATAACAGTTACTTGTTTATTATCAACAGTTACTTCAAACTTTGCCTATAGATTCTTACTTCACCAAGGATAATTTTAGGCCTATTTTCAGTTCTTCAAGATTTCAGTAGGACATGATTTCAGTTTGTCAAGTTTTTAATTAGACCCTTGCGGAGCACGGGTAACCTGCTAGTACTGAATAATTGAATAAATAAATATAATTATACGAATTCACTTGTTTGTTATTGTTTCAGGAGCGGTCGTACTGCCACACCTGCTGGACTGGATCCGTTTCCACTTCCCGGACACAGAACGGGCGGCCGGGCAAATCCTGACCGGTCCCCTGGAGACGGGAGCTGAGCTGCGCAACTCCGACTATTGGGATGTGGTGATAGGGCTCATCATGCAGGGCAGTCTGGAGCCAGCGCGCGCCCTGCTAAGGCTGCACTCTAACGCAGACACTGAGTGCTTCCTACAGGCCGAGAGTCTGCTCAAGACGCTGCCTGTGTTCAAGGTCAGTTGATCAGTCGTACAAATGAATTTTATAAATGAGTTATAATAAAGTTAAAAATAAAGTTATAAATGAATCGCTCATCGGTAAGACAATTGTCACAAATCAATAAATGGCTAAAAGAAAAGTGTCACAATTTAATAAATGGGTCGCAAGAAAAGTGCCACAACTTAATGATTGGATCAAAGAAAAACGTCACAACTCAATTGCTGCGTCAAAAGAAAAGTGACAACTCAATTCCTGTTACAAAAGTTGTCACTTTTCTTTTGAAGCAGCAATTGAGTTGTGACGTTTTTCTTATCAATGAGTGAAAATTAAATAGAATGACTTGAAATTGCCAAAACTGCTGATTTATCACAACAATTTTGATTGGTGAAGTAACGTTAGTCAGTTGTTCCATGATTATATTTAATACAAATTTCTTAAAATTGTGGAAACCACTGATTTACTGAAACAATTTTGATTGGTGATCTTACTGTTGTCAGTTGTTTTTTAATGAATATTTGTGTAATGAAAACTACTTGAAGTAGTTGAAATCACTGATTTATTATAACAATTTTGGTTGGTGAAGTAACATTGGTCAGTTGTTTCATAAAATATATTCAATATAAACCACTTTAAATTGTAGAAACAACTGATTTATTGAAACAATTTTGATTGGTGAACTTATGGCGGTCAGTTGTTCTATAAATAAGTTCAAATTAAATGAAACGATTTGAAATTGTCAAACCTACTTACTTATTGAGAAAATTTTGATTGGTGATCCAACTGTGGTCAGTTGTTTCATAAATAATATAAAACATGAAAACGATTTCTGCTCTTGAATCATAAAAATTCTTATGAAGTAAGTATTTATTATAATAATACTAATATAATCTTGAAGAAGATCAAAATTATTATAGTCAACAGCCTGTCTATTTCCTCAATTTTGATGAATTGTGTTTTGTGTATCATTAAATTGAACACCTCCTCAAAGCTACTTGACATTGTCAAAAATACTGATCTATCAAAACAATCTGATGAGAGATGAATCAATATACAGTTTAAGGTGGGCTTCGAGTCACCGGAATTGATTTTGCAGCTTATTACTTACTTACTTACTTACTTCATGTTAGTAGAGCTGCTGATAAAAGCAGCATGATGGAAAAATTCTACATGTTTGTAATAATAAATTTGTTGGAATTTAGCATAGAATAAGGATTGAGAAATCTTCCATCCATCTTTTCTCTATGGTTTCAGTGAGCTTAGCCGACCCTGGCTCCATCTTATTATTTATGATCTGTGATTCCTGGTAAAATCTCAATACTATTTATTGAATATTGTATAATGATATTTTGCAGGTGTATGGTGGTTTGTCAACAGCAGAGTTCAAAACTAGGTGGCATACTTGGCAAACAAATGTTACCACTAAACTAGAATCTGGAGTATTTGTTTCCGACAAAAATCTCTACACAGTAATGAAGGTGAGGATTTCCAGTAATCTCTGGCAATTTAGCTCATCAATTAAATATTTAAATGAATCTTTTTCAACTTTTACAAAGTTTACAAGAATAGCGTACAGCGTTTAAATCATGAAAGTAATTGTCAATATTCGCTGAATTGGAGCTATTAGGCATTACGATTGATTTTTATCTCTCTTAAATTAATTTATTTCTGTACCATGAATTATCTCCATGTGGCCAAAAACATGCTACATATTTTCATGTATTTATTCTATTAATGTTCTATAAATTATTCTATAATATTTTTGTAGATAATCAGTGGCGATGAGAGTTCAGTTGATGAGATGCAGAGTCATTGTGAAACGTGGTATCAGCTGATGGTGGCCATGCTGCTCTACAAGGATCCGACAGTTAAGACATTCGAACTGAACCGTTATGCCACGGCATGCATGGCTTATTTCGGTGGACCCGATCGTATGAAGATTTTGGACGAAATCATCATGGATTTGTTCGAATGTAACATTTTGGAGGTATATTGTAACGTTTTTCACTAGTCAAAGATTCAACATTGATTCACTGTTATTGATCTTTTATTTGGTTAAAGTATTAGATAATAAATTAACTAATCTGAAATAATAATATTAGGCTAATAAGCATTGCTATCCGATACTGTATCATTAATTTATTTATTTCATTATTATTCGTTGAACACAGAACAAATTCCAGTTTTGCTAAGTATTTTTTTCTAATAGACCTTAGGCCTTGTCTCATCCATCATTTTAGCCATGATGAAGCATAAAAAATCATTACAATAACACAGAAATGTTTTCCAAGAGAAGCTGAAATTTAAAATGTATGGCTTCAAGAATATTATAATTTTTTAGCTATCGAACCATAATGAATTTGACGTGGTGGATGATTTTGGTAATTTATGTAGCATAGTTTCAGATATACTGTAAAAGCTTCTCTCATAAGCACATTTTCATCCTAGCATCTCTGGAATTCATGAACTTCACAGTAATATCCATCATTCAGGATATTATACTGCAGTCAAATTCGAAAATCTCTATAGTGAAGTAAGTTGAAGTTATGATAGGGAAAATATTCTTGAAACGAAAGCCAATATTCACTGTTGGAGGTCGAGGGTCAATTGAGAAAGTCTAAAGCATTTCTGGTACTGTATTCCCCTTGAGGGTTGATGAGTTACTCCTTATCACTGAATACCATGGTGAGAGATAAATCATTAACAGTTTCTAAAATTAAAGGTCCGATATTCATACTCTCCGTTGCATTTTTTTCTGCATTGTAATATTTTTTCTCAATTCTTGAGTCTTATTATGTGACATGTATTACATGAAATGTACTGTGATATGTACTAAAAATGAAATCAATTAATCCATGAGATGACAACAACGCGGTGTGGATTACTAATGCAGTAACTACTATTATGGGTCTCCAAACTAATAAAATCAATGGTGAGCTAATTTGATATTGTCTGTTTCTCTGTGTTCAGGTGATAAAGAAGCTGCATCTGTCTTCAGACAGTGGATGGGCGGCCACTCATCTCACCAATTTGTTGCACTATTGCGGCCGTCTCAACATCGACTCGCAGGCTTATGAGTAAGTTAGCTTCTATTAGTCGCTCTACTATTGAAAATTCAAATTTATTTGTTATACAAAGAGCACCTGATATCACATCCCCTCTCAAATAAATAGGACATTAAATTGAAATTGAAATTCACTCCTAATTTATGAATGTATTGTTTGCCAATTTTGTCATCTTGAACCTCTGTATTATTTTAGATTCAATTGCAATGATTTGTGGAATTTCAAACTTCCCTCATCGGTTGTTACACAGTTTCATGATTGTCTGACAATTTTATATTCATTCTCTTCATGAAGTCGTTTTCCTGACTACAATGATTAAAATATCCCGATTAAAATAAATTAAAAATTGAAATTCTTTTCGTTCTCATTTGAATGTTTGTTGACTGATTATGATTATTAGATGAAATTCCAAATGAAGTCTTTATTTGATCAAATACAATCTCTTTTTTCTCTTCATCTGTAGACTAGTGATGATTATTATTATCTGAACTTGGCATAATCAAAAGTGGCGTATTATGTTGAATCCAAGCTTACTTCTCCATCTTTTTTTCAAATCTCCAATCTTTCAATTCTTATAATTCTCATGTTTACACTAGAAGCTATCAATAGGAACTTTATTTTAAAACAACTGTGTTCACATGTAATTTAAATTTATACTGAGAGAAATGTTTTTTCCAAAAAAAAATAGAAATGTAAATACAAGTAAATTATCACATATCATTTACATTTAGGCTATAGTAAGAAAAATGACTCCCCCAAATAAATTGGAATGTAAACACAAAGATGTAAAAAATCTTCCAATCCTCTTTTTTCATTAGAAGCAATCAATAATAACTTTCTTTGAAAACAACTATGTTCACATGTGATTTTAATTTATACTGAGAGAAATGTCTTTTCCAAAAAAATAATAATGTAAACACAAGTCAATTATCAATGATCAAGTTCTATTTGGAGAAAATCATGATATGTTTCAACATCTGTGATGTAATCTTCAGTAGTGATAGTTGACTATATCTTTGTGCTTTTATCACTTACATATCACCAAACGCTGTGTTAGAAAATAAAATTTATTTATTGCATTATTTATTGCAGCCAATGTACCTAGAATACATTTTTCACACAATTCTACATTGGTTTTAGCTATTTTTGGATTGTCAAATTTATTTATGCCTATTTATTACGTATTTTATTGCAGTGCACGTCTTGATGAGAATCTGCTCCTAGAATACGGATGTCTGTTGATGTCTCATCATTCGCTATGGCAAGTGGGAGTCACCTACCTGGACCATTGTGGCCCTCAAGGCAGAGCTTGCCTGGAATTGCTTCTACCGAAACTCAAACCAGGATCCGAATCGAGAACTCTCAAAATCATACAAATAGCAGCTGAAAGAGATATGCCAAACACAGGTTGCGCAGCCCATTCATAGATCTGAATTCAATTTACATCTTTTATATATTCTCTAATAGTATGTAAACTATCTACAGTATATTTTGACCTTCAGTTATCCTTAAAATTGGCTGACTGAGAGGAGCGGCGAAGGTATAGTGTAGCAGAGATGAAAGGACAGAAGGTAGCTTAGAGTGTTTGAATAATGCATGTATCTAAATGTATCCGTTTACTTCTACCCTACCTTCTTTAGTATAATGATCTAGTATAATGTTGATGGCTTAATATATACTATATTATTTTCTTTGATACTGTATTTGTAATTTATTATACTGATGCAGAACTGTTAAATAATTATTTATCTCTTAAGTTTGATTTAATTTTATTGTCAATTTTTGTAAATGTTACCATAGGCAACAGCCTTGTAACAATCATCAATAAATATATCTATTTATCTATCTATCATTACCTTCACCACTCCACTATGTTCTGACACATTTGAATGCATGCATTACTTTTAACACACTCAGCTACCTTCTCCGCCACCCTCTACCTTCGCCGCTCCACTATTTTTTTACCATATCTCGTGTAACATACAAGTGAAATTTACACTGTAAGTCTGAATGAATTCAAGATTCACAGTATATACTGGAGAATTCTGAATAAAAATATTAATGCATGAATATAAATTGCAATGTATGATTAATGCATAAATATTGCATCCTCGGTTTGCATAATTTGAAAATAATAATTTTTGTCTGATCTAGCTTCTTCTAACTGTCTTCTATTTATATTCCATTGCATTCAAATACCTACTATTCCACAAACAGCTAATTGTACGAATGAGCCATAATATAAACGAATTGAATTGCTAAAATTCTCTTGTCTACAAATTTGTTTGTCTTTGGTCAATTTGCTAAATAGATACAGACTCAAGAACTCACTTTTCTTCAATCAATCCATCCAAAAATCCTTATTTATGAACCCTGCATGTCTTACATCTTGATAAATAAAACCATTTATCAAGATGTAAGACATTGTGTCAAGAGAGCTATTATGGGAAGTATCTCTTCCTGGTGCCCTCATATCGTAATATAAATAAATAATACACTATTTCTTTTCAATTAAATTTTTTTCATTCATTTCTCGACCTACAACTTCAAATTATCTTTTATATTGTTTCCAGTAGAACGTATGATTCTCATCTTCATCTGTTAATTTAATTCTCTTTTTCCAGTGACAATATGATTTATGTTATATCTTTATCTTTACATAAATAAAAGTTTAGTCACTTCAATCTATCTTTTTTCAGTGAACAGTATCTGTAAGGTGCAAGGAATGCGTTGTTTGCAAAGGAAACGAATCGGACAGGCATTGTGCTGGGCTCTGAAATCGCAGGATCCTGGGTTCGCGACACATTTGGCCGACAAACTGTTGCTGGAATACACCAAAGGCGGCACTTTCAACTGCCTCGATCTGCTGGATAACCTTGGATCATGTATGCTAATCAGTGATCGACTCACATTCCTAGGTAAGTGAAAACAATAATTTTTATCAAATTCGTCTCGTGATTGAGACATTGATTATTATTTTCTTCCATCAAGAACATAACACTTGCGGAAAATAACAACAGGCTTAAGTCCAAAACTGTAGTCAATTTCACTTTGAATTGAGTTAATGCAATTATTATAAGCTATTATTGACCGAGCCAAGTGAGGTCTAAGATTCAAGTCGACGGTTTGGCATTTCTCTTAATGTTTAAATGTTTATATGTTTATATGTTGCGCATTTACGGCGAAACGCGGTTATAGATTTTCATGAAATTTGACAGGTATGTTCCTTTTTAAATTGCGCGTCGACGTATTTACAAGGTTTTTGGAAATTTTGCATTTCAAGGATAATATAAAAGGGAAAAGAGCCTCCTTAATACGCCAATATTATCGTGAAAATCAGACTATAGAATTAGTCATCATAAATCAGCTGTCTAGTGGACTATAATACTACCCGTTTAAAAACATCGAACATCTTGAAAATGTATCTTTCCATTAACGTTAGTAGACAGTTGACTATAATACTACCCGTCCAAAAACATCGAACATCTTGAAAATTGTATCTTTTCATCATCGTTGTAGACAGTTGCAGCCAGACCTGATAACAGCGCTCACACTCACATTCCGGGACGACACATCACGGTACGATATAGGACAGAAAGCTGTATGTTTATTTAGGTTTTTTCTACACATTTTTAATTGATAAATTATTTATTAATTTTTGAGAAAACATAACAACAGGTCGATGTAACTCACTGAGCGCGAGGTCTACTGTTCACAGAACTACTAGTAAGTTTTCTCAACAAATAATGGGAAGTTTCTCAACATTAATATATGTGCTCTACAAATTATTTTCAGTGTGATATTCTAAGCTTGCTTTCTGTATTTTCTTGATGATTGGTGATGTAATTATGCTTGCATTCTCAATTTTATCTTTTGTATAATCGATTCTTCAGTTATTTTATTGACATGCATTTTGCTTTTTTACTTTCCTTGCCCTATTACCATAGGTAAGGAAAGTATTGCTTTCCAAAAAAATTTAAGGTACCCTAATTTCATGTTTTCTATACGTTTCAAGGTCCACTGAGTCCAAAAACATGATTTTTGGGTGTTGGTCTGTGTGTGTGTATGTGTGTGTGTATGTGTGTATGTCTGTGAACACGATTACTCCATTCCTAATTAACCGATTGACTTGAAATTTTAAACTTAAGGTCCTTATACCATGAGGATCCGACAATAAGAAATTCAATAAAATTCAATTCAAGATGGCGGAAAAAATGGCGGATAATTACTGAAAAACCATGTTTTTCACGTTTTTCTCGAAAACGGCTCTGACGATTTTCTTCAAATTTATACCATGGATAGCTATTTATAAGCCCTATCAACTGGCATGAGTCTCATCTCTGGAAAAATTTCAGGAGCCCCGTAATATTCTTGAGAAAAATGGCGGATAATGACTAAAAATCCATGTTTTTCACGGTTTTCTCGAAAATGACTATAACGATTTCCTTCAATTTTATACCATGGATAGCTATTCATAAGCCCTATCAAATGACATAAGTCTCATTTCTGGGAAAATTTCAGGAGCTCCGTAATATTCTTGAGAAAAATGGCGGATAATGACTAAAAAAACATGTTTTTCACGGTTTTCTCGAAAACGGCTCTAACGATTTCCTTCAAATTTATACCATGGATAGCAATTCATAAGCCCTATCAAATGACATGAGTTTTTTTTCTGGGAAAATTGCAGGAGATCCGTAATATTCTTGAGAAAAATGGCGGATAATTACTAAAAAACCATGCTTTTCACGATTTTCTCAAAAATAACTTGACCGATTTCTTTCAAATTCATACCCTGTATAATTATTTATCAGTTCTATCAACTGGCATGAGTCTACTTTCTGGGTAACCAATGAGGGGTCCACCCCATCCTTGGGAAATGGACTTAGTAACCTCCTTCTCGTGCATGAGGTAGGTAGCGCAGTTCATAAAAAGAACACATAGTCGAGATATTTCATGTGTAGAACATCTGTTTTGACGACTTTAAAAAAATGACGACTAAAAAAATCATTGAAATTCACTATTCACACAAAGAAAAAGTACTCTGAAAACAATTATATATATATACAGAACACTTATTGAAATGGGCTGCTTTTAAATTAATAAAACAAATATAACTTGTAGCACCCTTGTTTATTATAAAAACAAGATTATATAATATTATTTTATTTAAGTTTTTATAATAAACAAGGGTGCTACAAGTTATATTTGTTTTATTATTTTATATATACAGAAGTCTGATCGTAGTTTCAAATATGAGCAAGGAAAGTTGTGTGAGTGTACCACACCAAATTTTTTTATTGCGGATGATGCCCACATGAGCTATATGCATAAATACTGTATCTTATGATTTGAAATTTTCAAAACATCTAATATAGGCTATCTGAAATTTTTATCATAGCATAGTGCTGTACAACAAAAAATGTATAATTCAAAAGAGATTTTAATCGATTTTGCATCAATTTTATACAGAGATATGGCACATAATCTAGATTTGCTAATTATGGAGAAATAATGCTCTAATAATAGTGAATGTTTTTTTCCTTCTCCTTGTAATGTCTGTTTATTTAAATGAATTAGTTGAAGATAATTGCACGTCTAATGAATCACATCGTAAATGAATAAAAAATATATAATTTATTGTATTTACTTATTACAATATAATAACTTTCTTTATTCATGTTGCAGGAAAATATTGCGAATTTCAACAATTGTTCAGGAATGGCGCCACTAGAGAAGCTGCAGCTCTTCTAACTTCATTATTCACATCGAAATTATGTCCGAAATAGTAAGAACATTTTTTTTCTATTATAAAATGTTGTCCATAAGGTATTACCGCAGAGAAAATGTACACAATATTGTCTACTTACTGTCTTTTTTTCTTTATGGCTACTTCTGGATATAAATAAAAATTAAAATTCAAGGAGGCTTCTCCATTTACATGATCAAGTCTTGATAATGACATTATATAGCCGAAAAATATAGTTATTAAATAATTTTAAAAGGGTACTTAGATTTCAATTTTTGAAATAATGTCTACTTACTCTATGATTTTACTGACGTTACTAACGTTGACATAGAACCAATTCGAAGCTGTAAATATGAGTCATTCTATTTAGATCTTGATCTAATCAGAATACAGTAAAAAATTAAAAAGTTAACATCAAATGTTTAGCTAAGTTTTGATGATTATATCATTTTGAAGAGTATAATATTATTAATCACTGATTGAAACATGCTTTCGGTTTGCTGGGGATCCATTCTTGTTTCCCCTTTTGTCAAAGATTTTTTATTTTAATAATGATTTATACTTTAGGTCATGATGAGTCGAGGTTCACTTTTTATTATCAATCGGCCTAACATGTTAATATTGCCAAAAATGTCGTTATAATATGAGTATTATGTGTATATGACATGTAAAATTTGGAAGAAGAGCAGTTTTAAGCCTGTTGTTCTCTCCTAGTTATTGCTACTGTATATGATTTGTAAGTATATTAATAAATGATTGAATACATATATTATCAATGTAATAAATAATGTTCTTTTTTCCCTGTATTTTGTAAAGTTTTTTTAATACTTTTTATTGTATATCACAATATACTTATCCAAAGTTTGCTATATATCTAGGTAACATTTATAAACATACCGTTTATAAAATAGAATTATAGTACCCTTTAAAATTAATAAAACAATAATACAAATTGTAACGTAACTGTATGAATGCAGGGCTACTTTCTTGTATTTATAAAATAGAATAATAGTACCATTTAAAATTAATAAATCATCACGATGGTGTGATCACCGAAACTAGTAGTTACGTTACAATTTGTATTATTGTTTTATTATTTTATCAATTTTAAAGGGTACTTTAATTCTATTTTATAAATACAAGAAAGTAGCCCTGAATTCAAACATTAAAAATATATGTAACATAACGTTTTTAATCTAAACTCATTATTCATTTCCATGAAAATATTGTTGCAGTTTCACACTGTCGCTACTGATGGACTCTCTGCCGCTGCTGGAGACGACTGAGGTGACGCTGCTCTCATCGGAAGACACGAGCAACCTGCTGGCTTGCCTGGAAGAGTTGGCAGACGACTGCAATCAGCCGGCAGTCATCGACAAAATCAAACTCATCCGATTGGCTATGAACAAAAACCTCGCCAAATCACTCATCTTCGAAGCGTGTAATCCTCAGTTGTTCGACTAGGATCGATAACAGGTTGGTTATCACGAATTTCAAAACCACCTCATTTGGTAAACGAATTTAATTCCCCTCATTATTGTATCACTTGTGCGAGAAAATGTATATTTGGAATAAAGTATTTCAACTTTAGCTGGATGCACACCTGAGGAGGCGCGATGCGGTATTTTATTTATATAGATAAATTTTCTAACTGCAAAATAAATAATTTACTAAAAATCAATCAATTCTGAACACCGAAGACTGCACAATTATTCGAAACAAAGCAATGTCTTTAGAGCATGTATCACTTTAACCTGAGGCCGCATCGGCACTGCTGGATGGTTTCACACAGAACAGTCATTTTGTTTTTAGTTGACGCGTTTAGAATAAAATACATGGGTGGTTATGGAGCAGCACACACTCTTTCTTGTCTACTATCTACCGACGGCTGTTGTATGACGTATAATGATTATAACAGCTGATTTTTATTTCTCTGTGTGGCCAGTTCACAATAATTCTTCTCCCATAAGGATTACATGTAAACTGTGAAGGACCGTAGGAAAGAGTCCTGAAGTCGGATTATAAATTTAATAGGCCATAAACCTGGTCCTGAACATAACAAACAAAACTAAAAAAGAATTATCAAATTCGATACACACATATAAAAGTTATTGAATGTCAAAATTTGAGGCTCGATTTTTATTTATAAGAAGATTATCATAGAGTGATAAGGCTGTCTTTTTACTTTCCTTGCCCTATTACCATTACCTTTAGGTGCCATTTCTTTACAGTAAGGAAAGTATTGCTTTCCGAAAAAATTAAGGTACCCAAATTTCTAAATTTCCATGATGTTTCAAAATCCCCTGAGTCCAAAAAAATTGTTTTCGGGTATTGGTCTGTATGTGTGTATGAGTGTATGCATGTCTGTGTACACGATATATCATCTGCCAATTAACGGAATGACTTGAAATTTGGAACTTAAGGTCCTTACAATATAAGGTTCCGACACGAACGATTTAGATCAAATGCAATTCAAGATGGCGATGAGAATGTTGTCAAAGACAGGGTTTTTCGCGATTTTCTCGAAAACGGCTCCAACGATTTTGATCAAATTTATACCTAAAATAGTCATTGATAAGCTCTATTAACTGCCACAAGTCCCATATCTGTAAAAATTTCAGGAGCTCCGCCCATCTATGCAAATTTTGATTTTAGATTCGCAATTATCAGGCTTCAGATACAATTTAATAAAAAAAAATTCAAGTGGAAAAGATTGAGCATGAAAAACTCTACAATTAATGTTCAGAAACATTTTCACCTAAAATTGAAAATAAGCTCGAAATTCGAAAAAAATGTGATTATTCGATTGCAAACTGTTGGCAACTTTTGATTCTATTAAATAATTCACTATGAAGAGATAGCGGTGTGTATCCAGCGTTATTGTCCTGTCACCAGCTGGCTCAGATCTTTGAATAGTAGACTTGAGATGCGCGTGAACACTAGCGTCAGGTGATCACTTTTCATAACGGCAAGGAAAGTTGTTTGAGTGCGCCACACCAGTTTTTTCCGTTAGGGCTACTCTTGAATATAACTAAAAATAGAAATATATGTACCCTTTTTAAAATGGTCTATTCACTACATGTTTCTGCTTGATAATGGCATCATAAATATATATCCGAAACATGTTGTGAATATACAATTTTAAAAAGGGTACTTAGATTTCTATTTTTATTTATAGTGATAAGGCTGTATATAGTAGCCTACAGGATAAGGCAGTGGCTATACTATCTATTCCTGATAGAAAAATATTTTGAAACTCTAAACTTCCTTAAATATTCAATTGAACTGTATTTATTAGTCCTCACAATAATTATATCCAACATTCTTACTCCATGAGTAAATATGAATAATAATTGTAGATTTCCAAGAATATACATATTTTGGAACGGTCACAGTCAAATTACTTAAATAAGACTAATTAATACCCAAGGAGCATTACAAGGAAGTATTCTACATTCATTTATCAATACCGTAACTTGCAGTATGTTATTTGTTTTTCATGTAATTCTCATTGTCATTTTTTCTTATTTTCGTTTTAATTCTTGTTTCAGGCTACTGAGTTTCACTTCCTACTGCAGTACACTCTTGAAGCATTCAGTTATTCTTAACATAGATTTCAGCCGATGAGTAATATCAATAAGATTGTTTTTTGTAATTTCAATATTTTTTATCAATAAATAAACGTGAAAGTAATAAAATTGTTCATTCATCACTATGGTACCGATGAAAATACTGTATAGATTCAATTCTATTTTTAGCTTTATATTTTTTGTATTACTAATTTAAATTTAATTTGGGTTCAATTAACAACAACCTTTACAATATAAAATAGTCTATTGTCACAACAAACAGTGAATAAATCCATAGAGTATGTCACTTTCTAAATTGACTCTTTGTCTCTATCAAAATTGAATGGGTTTGTTGAATGGGTTCTTACCCGTGAGGAAAAGAATTCATGCCAATGTAATTCTCTTGTTAGTATCTTTCCAATGATCATGTTTTAAAGCTCACCTAATATTTCAAAATGTTGCTTTCTTGAGCCGCCTAACAGGAAAAATGTTGTTTTATTTGTACGAATCATAAAATGAGAAATCAGTCAATGGGATACAGGTAAAACTCCTTTCATATAGGTTCAGAACTGTGCATTATTATCAACGAGCCACCATTTATAAAATTACAAACTACATGACTTATAAATTGAAAATCTCTACAAAATTGAATTTGCTGTAGAGAACTGCTTCATTTCCTTGAAACAACATATACCCTTTCAATAGCTTCCCATACAATATTTTTGGAAGCCAGTTTTTAATATTTATCCACAAGGAATCAAATGGTATTTCTCTTGGTCCGAACCACTGTGGTAATAATTCTGAAAGAAATAGAAAATATCAAGTAATTTGTATTGCAAAGATTAAGATACTCACTTAGTCTATCGATCCTCAAAAATCTATAAACTTAGTCTATAAGATCCTCAAAATTTGATACATTTATGTTTCATGCATTTGTGGTCTAAATAATGAAGCCACTCGTTTTTTTCAAATAGTGATTATAGAAGAACTATTTTTATTATGCTCGTTAATGGTCATGATAAAGTTATTTTACTCGTAATTTGAATTATTATATCGTAAATGTTTCTCTGTTTGTTAATAAATATGATTGATTTGATGACTGACCTCTCGATTCTTCTAAGGTGTCTTCAAATTCAGTGGCAACAAAAACGTGTACTTTCGTTTTGACTGGATCATTCTTGTTTTCGAAATCAAGAATCGCAGCCTTCTCAAATTTTCTCACAACCAATCCGCATTGTTCTTTTATTCTCCTGAAATGATACAAATTATTGTATTCATTGTTTGATGGAAATAACTTTATGTGGAATATTGTAAGAATTTTAACTTTATACTGATGTAGCCTATGATAAACGAAAATAATAAATTCCTTGGTAACTATGGAGAAATGCTATAAGTTACAGTACTGTATTATAGAACTTGTGGTTCATTCCACTTTGACTAGATAAGCTATATCGTTGTTCAATACCCATTGAACTGAATCTATTTAACCATCTATAAGCCATTGCTAATCAATCTTGAGTATAATTTATAAAATCTCGAATATACTTTATGGTGTAAGTTACATTGAAATATTATGAAGAACATCAATACGGTAACTGAAGTTTATTCAAAAGTATGAATAAACCTACTTTGATACTATCTGCAGTATTGAATATTTTATAAATAGAAAAAAATCATCTTATTTTTAAATTACTATGGAATTTATATAGGTAGGCTTTCTACTATAGTGAGGTTCACGTTGAAATGGCAGTGGAGAAAAAGTTTTTTCGGGACTTTTAAAAGTCAAAAAAATACATGATCAAGAAGCTGGAAGCAAGCGAAAATATACTTTTCCTGGAGATAAATCAAGTAGCTCAGAAAAAATAGATCTCATTAGAATTTTCTGGTAAGCTATTTTACATCATAGATTCAAAATCTTTTTAATATAACTGTTTTGTGCTGGTTAAAACTTTTTTTAAATAATAAAATTTAAACTTGAGACCTTTTTATGAACTAACGTATTTTCAGGAGGAAGGTACAGGTGACACTGAGAGGTGGATGGAAATTAAGTGTCCTGGGTTTCTCTGAAAATGATCTGGACACCCCAAACTTTCACTATCTGCTTTGTCAAATTATAGACAGGGATAGAAACTTCAATGTTAATGAAATAAATACTTCCATTATAACGTGGACCTTATTATAGTAGTTATAGCAGGAAGGCCTACCTGCACGGTACCGGTAGGCTACCGGTAGTTCATTACCGTATAGCATTAGCACAATGTGCGAACGGTATAAACCTTATTTTTCAATTAAAAAAAAATATATCAATAATTTTTTCTATGTTTGAAGATAGAAAATAATTAGAAAAAGTCGTACTAGTAAAAAAAGTATAATATAGGTACCTTACCTTCCAGTTGCTTCTTCAATATTTTGATCAGATTCTACCGGACCTCCAAAACAATGCCACTTGTCATGACCAACACCTTTTTTCTTATATCCTAATAATATATCTCTCCCTTTCATTATAAGTGCAAGTGAATAGTACTTCTCCTGCTCCATTCTGAAGAATAATTGAAAGGAAATGATAAAAGGGAAAGCGTTATTTTCTTTCTATAAATAAATAACTCTAAAAAATGTTGGCTGTCAACGCAATGTTCAATTTTGATTTTGGCGCGCAAGCCAATTACACTTTTGGCATGCATCGATTCAGATAAGTTACATTGATGAAATATTAAAATAAAAAATGTATTCAGCATTAAATATTACTTTATGGAGAGAAAAAATATCAAAACTGATCAAACGTTTATAATTATGTGTAACATATTCACAACTATTCCATAACCTTGATTTAATAATGCTTTACTTGTCCTCAATACTCTCAAAATATTTACAAAAACTCATTTTCATTATTATTTTGTAAATTTTGGTGCAGGATCATTCACATTGAACATTCATGTTGATTGTGGACATTATTCTGACATTTCTCGTTTATGGTATTTGTGTAGTAATGGACGAAAAGTTAATATATCAAGGTACCTTTCGCTGATTTGTCGAAAATTGAAACAGTCTTGACTTATTTCGCAATAAATTTATGTTTTAGTGTTTTAATATTAATTTCAGTGAAAAATAAACCTTATTTACATCACTAGGTAAGTTGCTTAACATTTCTTTTAAGTTTTATTAATTGTCATTAACAACACCCAGTGCGTAGGAAATGGCAGAGTGATTTGTTAGAGGTTCTTTTCTTCAGGAAGTGTAAACCTTCAATTATTCACAGAAGTGATAAAATAGCTGTGATTTTAGTGTTAATGTATTATAGGATTGTTTTTCTATCTATTCAGCAATAAGATTCAATTTGAAATAGACTGAGCTTTTGACATTCGTTCAAAGTTTGTATCGCGTTTGAATTTGAGGTTGGTTACGGATCTTCTTCATTGATTCATTTGGGGACAGTCAATGTTTTGATATTCATATCATTTCTAATCAGTAAGTTTTATAATTCTAACATATATTGTGGCTGTGAATAATTAATTCTTGGAATTAACAAATTACCAAGGTCTCGTCATGAGGTATGCTCAATTGGTTATGGGCCCTGCTGGCAGTGGTAAATCTACTTACTGTTCGAATCTGGTAAAACATGCAGAAGACTCCAGAAAAGTTATTAATGTGGTCAATATTGATCCTGCAGCTGAATACTTTGACTACGAACCGTTGGCTGACATAAGAGAGTTGATTCACGTCGACGATGCAATGGAAGATGAAGACATGAAATTTGGGCCAAATGGAGGTTTGGTTTTCTGCATGGAATACCTCTTGGAAAATTCAGATTGGCTCAAAGAGCAGTTAGGAGAAGATGTTGACGACGACTACATCCTTTTTGATTGTCCTGGACAAATTGAACTCTACACACATATGCAGACCATTCGTCAACTTACTGATCTATTGAAAAACTGGAACTTCAACATTTGTGCGGTGTTTCTTGTTGATGCTCAATTCATGGTTGATGGACCAAAATTCCTCTCAGGTACAATGGCAGCACTGTCAGTAATGGTGAATCTTGAACTGCCCCATGTGAACATTCTAACCAAAATGGATTTGCTTAGTAAATCAGCGCGTAGCAAGTTGGATAATTATCTAGATCCTGATCCTCAATACCTGCTCACTGATATTGAAGCTACTCATTCCAAGTGGGGGCGCAATCATCATCGTCTTTCTGAAGCTATTGGACGTATTATTGAGGACTTCAGCCTGGTGAGGTTTATTCCTCTTGATCTTCGTGATGATGAGAATGTAGCCGATGTCATGATGACCATTGACAACATCCTGCAATATGGTGAAGATGCTGATGTCAAGACCAAGGACTTCGAATACCCCGATGAGAACGACAGAGAGGATAGCTTCAGCTGAATAATAAACTTTGAAATTTTGCTTTGTATTTTGGGACTGATGTGTTGTTTTTATTTGACTTTCATGCTGGGTCTATACGATGGCAGCATCAATTGATCCCATTATTGTTGTATTTTAGTTTTATCAATATTAATTTGTCACACTGCATATCGTCTGAACGTTTCTGATAATCAGTGATGTCATTTGCTATACATGTTACATTTCTACTTTGGCGTCTTAAGTTTGTATTGACATAATTACCATTTTTCCGAAACACCAACAATATTAATGATCTACAAGATATGAGGGAACAGGCTATGTTTATAATTTCTTAAATTTTGTATACTCTTTCATCCTAGTTTAAATTTATTGAAATTCAGATCAATTAGTATCAAGTGTCACCCATTTTTGGATTCTGGATTGAGGATTTATTGTTACTATTGACCAGTAGTAAACCCAGAAAATTCATAATTGGCTCATTAAAACCAATAATAAATTCAAATTCAAAAATATTTAAATTAAAATATCTTTTAAATATAACACTCAAGTTTTTTTTTGAGCATCAAGACTAGAGACACTTCTGGGAAGGTATAATTTGTATTTAAGAGCTAACTTGGCTTGAGAATCCAAACAATAATTTGAAAAATATAGGCTATATATTATAATTTTCTTTTGCCAGTCGTGGATTAGATGCCACTAATATTTATCATATGAGAAACTAATATCACAGGCTACATAAGATCTACTGGAATAATTTATTAGATAGTAGTATGATAGATTATTTTTCTTTATTGACTATCAACAACTACTCATCAGTTAGTAGAATGATAGATCCATTTCATTATCTATTGACTATCAATAATTATTACTCATTAATTCTCTCCAATATCTTAAAATTCAATTCTCTAGCTTTCAAAATAGAGCTTAATCTTAGTCATCATTCTATTGAATTACTATTTCAATCTTAGGTTTACATATCATGCTGTATTCTTCAATCTCTTTCTAGTTTTTATTTTGTAAAACCCATATTCACTAATGTAAGGTTCCATAGCCAAGTAGCTGTAATTTTTAATCTGACAAATAATCAATGATTTTATTATTCCTAGGCATAGAGCTATTTTGAATTTCAACTCTTGCATTGAAATAAACTTATTGTAGTTTAAATCTAACTAAGCTTTAATCTCTTACCCTGGAAGAAGGATGTCCATCAATATCTTTTAGGTTTTCCTTTTCCGTAGTTCACGGCCTCCTGTAATTACCATAGTATTCCAATTTCTTTAAAAATCTGATAAGCACAGTAGCACATGAATAGAAATGAATTTTCTGAAATTTCAAAGTAGAAAACTATTGAATTATACATTTTTGAATAATTATTGATATTTGAATTAGATTGATAATTCTTCTTAATGAATCTATAAAACTTTATGAATTTTATGTAGACGGTTATTAAATCAGATCAGTTTCAAATTAAATTAATAGATAAGATTAGTAGAATTTTGACTCTAAAAACATAATAGACTTTCTTTAAAATAACTTTAAATTCACTTTCATTCCAAAGTAGTAGTGCGATCACTTCTAGAGATTAAAGCTTTTCAATAAAATTACTTTATTGTAGGAATATAAATAAATCCTGGTTCAGAAATTGGTACTGTATGGAAATGTGAAACCAAGCTATATTTAATGTAGGCCTACCTATTTAACTTTCTTGAATCTTATTAAATTTCCAATTTATAAGCTTTCAAAGACGCTTACTTTGTGCCAAATCTCATCACGTCTTATCATTATCAAATTTGATCAATTTATCACCATGAATTTGTTTTTTGTATTCTACTATTCAAAGCATATGAATAGTTTGTAACTTTTGAAGGTGTAGCCTGAATTCTCTAATGTCTTGATTCAATAAACTCTCATGATTAACCATGAATTTTATTTAACCCTTTTGAACTAAATTTAACAATGTCTCAAATATCTTTTAATGCTGATGATCTAATAAAATAATTCTTTGAAAAAATATTCAGAGTTACCAAGTTCAAAGTTGTACAGTAACTTATACCATTTCATAGTTTGGCTCTCCTATGATTAAGAAAGTATTGCTCTATATGATAAAAGCAATATTTTAGAGTTTGCATGAAAAGCACTTTTGAAGTGGAAATACTGCACTTAATTTTTAGCAGTGACATATTTTCGACCTGTTATTGGTCATCTTTAGACTGAGGAAACTGATTCTTGTTTCAAGATTTTTATTTAATAGTGGAAAAGAATGAATTTACAACACAGTAATATCTTAGATTAGATTTTCTCACTCATATTAGAAACATTATTGTCAGTTTTTCTATTTGACGTTAAAGTTGAAAAATCTCATATTTGACAAATACGAGTAAATTAACTCATCATGTACTGACTTTGTACTTCTCTCCTTGGTCATTACCAAATCTGGATTGACTGTATCTGGTAGTGGACCTTACTTAGTAACAAAAGTACAACATTTTAATCCTGTGGGGATGGCAAAAATCGACTACTAATTACTTCAAAAAAAGCAAGTTACTTTTGTCTCGTTATGTACAAACATTTTTCCCCACATACATCCAATTCACAAATGTTATTTTCTTTCAAGATTGTTAATTTATTTATTTGTCCCTATTATTAAAAAAACCTATTGAATTAATACCCTATTGATGGGAGAATTGTTCAACTTCTGTTGTAAATGGATGAACTACGGCTCAAAGCTCAATGAAGCAAAAGTTCAGGCTCTGATAGCCCAGACCTCTCTTATTTACTGGCAATAAAATATTATTAGTGGGCTACAAAGTTTTGTAAGTTTTTGGGCTTGATGCCAACTTGCAAGTAGGGTGATGAAGTATATTACTTCCACTCTGTGTTCTCCCCGGAAACACTATTTTGGCCAAGTGGCCCACAATTACAGCGCAAAACAAACACATTATTGGTATCTAGGAGAATGATGATGAGAGAGATTATTACACCCAGGAGAATTAAATATGAATTTGGTTTTATTGATGGATTTGTGATGATGATCTCTTTGACAGTTTCTCGATAATAGAGATCTCTTGATGAAATTCTCACGCTTTGAGAATTCAGCTTTATTGATCTCAAAAATATAAATGAGTTTACACTATGTACAAAGATGTTGCGGAATTTCTCCATATTTAAGGTGGAATAAAAGCGATATTTTTAGTTCCATCATAGAAAAACCGTATATTAACGAAATATCGGATATTGGTTCCACATAATTTATTTGAGCCAAACTAAAGTTTCAATGCACTTTGAGGCATTATCATCATCAGTGATCTTTATTGGTTTGGCCGTAGTCGAGTGGATCAGATGCTGGCTTTATGATTCAGAGGCCCGGGTTCAAATCCCGGCCCGGGCAAGATATTTATCTCTGGCCACTCCCGTGTTTCGGATGGACCCGTTAAGCCGTCGGTCCCGGCTGCCTAAAAAGCAGTCGTTAGGTCATGTCAGAGGCCCTGAAATTGATCAGTTGCGACCTGAAAACTCTGACACCAGACCTGAGCCAGCCAGGTCACTCGATATTATTATTATTTTTTTTTATTGGTTTGACTCTTACCAAAAACTCTTACTGATGATGATGCCTTTAAAGTGCATTGAAACTTTGGCTCGAATAAATTACTGTATTTGGAACTGACAAAATCGCTTTTATTTCACCTTTATATAAATGAGTGTTGGTTGAAGTGAATCCTTATTTATACTTATACCTATATATTTAGAGTTATATTGTAATTATAAAAATTCATTTTAACTATAATATATTTCTCGTATTAAAGGTACAGTTGCGTACGAGTATTACATCTTGAAAAAACTAATCGAATTATATCAATGCACAATTCTCTGTAGAGAATTATTTGAAAGATTAATTTGGTCTGGTTAAGAAGTCAACGAATTCTGTGGAAGTATGATTCATTGTCTGGAAATTCTTCGGAAACTCATCTAATGATTAAAAACTAGTAAATTTCCCAGCCAGCAAACAGTATGATTCATTTGCAAATTAATAATGTGATCGTGACCAATGACCATCGTTCCATTTTTGTAATGAGGTACAATTTAAAAGAAATTCTGTCCCTCATGACTAGAACATTTGCTAATATGGTGTGGAAACAGACTGAAATTGCATCTCAGACCTCCGATTTGTATGAAGTTTTTTTCTTGATGCACACTTTTGATAAAGAGCCACGTTTTAAATATGCTAGATATTTTAATTTACTCCAGCTAGACGATTATCAGTTATCAATAAATTTAGTACTAGTTATTATTACAATTTCAATAAATCTCCTCGTTATTAGAAAGGCTCCATTATAAGTGGTTATCATTCCTTTCACGTGAGTCAGGATTCAGTGGCTTTGTAAACATTTTGAATTATCCTACACAAAACAAGGAATTAAGTACTTATGCAAATTGACTTGCAAATTCCCCTGTACTTGGTCGTAGACCGCCCTTGTAGCTTATTTTCCATATGACGTCCACTGTAATCTTATTTACCATTTATCCATTTACATGTAGAGCGTTTCTCCCATAAGTCGAACTCCTCTACATAGAATACTAAATATATCCAGAATATTTCGAAGGGGAATATGGGCTAGACCTGATATCATTATTCTTGCTGAATTTCAAGAATATTCTTGAGTTCGAGCTAATACTCCAACATGCTTAATAATAATTTATAAATAAAAGTTTTGTCAAAACACACTATAAGACTACTTCTTATACTGAGCTAAGGTTTACAAAGTAATTTACAGTGCACTTCTAACACTTCAATTATTCCGTGATTTTCTTTCTTAAGTGTTGATGTATTTGATTGGGCACTGCTGGCTCAGGTTAATCAATTATTATACATTAATATTAATTGATTAAATATGATTAATAAGTATGATATGTCTGATCCAAGTGTGAGAAAACCTTGATTCAGCAACTATTTCTCCATACTTTTTAAAAATGTGAATCGTTCACTTGTAAATTGGAATGATCCAAATTATTTATTTGAGATGAAATTTAAGACCCTGTGTGTAGGTGTTGACCATCATTTAGAATATCTCTTTCGAATTTTTACTTTCCTTGCCCTATTACCATAGGTAAGGAAAGTATAGCTTATCGAAAAAAATTAAGGTACCCCAATTTCCAAATTTCTATACGTTTCAAGGTCCCCTGAGTCCAAAAAAATGTTTTTTTTTGGTATTGGTCTGTATGTGTGTGTGTGTGTTGTGTGTGTGTGTGTGTGTGTGTGTGTGTGTGTGTGTGTGTGTGTGTGTGTATATATGAGTGTATGTGCGTCTGTGTACACGATATCTCATCTCCCAATTTACGGAACGACTTGAAATTTGGAACTTAAGGTCCTTCCCCTATAACGATCCGACACGAACAATTTCGATCAAATGCAATCCAAGATAAAAAAGGCTAAAATGGCGAAAATGTTGTCAAAAACAGGGTTTTCACGATTTTCTCGAAAACGGCTCCAACGATTTTGATCAAATTCATACCTGAAATAGTCATTGATAAGCTCTATCAACTACAACAAGTCCTATATCTGTAAAAATTTCAGGAGCTTTGCCCCATCAATGCAAAGTTGGATTTTAGATTCTCGATTAAAAGCTTTCATACACAATTTAAACAAAAAAATTTAAGTGGAATAGATTGAGCATGAAAATCTCTGCAATTAATGTCCAGTAACATTTCCACCTAAAATTGAAAATAAGCTTGAAATCCGAGAAAATGTGTTTATTAAATTTCAAACTGTTGGTTCTATTAAATCATTCACTACGAAGAGATAGCAGACCTCGTGTGTTTCCAGCGTTATTGACCTATCACCAGCTGTCTTATATCTTTGAATAGTAGACTTGAGATGCGCGAGTACACTAGCGTCAGGTGATCAATTTTCATAACGGCAAGGAAAGTTGTGTGAGTGCGCCACATCAGATTTTTAGTCATGTTTTAAATTTAAAAAATGTATTAAGTTACAGCAGTGAGAAGTTAGTACTTCTCTTAGATCTTTCCTAATAATGTATCATTATTCCCTTATCTATTCCCAAATAATTAGATCTTCCCTTATCTCTGGTTACAGTTACTGTACAGTCCCAGGTGCTATTCAACTCAGTTGGAATTGGAAATGATGCGTGATGAAGCTAGGATGGGTGTCACTATTCAGTTCTATCTTTTGAATCTTCTATGGATCTCGATCTCCGCAGATAGACTATAAGCCTTTAAATTAATTGGAAGGATTCCACTTCTCACTTTTTAAACGTGACCTGACTCAACTAGAGCTGCTATCGTGACAATATCACTTTAAACTACCAGCATTCTTTACAAATAACACCAAAGCTTCCCATTCTACCAACGCTGCCAGTTGGTAGTGAATCCCACCTATATAGACCAGTTCTTTAATCTTTCTTGTTTAGCATTCAGCTGATGAACGGCCTTATTTCCTGCTTTAAATCCTCTGCTCAACTTTTCCTGTTACCCATATTTTTTATCGCAGTCTCATCCTTGACCTCCATTTTGTTTAAACCAGTCTTCAATTTGCAAACCTTGCTTATAAATATTTAAAATACACATTTGTAACGAACTTTTTATCACGTTTCATTGAAGATTTGATTTTCTCAACTTGACAAGCGTTTTGAGCATATCTTAATCTTGTGAAGTTCTCCATTTTCAGCGATAAGATACAAGCTATTGAATAACACATCTTCGTACGAATCAAGGTGTTGTTCAACTCAATGTCAACGATTCTCTTATTGATTCAGTTTGTTCTATGGATTGGTTGAAATCGCATTATTAATTTCTAGCAATGTTACTTTAAAACTAATTTCAAATTCAGAAGATATGGTCAAGGAAGTGCTACCTACAAATAATCAGTAATTCTTTATTATAAGTGACAAAAATCTAAAATTCCAACTAATTCATCTAAATTAGAGTGATTGAATGTGAAAATAGTTATAACATAGTTATGTTATCACTAATGGATTAGCAGTGTCCGATAGTGCTTTGGAGCTCTTTCCGCGTAAATAGGTAAGCTCTCTCAGTAAATTGCAGGAGTATAGTATGTTCACTGTACTTGGCTTTGTGGATCCATCATGAATTGCATTGTTTTATAAGCTTCTAGCATCATTGGCAAAATTACGAATCTCCGAATGATTGATGGCCTATTTGAATTTCACTACACATACATTGGAGAAGTGATTGTCCCTGCGACTAATATTACTTATAATCTTTCAAGTTGAATAAGTTGCGAACCCTCGGTACTCCCTTTGGACCGGTGACCGCTAAAGGTCAGCTCCGCTAATTATCAAGATGAGTTTGATAATCTTTTCCTATATAAATCTGCTCGTAGGACATCTCATCCTTTTCATTACACATGCAGAAATTATGTCGGCATCACCCTTAATAAATTGAACTTTCAAAAAGGAAACCCCCTCCAAACTAGTGGATGACCTATATTGTGAGCTCTAATAACTTTCTGTATTGACTGCAGGTAGTGAATAGCACTTTTAAAAATATATTTCATTTGTCTAGATTTCTATCTAGATAGAATTTATAATTTGATATAGGAAAAAAGTGTATACTATTTAAATATTTTTCTCTGTGTTGTCATTTCAAAGGAAAATATTCAACACTTTTCTTATTACCAGGCTTCCCCAACAAAGCATTAAATTACACCTTCAGAGTACATAATAATGACCTGCAAGTGTTGTTTGGGTAGTAAATATTCTTGTAATTTAGCACAGTCTACTTTCAGTGAGTGATAAAAACTCTTCGAAAGCATTGTTATTTGTAGCCTTAATTTCAGTTGAAATAATTTTGTAGCTGTTTCGTTATTTTTCACATGACTAGCTTCCTTTGAAAAAATTGTTTTGTTTATTGAATTAATGCGGGTTTCTGGACAACATTTCAAATATTTCAACTCATTTAGTATGCCATTTATAGGCAATCAACGAAATTTTCAGTGTGTACAGTATAGGCCACTCATACTCATTGCGTTTATTCTCAATCAGTCCCTTGTGAGCATCAAAATATTTCATCAGCTAAAATTATTAATTTCCGGGAAATTTTGTATTATTTAGTTTTTCGTCTGCTGATTCAGTGAATTAAGCAGGAAATCGGCAACCAATCTTCCCAAATTTGGATTTTAATACATTCCTAACATATTTATTTGATTTACAACCACTATTCATGTAAGTACAGTCACGGAATAAGCATACAGTTTTTCTTTCCTCTGTGGTACAGTACAGTAGGTATTTATAATTGATGTTTAGTTATGTTGGTAATTTTGTCGAATCGAAATATATTTCAAACTTGCATAAGTGAAATATAAAACAGAGTTTCTTATCGGTGGTCGATTGTTTGGTTGTATCTTGTATGAAATTAATAAATATCCATTTGAACGGCATCGCTCTATTGTAAGATTTCTATTTTGAATAGAGACTGTCATGCAATGTTTTAATAGTGAGTCTCCCTATATAGCCTTCACGAGAAGGTCGTGCTGTTCTCTCGTCGATCGCTTGCTTACATACATAGTAATGAGTTCTGGTTCTTATCGATTTCTTATGTAGTTGGTAGAACAGATCCGCGAAATGTATTTTTTATTTGCACTTGTTCAAATTTGTCTGAGCGCACTTGTAATACTGGGATTTAGCTGAATAGAACAGAGTTATCACGACCCAATAAATCTATTAGAAATGAAGATACTGATTTATTTATTTATTTATAAACGAGATCAACATGTAAAATGAATCAAGGCATGTATAAGGGTACTGAATTGACGCCATTCATTTTGGATAATCATATTTAAATGAAATATCACAAATGTTGATTATTCATGAGGATGGAGCCCACATGAATCCTAGGGTAGTGAGTGGTTGTTGGGAGGGATTACTGGTGTTGATAAATGAATAGACCTCCAGTTTTGGATGGAATCTGAACCACCGTGAAGTAGTTTTCAACTACTTTTATTTATTTTTTTTTTTTTTGAAGGGACGGATTCAAGGATCCAAAGGTTCAAAGAACCCCACACGTCAACCGAAGCTTATTGTGTTCCCTGCAAGTTTTAGCTAAGTAAGCCACCCTTTCAACGGGAGATCTGAGAGCATGACACTTATCTAACATAAGTGATTTGATATGGCGCTGACTGTTGGGATGATCTCTAATTATTAGTCTTTTCTGTTAGTTTCTGTTCATCATAGGCCTAATTGTAATAAACTTTGCATCAACACAAATATAAATAGGATAGAATATATGGAAGTTTACAATTTTTCATTGTGATACTGTATAATTATGAGGGCGTTCTCCAACATAGTAGTATTAGTTATATTACCTTACAGTATTTACTCTTTTGTTGTCTTGAAAACTGGGGTTTCAGAAGTTAATTCTACAAAAAAATATTTATGACTTTGTAACTATTATAGTTGTGAAGTCAGTCAGTCAGTTGTCACTCTAGTTTCAACCTATAATATAGGGCTTCAATAGTAATATTAGTGTATTGTGACTTAATTTTTTATTTTATTTCGTCAGATACACGTTTAATCAGTTCCCTATAACTTTTCCACTTTTAAAAGATATTATTTCAAAAATACACGTGCTTCAAAAATTTAGATAGTTAGCTTTGTAGAATATAGAGATGTCATTTATTTTTGTAATTATTGAAAATAGATTTAGTAAACAATATTATAAAGACTTGAAGCTATCATAACCATTATTTAGTGATGAAACGAGAAACTAGTTTTGTTTAAAAAATAGGTTATTACATTTTTGAAGATTAACAAGAAAATATACAACTAAAACTAGTTCCTTTGTTTTCCAATTTCAAGTATTTAGATTTCTACCACAACACCTTCACTATCGCACAAATGATGGGTACTAAAACTTTTTATTTAAAGCCATTTCAAATACAGTGATACAGTTAATTCTTTATCAATGTTAGGACTTTTTGAAATATTTTATTTATTGAACATTCTATTTTCTGATATTTTGCATTGAATTGGTTTGGAGTTCAAAACCATTTCCTTCCTTGATAATAGAATGACAGCAGGCCTTCAGTGAGGCAGTTAATGATGATACTTGATACCTGTCGAATTTCACTTTTTAACCTGCTCTGGTCGTAGTTTGAGTGTCATTTCTCAGGGTCAATTCATTCAATGGCAGATTTCGTTTCAGTCACTTGGCTCAAATTCAAATAAAATTTATAGTTGTAGCCTACATGTGTCTTTCATTAATATTTTCAACATCTAAAATTAACTTCTCGATTCAAGTGATAATGCTTTTAGTGTTATTTTTGTACGGTAACGAGTCTACAAATAATAGGATTTTTTCAAACGATGTTACAATAATAATGGGATTATCTCTGTTGTTTTGTACACGCGTGATGTTGATTTAAAGAAATGTATTGATTCTGTTCATCGTAAATAAATAAATAAAAGATCAATAAATTGAGCTATTAAATGAAAGTTTTAGTGCTGTCCCTCAAGAGTAGATGCAAACCTTCTCATTGTTTGTTTTTCAGCATTATATTTACTTTTAACCTTGATCTATTAACTTTGGTTATTTAGTATGTAAATGTTTATGTCAATTAAAGGCTTGGGATACACAGAAGCCTGTTAAATTTTAACCGTGAATAAATGCCGGAAGAACCAATCAGAGAAGCCTTCTCTTCAAAAAAACTTTCTCTGATTGGTTATCGTGGCATGAAAACATGCTTCAAATTTAACTGGATTTTGTGAAACTGAGCCTTATTAATTTTGAAATTTTTCATTTCTGTAGTTTACCATTCTGAATCATATAGTCTAATATATTTTACATCGATTTTTGATAAATCTTTCAATTCAATTAAATATAATGTTGGAGATCAATAAGGAATTTTTTGATAGAAAAAATTCCCACAACTTTGTGAGTTTATTATAATTATCCCTGATTACTTGTTTAAAAAAAATAATAATTTTTTCGTCTTTTCACAGATCGAGCTCCTTTTCTCATTACTTGGAAAGGAACAACACAAAACTGCAATCCAATGATCATTAGTTAGCGCCTACAGAAAGCTCCTTCAAAATAATTCAAGGTGAGTATCTATTAATTTTTAAGATGTTTTGAAAATTTTAATCTTGCTATTACTAACAATGAGAATGATAATAATTTTTCAAGACGCTAGAAATTACAGTACATAACAATTATGTTGGAAAAGAGAAACTGCTTATTATTTAAATAACTTACTTCTTTTTCCAATCTATCGTAAGTAAAAATATTTTTTAGGAAAATGATAAAATATTAATTTGACGTTTCAAACATAGGAAGGAGGTAGCAGTCCTCAATTTTCTTAATCGTTCAAACTGTTGGAGAAATCCAACGTTAGTAGCCAGTCTACTAACTTTGGGAGAAATCAATATTCGAAAATATAGGCTCATACAATTCAGTTTCCCATAGATTGAACTGTTGATCACTTAATATAGAAATAAAATTGCTAATTGTGATGAAAAATTGAAAAAAAAACAATGTGAAAGTATTCGAACGCATGAAAATAATCCAAGTTGGAATCCATTGAAGCTTTAATGCTCCAATGTAAAGAATTCAAGCAATTATTGATATGCTCCTTCGAAAAATAATTATGATTAATTCCAGTGTTCTAAAGTCTTTGCGAATGGTTTAAAATAGACTGCCCTTTACAGTATAAAATCCGATTATAGATACTCCCGAACATTGATTAAAAAAGTAGTTGAACTTTCTTGTTGTTAAAATGACTGTGTATGTGTCGGGTATGGACTATGTAGAGAAAGTGGTTGGATTACTTTTAATTTATTGATTGATGCGTTGCTGTCCCACATCTATCAAAACACTGACGCTTGCTTCAAGATACCTTCCTACTCATGCTTGCTTCAAGATACCTTCCTACTCATTGCAATCAATTCCTTCCATAAAATTTTTCTTTTAAAGTACTATGAACTCATATTAGGACTATTGTACTAGTAGTAGGCTACTATTCGAATTTTATGTTGAAATATTTCAATATTATGAACTATTTTTATTTGTTAATAATAGGGTTTAAACAATCATATAGGATAGCTTTCGATTAAAACGTACAATATAAAACATTATACAAATAATCATTGATCATACTTTTCTATAAATATTGTTAATATTGAAAGTGGAAAAGTACAACTTTCTCTTCTATGTTTCGTGTATAGTAGGCCTACTGCTTTAAAGAAGCTGAATTTTCTCGAAATTCTGATTTCACTCAATTGCTTAGAAAATGACCATTTGAAGGTAACTCAATGAATTTCATTTTCCATTTAAAACTGGTTTGAATAGCTCTTTATATTAGACATGAAAATCATTTATATTGTATGTTTGATGAATTCTCCTTCTAAACATCCATATCACAAACATCTAGAATTATTGGATTTTTTTACTATAAAAATTAAACTCCTTCTTTATAAACAATTACTAAAAAAATCCAAATAAAAGATTCCTACATAAATACATTTTATGTGTGTATAGCACTGGTACGAAACATAATATTTTGTGATCCTCTTCTGGTTTGGCAAAACGTTACTTATCAATTAAGGTAGTGTTAATGACGGAAAATGCTACTGAGGAGACATGTTTGCTTTGGACTCTCCAGTTTTAGTTGTGAGTTATGTTCTATGTCGATCGTTATGTCGTGGATTTATCATTCTCTTTATTTGAGTTTTGTGCGGCGAAACAAAAAAAGAGAGGATTCTTGTTCATGGTAAAGTTAGTTTCCAACTTGATCTTTCATGTAGGTTTATAATGAACTAATTTGGAAAATATTGAAATCAGTTTTAATCCCCGAATTTCATTACAAAACATATTGATTAATATTGTGTATTTCCACTAAATTTTTATTTCTTTTCCTATAAAGCATACTTTTGATAAACTATTTTTTAAATTAGGTCAATAATAATTATCAACCCCTAAACTTCTCATCTCTAGTTGAAAGTTGATTTTTGTTTTGTTATGAAATACAATATCATATTTTTTCAATATAGATTCAGTACTTTTTTTCTGTTTTGATAAAAAATAAAGTAATAAAAATACTACTCTTATCTTATTTGTTCATTGATCACCAATGTCTTTCAGAAATCATCTATATTTTGTCAGATAGCAATAATCTAAATCTTCATAATAATAATCGTACTTCACGAACATTTATTTTTTATAATCCCATTTTCCGTCTCTTATCAATTGAATTGAAATTGTCCTGGAAAGTAGGCTTGCAAGTGACGTTAGAAAAACAGGAAGATATTATCTACTTTTAGAACTGAATTGTTTTAGGAAGTATAGATTACAGTTTAAAGAAGTTTGCACCCTTTATTTCATTGATTTTCTTTCCTTAACATGTTGCTTGCCGGCTTCGGTCATTATCACACTTACCTAATAGTTTGAAGCCCTATGAATGTATTCACGTTGCCAGTGCACAAGGCTGGGAAGCTTTACTTTATGCCTTGCGCAATGAGATGTGCATTTTACTTGTATGTTTTCTTCAGTTCGGTATCGAATGGTGAGTGCACATCTGCTCCCTATTTTTGCTTCAATTCCTGGGATATCAAAATAAAACAGTAACTATTTATTTCTTATTATTAACCCTTCTGGCCTGGCCTTCACTCAATTCTGCTTCAAATATATTGTTTATGTAAAAAAAATTGAACCTATTCCCAATAAGTTGGTTTTTTTTGGGGTTAAAAAACATGAAATCTTGATTATTTCAGTTTTATTGTTTATGTAAAAACTTTGAACATATTTCCAATAAATTCGTTGTTAATTGGTTGAGTATTTATTTTTAAAAAATACATGAATTGCTCAATCCATTTAGCTCTATATAGACCTCTTCTATTATTATATACTCTATTTGGTATAGAGCTTCTGGTCTACAAAATAATATGCATTTCTAGGATCCATGTAATTCAATCATTTCGAAAGAAATACTGCATTGTTCAAGTAAGAAAGCATTCAGTTTTTCTACAAAATTAGCACCTTAATCATTTCAACAAACGCAGACTTGAAAAATGTTCTCTTTTATAAAAAGAGTTGGATAAGGCTATAAATGTTGTTAGAAGTTTTTTTAAAGTTAATTTGGGCCATCATCCGCAATAATAAGAAACATAGATAACTCAATCTGAAGGGATTCGTCGATTATTTTTCCAGCACGGTATATAATGTCAGTTCAAATTATATGAGTTTGGTATTATAATACAATAACAATAACCAGGAAGGATTGGTATTAATTTTTGTGAATGAAGTGAGACAGTGAATCTGAATTCATCCAATTAAAAAAAAATGAATTGAAAAATATGAGTGTTTGTATTGCATTTAATATTTTTCATTATCATTCAAATGGTATTTGATGGAATGTTATATTTTTTGCAACCTGCTAGTATTCAAATATAAATTCTGAATGTTCGATGCATTTTTTCAAAAAAAAAAACAAGTCGTGTTCAATTTGATCTTTAATGACTTCATAGTAAAATTTCTCTATAAATGATTGCAAAACTTAGTTTCTGTATTTTTTCTATAAAGATCTAAAATAATTAAATAATATACATAATAATAATTATATGATAAAAATATGAAATTTATTATTTACATATTAATAATATAATGATGTAGGGCTAGTTTAATATTTAAGAATACTGTACCTGTCAGTGCTTTTTAAACTAAATCTGTTTCTTCTTGTGTAAAGGAAACTTCTCAGATGAACTTGAATTTTGCTTTTGAAACCGCTGTACCAAGACAAAGTAATCCCAAAACCCCGAACAAGGTATGGTGTGCCGAAAAACGATTTATTTGTATTTTTTTCTTTGGCTTTTTGCTGCACTTGTCAAAAGGCTACTCTTTGCACTGCATTGAAGTTTTCTGAACTCTTGCATGTTGCCTCATATTACTTCTATCCTCTGTTCTTTCTTAACTATTAGTTTGCAAAAGTAACTCAATGAAATATATTAAAAAAATCTAGTCCATGTGGGAAAAACAAATGGATTATAATATAAGTGTTTGAAAAAGTAGTAAAAATATTTTCCTCTACATCAAGAGATGGGTTTCTTGAAACTCTTTGTTTCTTAATACAATATAATTATTTTGAATAGTTAAACTTGTAATACAAGTTAGATTGTGATCTAAAATCAATAGATTATTTTGATAATATTATTTTATCACAGTGATCAGAATATGAATATGATTTTCAAACGTGCAATACTCAGAAGAAAGTATCCATGAATCATCAATCATTAAAGTGAAGTTGCATGGAAACCCCTGCCCCTTGTTTAGTGCACTGTGATGGATTAATCAATATGTGTATTGTAGAGGTCTGTATTAACCTAGGCAATTCTAGTTGTTGATTGCCTCTCTTTTAATAAGTATGTAAAAATACTTCCAAATATTACTTGTAATAATACTTCTAAATATTCTGTATGCACTTATGAAGTCATTTGAACTTTTGCTTAATATTTTTTGTTATGATTTATTAAAGCATACATTTTGTAAGCTTGTTGAAACTCTGAAATGAGTTCACACATACTTTCAATAGCTATTTCAATGACTTTTTCAAGCTAAAACCTAATGAACTACGTGAACAATATTATTTAGTTCTAGTGTGAATTTAAATACCTCTAAAAACTCAGTATAAATTCTATTAAAATTGACTATTGATAACTCTCAGTATATAGATTTAAAAGAGAGCCATGTTGATAGCTTTAAAACACAAGCTAATTGGTTTCTAAATCTGTGTTATGTGGAAATAAATGAGTTTATTTTGTGGAGATATTGTTCAGAGCTTTCTAGATCATTGACCTCCAATTTAGTCATGCAATTCAAAATACAGTTCAATTTCATCCAAAACTGACTCTTGAGTTGGAAAAGTAGATTTATTTTCATATTTTCAAATAAATTTATTTTATTTAATTTCATACACACCTAATTATTCTCATGAATTTAAATACACACCTAATTCTAAATGTACAGTATATTAAATGAGTTGTATGGGATACAAAAATGTATAAATTTTTATTCTCCAATTGTATATGGAATTCATATTATACTGTGTTGTGAATTTAGCTTATGATTTTTTAAATTCTATATTAAATAGGTATTGTTAGGTAAATTTCATTTATTGTATTTCCTGTGATAAAATTCTTTTCTCTAGCCAATAGAGTTGAAATATTGGAAACGATAGGAATGCAGACCTAAATCGAAATAAAATCCAATAGAGAAAAAAATAAATTAGTGAGGAGTTACTTTTGCATGATTCAAACTTGCCTTATGAAAATTTTTGTTACTGTGAATCATTAAATAATTGTTTGTGTTCTAATAATTTTTGAATGAATCATCCTAAAACCTTACTTCATTGTCTCACTTCATTCACAGATTCTTCTTCCACAATCATTCCATCATTTAACTCTTAATATTAGATTTGACTCGGGAATCAATAATAAGGAGATCTGTAGTTAAGAACGTGTGTCGGTATTAAACTACTCGTCTACTGTATTTTATGTACATCAGTATATGAACTTCTTGATAGCTCTAATACTGTATTGGGGAATACCTAATAAACTTTTTACTTCGGGAACATGAAGAAATATTCTCAATTCATACAGCATATTTCCCAATAAATTTCCAGTAATTTACCAGCAATATTCCCAGTTCATAGAACATATTTCCTTGTCTTTTTTCTTTAGGGCTACTTTTAATATGAATAAAAATATAAATTTCAGTAGCCTTTTAATTATTTTCTTACAACATTTTTATTTAATCACAACAACTTGAAAATTGCATTAATGTCCGAAACATGTTGTGACAAAATAATTTAAAATGGTACTGAGATTTATATTTTTATTTAAACATATTTCCTATTATAGCACAATCTTTACCAATTAATTCTACTATTCTCTTAGCATTAGGTGTTGGTGCAAATAAAATTTAAACGAGGAGTCAGATAATCTTCCTTGTTAAACATACAAATTAAAAATACCTCACCATTTATTTTTGTGCAGTCATCTTTAAAATTTATGATTAAAAATAGAACAATTTCAAATAAAATGGGTGGTATTAAATTGTTTTCCATTCCGTGAAGGCTTCAACTGGTATGTTGACACACATGGGTGTGTTGATGAAACATGTTGATTCCTAAAATCCACATCAACTTATTTTTTGTTGCAATGTGTTAAACTAAATACTGATACTCATGACTCATACATTGAAAACTATGAGTTAAAAGAAGTTCCTGAGTGATTGGAAGTATTGTACCGATATTTAAATTCAGTATTGTAGGATGCGAACTCACAGCCTTTTTCATTCCCTGGGATTATGAGTGTTTTGTTTTTTTGGCCTGTACAAGAAATAAAATCAATCTCAATTTCACTTAAAATGTTTTATCTTTTTATTATTTATTGATTAATTATTCTTTTTTATCTCTTATTTGAATTTGTATCAAACTCATTATTTATTATCATTATTTTATTCTTATGATTATATTTTCCATTGTAATTATTTTATTTTTGTGTTGTCTATGGAACTCTTCTACACACGCAGACGGTTATTCTCCGTGGAGGAATTCCGTAATATTGAGTTTGTCTCTTGTTTCACTGTTGAATACTTGAAGAAATAAAAAATATTCGAATTAAATTTGGTATGTAATTATTCGTGTTCAACCAGTTGACGCTGCAAGGTAGTGTGTTGTTCAACTCAGTTCTAAATTGACTTATCTTCGAAATTTTATTGAGCATTTGTGATCTACTCGACAAGTCTGATGTAATAGATTGTCTCAATTATTATTTATTGATTCCTCTCATGTTCACACCATTTATAAGATAATTGACTTCATATTTAGGACTTAATAATGCTGATAACACTTGTCGCTCTCAAAAAATCTCCTCTTCGTTTTGTTAATCAATAGTTTTTCACTTATCACACCTGAAACTCACATTAATTCAAACTTTTTTCATCATCAAACATTTATTATTTATTTCTTTTGTGTTTGAATGCAATACTTTTGTGTTTTATTACTGACATACTGATTTATTATTTTGTATATTCATTTATTTCTTCTGTTTTTGAATGCAATAATTTTGTGTTTTATTACTGACATACTGATTTATTATTTTGTATATTCATTTATTTCTTCTGTGTTTGAATGCAATAATTTTGTGTTTTATTACTGACATACTGATTTATTATTTTGTAAATTCTAGACTTGAAAATGCAATAGTTCTAATCCATAATTATCATTTTGCTTCTTGAAGTTTGTAAACAACATGTTGAATTATTTTATTTCATCATGAAGTCGTTCTAATTATGATTCAATTTATCAAATTTAGGGGGTCCAACTTTACTATAACAATTCCATAGAACAATATTTGTACGGAATGTCTCTATTTCAACATAACTTGTATATAGTAGGTTTCTGAATATTGTTTTTATAGTGAGGTCCACGTTATAATGGCAGTGGAGAAAGATAGGAGAAAAACGTTGCCGAACCTCTGTCTTGTCAATGCCTTCTATAGACGGTAGCAGATACGGGTTTATTGATTTAATATTAACTGTTCATTTTCGTTTAAGAAAATCAATTATTAATTTAATTTATATAGCAATAAATTATATGTTTTATAAATTCTACATTGTTAAAAGACAATCTGGAAAGAGAGGAAAGCGAGAAAGAGACAGCGCTATCCGCTTCCTCGAATGAAAGACAAGGATAACATCAATTCTATTGCTAATCAAACACTGCCATTATAACGTGGACCTCACTATAGTATTCCTTTATTAGCTATTTTGCTTTTATTGTTTCAAGCTCTTGAATCTATTATTTCCATTGATAAAACAATTCTTCCAATTGTTCAGTTTGTAAGGTAGTCTATATGAAATGGATGTTATCATTGTGCATGTATCTGTCACTAATGTTGTAATTATTGTTTTGTGTTACATTGGTTAAATTACTTTGTCCATATTCTGTGTTACTTTGCTTATTCTTGTAACAAAAAACAAATATCCTCTAATATATTATTCGTACACCTGGAATATTATTTTTATCTTTCTTTTAAATTTCTTACTCGAGTTAATAATTAATTTTGTATATTCCAATCATAGAATAGCCTTATTTTGTTGTTAACTTACAACAATGTTAGTTTCTCCTGATATTATTCATAAGAAGAATTTTTATGTTCGCCTCTGAAACTCAAATCAAATAATAAATCTTGAAGGAATAATCCCTTACTAAATAACTGCAAATATAAAAAATCTTGTTTTACTAAATAAATATTTATATTTAGTATATTATGATCCTCCTATTGATTTTTTGTTTCCTGTAAAATTGGTTCAATCAAGTTCAATAACACTCAAGTGGAGTGTATTAGTATTGGCTTGAGATTAGGCATACACTAACCTAACATCAAGTAAAAATATAATTGTGTATCAGTGAACCAATGCACCTTATTCTTGATTCTAGTAATTAGTTTCAGAAAGTGACTAAATAAAAAAAATTCTTGAATTTCGTTTTTTTGCAGATGAAACGGCAACGGGAAGATATGCAGGTCAATGTGGCCGGCCTGAGGAGGAACATTAAAAATCTTGCTCATAATTATTCGGATGCTCAGGTTCGTTGATAATATTTCGAGTAATTTTCCAACATTCAATTAGTTAGAACAATATGAGTCATAAAAATTATGGCACCACTTAAACTAAAAATCGATAATAGATATTTTTCAATAGTTACAACTTCCAGAATATCACGTCAAATTTCAAAGAAAAATAGATCGTTTTCTAATAGTTACAACTACTGGAATATCACGCCAAATTTCAAAGAAAAAGTATAAAAATTAAATATTGAATCTTGTACACAATATTCAATGTTCAATTTGGTATTTTGAAATAGAAGTACACAGAAATTTTCATACCTTGGTACCGATGTATATAATTCTAACAGATTGAGTTATGAAATAAAGCAGAGAGTAATAGCTGGCAATCGTGCCTATCACGCCAATATTAAATTGATCAGCTCTCGGTCTCTATCTAGGGCAACCAAACTAAAAATTCACAAAACGCTGAAGATCGAACAATGAAATAAATGAAATACTTGGAGGTGAGGATGTGGTCCGTTTCATTAGATCACAAATATTGCGCTGGGCTGGTCATGTTGAGAGAATGGCAGAACATCGAATGCCAAAAGCAATTTACAAGGCCAGGATGGAGGGCAGAAGACGACAGGGGAGACCACGCAACCGATGGAGTGATGAAGTTGAGAATGATCTTCGGAAGATGGGGATAATAGCATGGAGACGAAAGGCATGTGACCGTGATGTGTGGAGGGCTCTTGTGCGAGAGGCTAAAGCTCACATCGAGCTGTAAAGCTAGAAGAAGAAGAAGAAACAGTTCAATTAGAGTAGGCTCTTTACGAAACTTCCTATTTAAAAAAAGAACCAATGTCTTGTAGGCTATCTTTTGATGAGTAAACTTTATCTGGGTGTGTTTATACAATTCAATTTGAATAGTTTAACTTTTTTGTAGTAGATAAGAAATCCTGATATTCTAATATACTCACCACTTGAGCTTTCGAACTAAGATTTACGTAATGAGACATCTTAATCCAGACATTTTTTTATATAAAATCATATTATTGATAAATTTATTAGGTATCATTGATATTCATAAACTTTAATTTGACTTATGATATTTGATAAAATTTCTTATATTTGAAATAAACTGTTGGTTTTGAAACTGTGCCACATCAATTCAAAATATTTCTTCCATTTAATCAATTTTCCATTTTTTATGTATAGCTACTTGATTTCTCATGCTTTCCACCAAGAACCTAATTGCTTTCATCACAATTGTTTTAATGAATGAATTGAAACAGTCTATTTTTATGGTTTCAGGTGAAAGTAAGGGAAGCGACCAGCAATGATCCGTGGGGCCCTAACAGTACTCTGATGTCGGAGATTGCTGACCTAACCTACAATGTAGTCGCATTTACAGAAATCATGCAGATGATTTGGAAAAGACTGAACGATCATGGAAAAAATTGGCGACACGTGTATAAAGCTTTAGTTCTTCTAGAATACCTTATCAAGACAGGTTCGGAAAAGGTCAGTGGCTCTTCGATTCTTGATTAGTTGAGTTATATGCAATATATAAATATATAATATTATATATATGTCGTATGGATAGACAGTGATAGAAACAAAAAATAATAAAAGAGAGAGATAAAAACAAATAAACAATATTCATACATGTATTTTTAAGTTTTTGAGCCAGAGTATAGCATCGTCATGTGCTACATGCAACTTCTGTAGCCCTCCCTGGAGTCTTGTCAAAAATCACTCGGCAATGATGTGGTTCGTGCTTTGCTCCTGACCACATTTACAAAGAGGCGTGTCTGATACCCCATCGATGCATGTTTTTGGCACCTCCCCTGTCCTGTTCTGAATCTGTTCATTCTCACACACACCTGGCGAGGCAGTTCAAAACCATTGCCCCTCCTAGTTGGATCATCAACTATGTCTTTGTTTCTCACTAAACAGATTGCAAAGCCTCGGTCGGTCCACTGTTAATGCTGTGCAAAGGCTAAAAATAAACTCTCTACTGGTGATATTTTTCAATTTTTTCCGATTTGTAGGCCTATATCATGAAGCTATCAAAATGAAAAAGTTTTTTCAGGAAAACATTTTTTTCTGATCATTACTTTTTGAGATATGAGCGCTTAAAGTTTAAATTTTTGGGACAGAACATTTCAATTTCGGTAAGAGATAATTCCATGAGATTTAGAGGATACACTTTTTGGAGCTTCATGGTATTGTTGATCTAGTAAAACCATTTTTTTTTGAAAATATCATTTTTTGAGAAAGTTATTCAATTTACCAAAAATAACTCGACTAAAAGTTAATTTTGGTTATTTTTAGTAAATTGAATAACTTTCTCAAAAATTAATATTTTCAGAAAATTTTTGTTTTATTAGATCAACAATACCATGAAGAATCTATCCTCTAAAAATCTCATGGATTTATCTCTTACCAAAATTGAAATGTTCTGTCCCAAAAAATTATACTTTAGCTCAAAAATTAATCCTGAGAAAAGTTTTTCATTTTGATTGCTTCATGATATACAAATCGAAAAACTTTGAAAGATATCACCAGTAGAAAGTTTATTTTTACCCTTCGCACAGCCTTAATGTGACTGATTGTAATAGGACTGGCTTTGGCGGTATCTGCCAAAAAGGTTTTCTGGATTTGAGCCTCAGTGGAGAAGGCAAATACAGAAGCAGATCTTTGGATTTGGAAGCTCTGGCAGCTTGCTTATCTTGTTAATTCTCTGCTAGCTAACAACTTTTGCTTTCTGAGGTATGGTGGAGAAATGTAACAATTATCAGTCAGCACATTGCGCTGTACAAGGCTACATCAATGTGAAGAGTGTGGCAGCTACCCAGGAGCTCCGTATATATATATAATATATATATATATATATATATATATATATGTACATCTTCCTCAACAAGTGGCATCACATAATGCTAATTTCGCCATTACAAGTGGCAGCCCCTACTTATTGCAGCCATATACGGTTGCCACTTGTTTTTCCATTATAACTCATCTCCCGAATTTCAAAAACGCCTAAACAAAATTATTCAGTAATCTTCAAGGTTCAAAGAACCGATAAAATCGATTATAAGGGTATTCAAAGTAAATGGACGTCAATAAAAAATGATAAAAAAATGTTTTCTGGTTGTCATAAGTTGGGAAGATGTATGAAATGTATAAATTTTAGTTCAGCGTTCTACCGTCAGATAGGGCTGTCATCACCCATGTATATTTTTCCAGAAATATACAAAAACGGTTCTACCGTACAAATGGCAACCGGAGATTTGGCAACAGTGTATGAGTGAATGACCGTGAGTAGTTCTCGCGGGAGTGGGTGCGTCTGACTATTGACTACTGATACCTTCCCTTTCATTTGCAATTCTCTAAACTTAATTCTCCGCCCACTACTCCTTCACAGGCTTCCTCACTCGATGTTTCTCTCTCTCTCACTATGTCTCTCTTCCTTTCTTCCTTCCTTGAGTTTGTGTTTATGTTTCATTTTGATGCAGTGGAGATGATCATATCATCAGTAAACAACATTAAACAACATAATTCCATGAACGGATATAACTCTATAGTGATCTATGTCTATAAAATCAATAGTATTTTCAACCATTATAATCAATGATTCCAGTCAATATAACTTGATTTCTTATGGATGGAGTGAATAGTTAATCTTACAGATTGAATAATAATGTAGATGAAAACTACACATATCTATATTTTACCCTCATTACTATCCCAATTGACATAAGAGTTTCACGGAAATGAAATGGTACCATATAATGTTAATGATTCCATTATAATATTATCTAAGTCAAAAAGTATAACTGGTAGATAATCTTCAATTCTATTTTTCTCTTACTTTCCACATGGTCTCTTAACCCTATACAGGTGTATACAAATTCGGCAGTGCGGTCAGAAATTCACAAATTTAGTATACGAATTCGGCAGTTTTAAGAAAAAGATCCCTCTTGAGTGTTACATAAACTCGGCTATTTTTCTCAGGTATGAAAACTCGGCTATCCTTGTCAGGGCCCTACAAACTCGACAATCGAACTTTCGATTTAAGATGTATTCGACTCTCAATGGATGTAAATGTATAAAAAAGTACGCTATTTTCGTAATAGGACTTATTATTATCAGAAGATTAAAACATTCATTTATCTTATAGCATTTAATGGCTACGGGTGACCAGCCACGGTAATCAAACATTAATATTATGAAGAATGACCAATCGAATATATATTTCATACGTTTAATGAATGCATGGTGAAGAATATAGAATGATCCCATTTAATTTCAACTGTGTCCGTCACATTTACATCAATCATTCAGTAAGAGTCATGATCGAGAATCAGTATGCGATGAATTTTAGTTGGTGTTCAATTAAAATTACTACTCTCATCTCCCATGTAGAAACAATGTATTTCTTGCATCAAACTAATTGATTTTGAAATATTTCTTGCCCTATCTGTGACTTGTTGATCGAGGTCTTCGTATTTAATTTCCTACTTCATATGCCACATTCATGTAATTATTTCCTAAAAGATATAAATATTTCTTCAACAAGATCATATGAAATAATATCAGTTTTCCATATTATAAAATTAATGAATGATAGACTAAGAATAACAATCTTATTACTAACAATATAGGATTATACACTGTAAATGATGGAGTAATGTTCTATTGTGGTGTTGAATTTCAACAGAACCTTGTAAATCTCATAGAAATTGTTATCTGTCAGTATAAGAGTTGTTGAAATCTACTTGAAAACTGGAAAGGACGATTCGAGATTAATAATTATTTGTTAGATCACTTGATTGAGTGGTGTCATGTGCGTTTCATGGGAAGGATCGTGGTGATGAGTGGAAAGGTTTTCTACAAGCAAACACGAAATACAATAGGTGTATTATGTAGTCCCTGCTCAATCTTTACAAAAATTACCGAGTTTGTATAGCACTTTTTGAGGGTCCCATGAAATTCTGAAATTCCTTTGACCATTACTGCCGAGTTTGTATGCACCCTCCAATACTCTCTTGCTCTCTTGTACAAGCTCTCTGAATCCCTATCATTTGCTATCTTATATCGTTTGCTATCTTTTATCATTTCTTTATCTCTCTATCTTACTCTCTTTTACCCGCTCTCAAACTCATGGGTTTGTCTGATGAAGAGAACCTGACTCTCGCACCCTCTTTCTCTTTATTTCCCTCTTTCTTCAAATAAGTCCTTCCAGTATTTATGCTTTGGTCAATCAATTGAATACTGAATTAGTATCATTTTCAAGTCTCTATCTTGAAGTAGTCATGAAAAAATCGATTTTATAGTTCTAGCTTGTCACCTCATGTGTATGGCAAAACGCACCAGAAACCGTGCAGGGTTTTTTTTGAGGGCGCTTGAGAACTCATTTCCTGACGTACAACAGCGCATGAAGATATATCGTTCCAAAGCTGAAATAACGCTCTAAGCTTCATAGATTCAAAATTTCTCTGTATCTCTTGCACGAAAAAATTTATAAAGGAATTAAATTTGTAAAAAATTAGAAAAAACGTTTTTTTGGGCTTTTGAAGGTTATAACTAAAACAATATGCGCTTTAGAGGAAGATTTTATAGAACAAAAATTGTATTGGAGGGTTTTTAAAATATTTTCGTCCAAAACAAAGGTTGATTATCTTGAACGGTTATTGAAATACAAGCGATATAGCAAAACCCTGGAAATTTTGGCGGCCATCTTGTTTTCGAGGTGTTTGCCTGTGATTTCGACTTATCATCATCACGATCCTTATTATGCTAGACCTAACGAAGAAATTGAGACATCTTCCACGGCTGTTACGCAAAAATGACCACGGAGTGCCTTATTCATGACATTTGCGCCCGGACTCGAGAAGGAAAATTCATAAGAATTTTTATGATTAATGATGTTGTAGAAAATATATTAAATGTGTTCCGCTTCGAAATCCCTCCCTATTTTTGTACATAACAGCTTACCAATATAGACTAAAGAAAATCAGGAACTAATTGATTCAAAGTAAAACTGTTTCAGAAAGTGTAAAAATAAGAATAATAAGAATGAAATATTGCTGGAATGAGTGAGTGCATTGGTCATACTGCGAGATTTGAGGATGGAAGTTTATCAAAAATAGAGAAAAGATTGAATTAAAAGTATTCAAATTATACATCTTGAAAGCGTATATCATTGTCAATAATATACGCGTGTATAAAATATAAGTGTTAATTACGGAAGAACTGAATTCTTTTTAATCTATCTGATATTATATATGTCTGAAGCAACTCTTTAGAAACACAATCTTGCGTTCAGAAATTCAAAAATATCATTGATTAATCATTTTTTGACAAAAATAGAATGAGTAGTCGGAATTGTGTTCAACGTTTAGGTAGGTTACACGGAATTTATTGTACTTTGATCGTTTGAAGACATAAAATTCGAAAGATCGCAATAACTTTTTTATTTGTTGACAGATAGACTTGAAAATTCATGGGAAGGACACTAATGTTAAGATAAATGTTCCTGTTTTTTTGTAGAATTTTTCCATGACTCCTTTCCCCTCCAGATCCGAAAAACTTTTCGGGCGATTTGATCCCTTCAGACCAGTTTTGAATCTCCCGGCTTTCATAGTCTTAGGCGCGCTTTAAAGCGATTGGGTGATCATTGCGCGCAGAGGCTCTCTATTGGTTTCTATTGTTCCTAATGTGTTTTGAAAACGTTTTCAATACATGTATTTGTGAACGTCACTAAACAAACATTGTTTTGGTTTGAGTTTCGAGAATGTCAACACAGATATAGCGGACGCCAACAACTTTGGTAAACGATTGTTATTGTTAACTAGCAGGTAACCCGTGCTCCGCAAGGGTCTATTTACAACTTGACAAACTGAAAACTTGATGTAATCAAATCTTGAAGAATCGAAAATAGGTCTATAACCATCCTCGGTTAATTAATAAAGAATCTATATGCAGAATTCCAGGTTAATCAGTCCAGTACTTGAGACGTGATTATTGTGTTAAACATAATTAATTTTCCTATTCCGCACGTGTATAAGCCAGTTCTTTTCCTTTATTATAGTATAGATTATTATGTCGCTTTGGCCTCTGATCTGTATAAATGTCCTGTAACAACCAAAGGTGCGTCCACACATGCCGAACCGAACCTCGAACCGCGTAGCAAACCGTGCATTCCGCCGAGCATCGCGAATTCAGCGAACATGAGCATATATATGTTTCATAATGTTAAAAATCAGCTGTTGAGCAAACCTTAGACGGTCATTATTGATGTCAATAATGATTGACATGATTGATTCTATTGATTCTCTATGATTGATTCTCTTCAGTCCTGAAAAGCCTACCCATAGCATGTTCAATTGTTCAATAGCTGTTGATATATGAGTTTCGACTTGCAATACCACTAGCAGTGGTTTCAAAGTATCACTTATAAAATGATTATTTTTTGTCAATGGAACAATATATAACATAACAATATCATGACATATTTCAAAAGATTATCAGTCATTTTTTGGAGATTCAGCTTTCAGGTTGCGTTACTAGGAACCTTCCATTTTCACTTGCTATTATCTACCATTTACTAATTAAAGTTCAAAAACTCTATTGAGAATATATAAAAAACTCCAGAGAGATTATATCGAAGTAATCACGGAAATCTTATATACTTTAATAAGTGAAGGCGAGCGATCCTACTTATAATTCACTATATGCTGCATTATAAGAATATGCTGCATTATATTTCGAATCTTCATAGGCGGGAAAAAAACTTTAAAATATTCAACCGTGATTTATATATTGATTTCTTGAAATGTTATATCCAATTGAGCTGCAAAAGTATTTTGAAATTAGATCATTAGAAGTTCGATCCAATAAATTGGATGAGTAAATACAATAAAATTGAAATCTATCTGCATATTCATCAAGATCAGTGGCTACCAGAAAGTGGTCCGCAAGGAGCCCAAGGAAAGAAAAATTGATGTTTACGCTATTAGTGTTATTTGAATAAACTTTATCAGTCTTTTTTTTAAGTATAGGCCTAACCAACTTCCCTTCGAAAATGTTATACCAAACTCATCGGAAGTTCAAAATTTGTTTTCAATCGGTGAAAGAAGAGATAAGTACCAAATTTCCAACGCAATAAGATTGGACTATAAAGTTTGTTTGAAATCTTAATGGCGGATTTGTACCACGTGATTGAGCTAGTCAATCAAATACGTGATGGCCATACTGTGGGTAATATAGTTACTGCAATTCAGACTAAAGGAGATCAGTAACTAATTGATTCAAAGTAAAACTGTTCTAGAAAGTGTGGTAATAGAAATTAAATATTGTTATTATAATGAGACAGTGCTTGTTAATTGGTCATACTGTGAGACTTGAGGATGAAATGATCAAAAACAAGTTGAGAACCAGCTTGGAAAACAAACGTAAGATAACAATGAAAAAAACCAGAAGAAAAAACAAGCTATTGTAATTCCTGGTGAACATTATGAGTGATGAAAAATGTTCATAGCGAAGAAACAAAGAGGAGTCAAAAGGTCCTGATTGTAAATCCAATAATTAAGTACCTATAATTAAGGAAATCACATTCTCATTATCAGAAGATTCTTGGATTCTTGTATTATAGTATGTTAGTTGAAATATTTAGTTCAGCTACAATGATTGTATTATTGTATAATGCCACAAAGTTGAAGGAATACTGTTACTTCTTCTTTTGTGGTAATGCTAAAAATAAATTAACAACAATATTTCTAAATCGTGATTAAGAAGAAACAATCAAATAAACTCTACTTAGAATACTTTTCAATGTTTTGATTGTAAGATTCTTGGAAAATTTATTTCCATACCGCAGTGAAAATGCTGGGTGTAATTCATCTTAAGAAACACCCACCCGTACTATTTTATTAATAATTATTTCAAGTATCTTCACTTAGTTCATTGCATTAATTGACTTTACAAGAGAGTAAGTTATAATTTATAATAAAATAATTAGTCGAATGCAGTAAGTCGTAAGTAAGTATGACTCTGTTACACTATACTCAAATAATTGAATAAAAACCTTCAAATAAGGCAATGAAATATTTACGAATCGACTAGAATATTATTGATTCATGTAGTTAATTGAATTAGAAGTATTCAAATTATACATCTTGAAAGCGTATATATCATTGTCAAAAATATACGCGTGTATAAAATATAAGTGTTAATTACGGAAGAACTGAACGATTTAAAATCTATCTGATATGTTAGATATATGAAGGAACTCTTTAGGTACACAATCCTGCATTCAGAAATTCAAAAATATCATTGAATAATCAATTTTTGACGAAAATGAAATGGGTAGTCCGAATTGTGTTCAACATCTATGTAGGTTACACGGAATTTATTGTACTTTGATCGTTTAATGACATAAAATCCGAAAAACCTCAATAACTTTTTTATTTGTTGACAGATTGACTTGAAAATTTATGGGAAGGACACTAATGTTAAGATAAATGTTCCTGTTTTTTTGTAGAATTTTTCCATGGCTCCTTTCCCCTCCAGATCCGAAAAACTGTTCGGGCGATTCGATTCCGTAAGACCGGTTTTGAATCTCCCGGCTTACTAATTCTTTGGCGCGCTTTTACGTGATTGCGTGATTATTGCCCGCAGAGGCTCTCTATTGGACAGAGCTGATAATTTGCTTTGTGACGGTTATCCCACACCTTATCCCATACCTTATTACTCATAGATTCCTTTTAGTGTTGAAATCTTCAATAATAATCATATTGAAGATGTATAAAAAAACTCATTGTACAAAATAATTAAATAAAAAAACACCTGCTCAGAGAATAACAACTTTCATTATTTTTATAGGTTCATATTCATGTATCTGAATTGTGCTGTGTAGTTAATTTAGCTCTCTCTCTCTCTCACTCTCTCTCATTCTCTCTCTCTCTCTCTCTCTCTCTCTCTCTCTCTCTCCTCTCTCTCTCTCTCTCTCTCTCTCTCTCTCTCTCTCTCTCTCTCTCTCTCTCTCTCTATGTAAACAACATCGATGTAAACTCACTTAACAAAATTAATGTTGATGGTGTCGAAATAGCTTACTGTGATTCAGTTAAAAACCTTGGAATTAATGAACGAAAATCTTGACTGGTCTGATCAAATTAATAAGACTTGTAAATTTGTACTCTCTGCCATGCATTCATTGAAGAAGATGCAAGATATTCTTCCCAGAAGAATTAGATTGCTACTAGTCAAATCGCTCATATTCCCACATCTTATATTCTGTGCTCAATGATATACAAGTAACCTTAAACGATAAACTTCAGCGATGTCAAAACTATTGCCTCAGGTTTGTTTACTCTCTCCAACGCCATGAACGAATCACTCAAGCCCATATTGATAGTTCAACTTTTAAGTTACCTGATCAGAGAATTCTTCGAATAATCAAGCTTGTTAGGGACATTTTGAAATATGGTAAACCAATCTATTTCAAAAACGATTTTAAATTTGTCTCTGAAGGTAGGAGAATTGATGCTTCCCACACTCGAACAGGTGAAAATACTCTAAGAATTCCAAATCATCGAACAACTATTTATACAAAATCCTTCCTTGTTAGCGGTTGTCGTGCATGGAATGCACTCCCAAATCAAATTAGGTCCATAGAGAGTCAAGCGGGCTTCACCCGTACATTCAGACATTATCTTTCAGGAAAAATGGCTGAAACTGTCCAACCCTAGAGCAGCATGACATTCAAATTCCTTCCTTAATCCCTATCCTTATCCTTTATAATCATTTCCTTCCACTCTCAAGTAAAAATGATGGTTTTTCTCTTTTGCACTATCATTCATGTAAATTTAGCATAAAAATTGTGTATAAGCTACATTCTAGATTGTTTCTTATTCAAACTCTTCCTGGAGTGGATCTCAGCATTCTTATTCTACATCCCTTCCCCTCTCTTTCGTATTATAGTTCCCCCTTCATAATTCCCTAATTGGAAAATTATTTTTTTGGAACTTTCATAATCATATCATCTTGTTATTTACATAAACTAATCTCTTTTGTATAATAATTTCCCTTTCTTATTAACATTATTTTTGGATTTACATCTACAAATCTCTTTTCTCATGATAACTTTCACTCCCTCATTATTCCACTTATTATTACATCATATCGATTTTCTAATTATTGGGAATTAACTTTTTCTTTATTTCCATCCTTATTATGATTTACTCTTTTCTGTTGATGTATGATTTACTCTTTTCTGAATGATTTATCGTTTCTATGATTTGGTTTTTACTTGATATATTTTCTTAATTTTTTACGCTTAGACATAATATTTCGTTTGAATTTTCAACTTTCTTTTTCTACGGTTAAGTGCTGAAGGGGAGGGTATCTCAGAGAATGGACTTCTTAAAGTTCAAACTTCACCGTTTCATTTGAAAACATTACAGTAGTACCTCAACTTTTGCATATTTCATCACTTTTCTTGCTCAATATTATTGTAGAACTCATCAGTTAAATATGATTCACCATGTTATTTTACAACGTGAGTTTAACTATGTTTTGTTAAACACATGAATAAAGGAATCTGAATCTGAATCTCACTCGCTCTCTTTCTCTATCTCTCTCTCTTTTTTGGTAAAGAGTTAGTGGGAAGGATACTTCGAATATTCTTTCCGAAGAATGGACATTGATATGTCCAAAGCTCCGCCAAAATTTATGTCGATGCATAACAATATTATCCATTTTATCTATAGTTATTACAAATTGCTTTTTTCATATCATATACAGCTCAATAATTATTTTCTTAATTTATATTTTGTAAATTCATCTATAATTTTGCTGTATTGTAAGCTATCGTATAAAGTGTATAAGCCAGTATATACTGTAATCTACATAAATGAAGTAGTCAATCAATCAATCTCTCTCTCTCTCTCCTCTCTCTCTCTCTCTCTCTCTCTCTCTCTTATCTAATCTAATCTAATCTCTGTTATAACCAGTGAGTATAGAATGAATATTCTATACTCACTGCTTATAACATTCGTTCAAAATAAAGAAGTGCTGGACATTTCTTTCTCTCTCATTGTTAGTCTAGAATTTCTGGTTGCAGCTGTAAAACTAATGAGTCCAAATAAACAGTAGATGTAGTAGTAAACAGTTAGTATACATAATAACAGTAGATGTCATAGAAACCTGAAAATGATAACTCAAATTTCTGTTCCTCCATCTCAATTCTATTTGATTAAGGTGAAAAACATTATTTCAACAAAGACATCCATAAGGATACAACTCCATGATCATGTATTATATTATAGTAGAACTATAAATAATGTATCTTTCATTGAACCATTCCATTTCAATTAATAAAAATACTGCACTAATAATATAAAAATAGAAATTGGGGAAGCCCATAGTTATTGAGGTAAGAGAGGAATCACACTCGAGAAAGAGCGAAAGAGAGAGCGTATGTCTTTTTGATATCATCAGCATAAAAACGGCAATCGTAAGCCTCCATTGTTCGAAACTGCAATGTTTTCGCGGAAAAAAGTAGCTCGAAATCATAATATCGAGCTGACTTTGCTTGCATCCTATTTTGAGAATGAATGACTACAATATTAATGTCATTTAGAATTATATTAATTAAATTAATTAAATTTAAATATGAAATAATATAATAATTGTCATTATTTATAATAATCGTAATTATTTATATTAATGGTCATTATTTTATGATAATTGTCAATCATATATAGTTCAGGAAGTTATTCCCATACAACGCCAGAAAAGTAGGGAATCTTCACTAGTAAAAGTGTACGTTTCCGTATTTCGAGAAAAATGTTTTGCCCTTGATAATAGAGAATTGAATTTAAATTGTAGATGATGATTCTCCCTTTCACTTACATTGAATTGGATTACAATAATAATTAGTTCTGAAATTAATTAAATGTAAGTTTAAAAAGAAGCCGAGGATTTCAAAAAATGTATCCTCTTTCCAAAGTTCAAACGGAGTGGATGAAGACAAATTTGAAACAACAGGGTTTATAGAGGAAGAGATTTTCCACAAATCTATAACAATAATTTGTTTTTATTGCATTAGTCTCTAGTTAGTGGTTGATAATTAACTGAAACATAATGAAAAAAAAGGAAAATCTAGGAAAGCCGCTATTTTCACATACTGGCACTTTCCAATGCAGAATTCAATCATGCATAGTGAATTTGATAGTTTTGAATAACGATGCATATTATGATGGGTTTATCAACAGTTTTTAGGATCACAGCTGAAATCCAAATTTTGTACAGAATAGCTTTTTCTGTAAGGCTAGCTACACACACATCGATTTTGGTCGTATGATAAAAAATCGAACGACCAAATTCCAATGGTAGCGCAATGAAATAGATTGGTGATTACAAACACATCGATCAACGATTTTTATCGTACGGATGTCGTGTAGTGGTGGTCTCTTGTCTCGACTAAACACGACATCGTGTAGTGGTCGTTCAGTGGTCGTGAATACAGTGGCGCATGTGATCAAAGCGGCAACTTCATACACATCGAATTTGTTCATACGATCTTTTATCAAACGTTTGAGTAGAGTGATCATTATGGCAATTTAAAATAAATAATTTTAATGATACAAGGCCATCTGATCCCAAGACAGCACCGTAATGAGCATGCGCACGTAACGTTCCATTCAGTTTTTTAGTTCTAATAAACGTTCTAATAAACTAGTAGTTATGTGAACAGTAGACCTCGCGCAGTTATTAACCACAGCCTCCTCTTATACTGTCAATCAGAGTAAATTATGTCCTGTCCTGTCGTGTCAGACTTTAAATATACATTTAAAGTATATAAATTCTATACGAAGTCTTTGAAGTGTTTATAAACTTTAGATGAATAGTAACTCAAGCCTCCTCCTCCTCCTCCTCCTCCTCCTCCTCCTCCTCCTCCTCCTCCTCCTATTCCTCCTTCTCCTCCTCCTCCTCCTCCTATTCCTCCTTCTCCTCCTCCCCTCCCACCTACTCCTCCTCATCAACCACCACCTCCTCCTCCACCTCCTCAACGCTCAACACTCCTCCTCCTCCTCCCCCACATACTCCTCTTCCTCCTCACTCTATTCCTCCTCCTTCTCCCCTCCCCCTCTTCCGACTATTCCTCCTCCTCATCAACTCCTCCACCTCCTCCTCTTCCTCCTCCACCTTCTAATCTCCTCCTCCTCCTCCTCTTCCTCATCCTCCACCTACTCCTCCTCCTCACCATACTCTTCCTCCTCCTCCAACTATTCCTCCTCCTCCTCCTCCTCAACTCCACCACCTCCTCCTCTTCCTCCGCCACCTTCTCCTTCTCCTCCTCCTCCACCACCTACTCCTCCTCCTCCCACGCTTACTCCTCCTCCTCCTCACCCTACTCTTTCTCCTCCTCCAACTATTCCTCCTCCTCCACTACTCCTCCACCTCATCCTCTTTCTCCTACACCTTCTCCTCCTCCTCCTCCTCTTCCTCCTCCTCCTCCTCTTCCTCCACCACCTACTCCTCCTCCTCCCCCACCTAATCCTCCTTCACCTCCTCATCCTCTCCTCCTCCTCCTCCAACTACTCCTCCTGCAACTACTTCTCCTCCTCCTCCTCACCCTACTCCTCTACCTACTCCTCCTCCTTCCACACCACAGTGAAAATGCTGGGTGTTCATTGCATTGATTGACTTCACAAGAAAGTAACTAATAGTTTATAATAAAATAATTAGTCGAATGCAGTAAGTCCTAATATTAAGTAAGACCCTCTTACTATTCTCAATTATTGAATAAAAGTAAGTATACCCAAATACCTAAACAATGAAATATTCACGAATCCACTGAAATATTATTGATTCATGTAGTAAATTAAATTAGAAGTATTCAAATTATACATCTTGAAAGCGTATATATCATTGTCAATAATATACGCGTGTATAAAATATAAGTGTTAATTACGGAAGAACTGTGCGATTTAAAACTTAACTGATATGTTAAATGTATGAAGGAACTCTCTAGAAACATAATCCTGCGTTCAGAAATTCCAAAATATCATTGAATAATCACTTTTTGATAAAAATGGAATGAGTAGTTCTAATTGTGTCCAACATCTATGTAGGTTACACGGAATTTATTGTACTTTGATCGTTTGAAGACATGAAATTCGAAAAATCACAATAACTTTTTTAGTTGTTGACAGATTGACTTGAAAATTTATGGGAAGGACACTAATGTTAAGATAAATGTTCCTGTTTTTTTGTAGAATTTTTCCATGGCTCTTTTCCCCTCCAGATCCGAAAAACTGTTCGGGCGATTTGACTCCGTAAGACCGGTTTTGAATTTCCCGGCTCAAATAGTCTTTGGCGCGCTTTTAGTTGATTGGGTGATTATTGCTCGCAGAGGCTCTCTATTGGTCTATTTTAGATTCTGTTTGTGACTCACAAGTATTATTCAATAACTAATGTACATCATAATAAAAATTTCTATCTCTAAATAGGCTTTTTTCTTCTCTGGTATTTATTTGGTTATTTGTTTGAAACTCAAACTTTTTTAATATGCTCTTTTCTATTTTTTCGGAGGTTATCATTGAAGATTTTCACGATTGTTGATGAGATTTAAATTCTTAATTTCTAAGTTTAAGGGCCACGTTGTCTTGGTGGAAGGTGAGTAGGATTCTTGTCTGAGGGCGGCAAAATTGAGGGCGCCGCCGAAATATATATACAATAAAAATATTGTGTCATACAATATTAAAAATCTAATCTTTATATTTCCAATACAACAATATATCAATAAAATGAATTTGGGGAGATAATACTAAAGTTATAACTATTGTAATATTATATACTAGCAGGTAACCCGTGCTTCACAAGGGACTTTATTCAAACTTGACGTAATGAAATCTAGAAGAATTCAAAATAGGCCTATAAGAATCCTTGGTTGATTAAGAATTTATATGCTGCATTTCAAGTAAATCAGTATGACCACCTTTCAATTAAAAAAAGAAGTTGGATTGAGAATGGCGGAAAAAATTTGGGTGTGACGGAAAACCTGTTTTTATCATTCGAAAAGGATCCCCAATCATACCTATCTTCTAATTTCCCTTTTAAGAGAAATCTTCTGCTGCTTCCATACAAACTGGAAGCATGACAAATAATTGAAAACTTGACAAACTGAAAACGTGATGTAATCAAATCTTGAAGAATTTAAAATTGGTCTATAACCACCCTCGGTTAAGCAAGAATCTATATGCAAAATTTCAAGTTAATCAGTCCAGTAGTTCTGACGTGATAATGCGTCAAACATAATTTTCCTATACTTTACACCTGTATACGTGTATAATCCAGTTCTTTCCTTCATTATAGTACAGAAGATAATAGATGGATGGATGATCATTGTCATTTTACGAAAAGATAGAATAAGTTGAGTAGTTTCCCTTTCAGAGGGAGTTTTGACAACCCACAAAACTCATTTTTCATTTGAAGATAGATATAACGAAAAGGTGCATATGACCTAATTTTTTTGCTCAGCTTGCCAAAATACCCCTCATTCCAATATTAAAATTTTCGACTGACTGTACAGTGAGTCAGTCATTCTATCAGGGATCGAATAATTTTGAAATTTTAATTAAATGAAAATGGAAGAATATAATATCTTTATGTAAATAACAACACCTTCATTCAAAGACATATTAACTGCATGCGTTTTCATATTTCCGTTACAGCATTGATGAAACTGTAGACGTTTATTTAGCACTTTGTCTCAAAAATTGTTCTAGCTGAAAAATTAATAATCCATGCCACGTGTAGGCCTAAACATTGCATCAGGAAAACGAAGATCAAAACTATTGAATGAAAAAGACTAAGAAATTGTCAAAAAACCACTGATTTATTGGTAATTAGAAAGACCGGTTTCGGTTATTACACCATTGTCAATCTCTGATAAACTCTTTGAAACTCTTTGTGAATCTATGTTTTTCAGGTAGAAAGCAATATAGAAACAGATGTTCATTTTTTAATTTCGACCATATGATTTGGTGATTTTTTAATGAAATCGAATGTACTTTCATTAATGAAAAATTTAAACATTAATTCTGAAAAATCTAGAAGGAAAATTAAAATTTGTGCTTCCAGGTGCACGAGATTGATATTTTTAGAATCTATGTGCAAAATTTGGAGATCTAAATCATTCCCGTTTATCCAAGTTGTTTAGCCAACAACTTTGGCGATTGGCGAGCGATTGTTATTGTTAATAGCAGGTGCACACCGACGCGAATGCTCCGAAGTTTTGATGCGATACTACGTGCGTATTAAATTCTGAGAACTTGCCGTGTTTAGTTTATAGTTTATATGCTGAACTCCTTCCAATAAAACAAATATAAGCGCTGTGAATCCATTTGTTGAGACTAGACAAATCTTCACTAATTTCGAGCAAGATTTGGCTGAATTTAAAGCAATTCGTCGATACTTAAAAAATTATAAATACTGATCAAGGCTTTGAAGATTCTGATCACAAATGCTCTGAAATCTTGGAAATCATTAACAAAATATACAGCTCTCTTATTTTGTTCTGTTGGAGGATGAATTTGAAAGTGTGAGGCACTAATCACAATGATAATTCTATTTGTCATTCATTTTAATAGGGATTTTTGGTTTCTGCTTGATTAAAGTCAAGAACTATAAAGCTGAATTCAATCTATCCCGTGCTTTAACAATAGCCTTGCAGAGCATAGGTTACCTGCTAGTATTATTTATATTTATGATTATTGATTATTTAGGTTTATTGATTATAATAGACTAGGCTATTGTATGTATGGTACAAAAAAAATAATCCACTCAAAGACAAAAATTTAGATTAGATCATTAGATTATATTTATTATGTATACCAACACTGGTGAACAGTGCTTGGTGAATAAAATAACTACTGTAGCTTATATAATATTGTTTTATTATTATTGTTTATTATTATTCGAGAAGAATCGCACAGATTCATAGAGAGAAGAATAAAAAGAATTCGATTAATGTAGGTGTAATTGCAATTTCCAATAGGCTACAGTTTATCAATAAAGAAGTAATAATTCAATTTCAATTTCCAATTTATTAAAACACACAAAACAAAACAAAATTACCAAGAATTACAAAACAAATAAAATACAATAAAATGTTACAAATATAAAAAAACCGTGGGCTTTGTGGTTGGGTGTGTTGGAGAAGAGAAAAAAGAAAGGAAGATACCTAGCCAACTATGGTTTCCTATGTAATAGGCTGGCAAAGAAGAGAAGAGAGAAGTGATGAGGGAAAAAGGGAAGGGAGAAATGGGGGAAGGAAGAAAAACAGAGGAATAGGTACGCAAAATGAAGGTAAGCAAGTCCACTGAAAAATGAAAAAAAAATAATGAAAAAACAAAGCTGGAGCAAAAATCTTGAGTCTTATGTAGGTATCTAAATGGAAGAGGAAATTACTGTATGTCCAGTTTAATTTTTCCGCTGATCTTATTGTCCATGAGAGAGTGATTTGGAATAAGGTTTATTATTTTAGTACCTATGTGAATTAACTGCCTCCTTATACATTCAATATTAGTGTTATAGGTTACATATTTGTTAGCAGTGGCCCTTAGATTATAAAAATTGAGTGTAGAGTTCAATGTGAGAGGAAAATCTGATCTATATTTTATTAAGTACTCAATTACGGTTTTTATGTATAATTGACGTATAGACATGACCTCAAAATCACTAAAAACCATATCCGTTGGATAGAACCTGGGTTTGCTTAATATACTTTTAATTATCAGTTTTTGTGCTAAAAATAATTCAGCAATATGACAGTTGAAACAGCCTCCCCAAACAACTATGCCATAGGTACTGCAGAATTGACTTGACTAGAGCATGATATGATCATTTTCAGGTGGTTCTTATTAAGAATTCTGTTAACTTGGTAAAATTTAAAAGATAAATATCTCTTTTTTCTACATATATGTATTTAATATGAGCATCCCATTTAAGGTTTTCATCAATTATGATTCCCAAGTACTTAGTATTAGTGACTTTTTTAATGGTGGGACAATCACAATTACCCAAATTTAAATTGCACTGAGAATGGAGTCTCAAATCTTGATTCTCGTTGGGCTGCCCTACTCTATTTGCAGAGAAAGTTATTTAATAAGTTTTTTCAATATTTAAACATAAGGTATTCTCATCTAACCACGTCTTAATTAAAAGCATATTATGTTCAGCTATAGTATGAACTTCATTTCATGAATTACCGTGAAAAATAGCTGCAGTATCATCTGCAAAGGATAGTTACACTAGATTGATCATTTATGGTTAGAGACTGGGTTCTATTACTCAGATAGCTTTTGAACAATTTAAGCGAGACTCCTCTGAAACCGTTATACACTTCGATAGTCATTATTCAATAACATTCCTAATTAGCCAGATATAATCGATTGTGAGTATTCAGCTCTTGTTGTTCTATAATGAAATTATTCATTTTAAACTGTCTGTATTGCTTGAATGAGATTAAAGCATGCTGTCAAGCGAATTATCACTAATTACTTTTTTTGCAATGATAGATAGTAAGTGAGAGTAGTTGAACAAGATTGTGAGAGAGAAGTACTGTATTGACGTGTGGGCTTATGTGAGATAGAGGGAAAGTATAGGATTGAGAGAAAAAGACTTTGACAGAGCTTCAGGTACGCGCGCGCGCGATATGTATGAGAGAGAATGAATGAGAGTGAATGTTTAAGCCTGGTGTAGACAGAGAAAGATCCCCCTCCCAGTGCAGTGATCGTTTAATGCGAGCAGAGGGAGCAGAGTTGTGGGGTGATGAACGGCTGGTCCTTATCTAGTTCCAACAGAGTTGATGCAAAACCGGCTGAATGAATTTGTAATCTATGATGGTAAAATTGGCAACGTTGCTGGCTGCCATAAGTCACCAGTTGTTGCCACTTGTTGGTCATCATGGGGAAACATACAAAAATATACACGGCTGCCATAAATTTGGGAAGTTGACGGCTGCCATTATTATAGGACAATTTTGCAATGTTAGCAAACTTTTTGTTTATTGATATTATGACAATAAAAAGTAGATCTCGGACCTAAATTCGATGTTTTAAGACATTATACACCATAAAAACGACATATACTCCACTCCTAAGAGTGGCTGCCACACTTATGCTTTACAGGCGGCTGCCACTTGAATAGCAAGATGTATATATATATATATATATATATATATAAATCTGAGTACCCATTTAAATTATTTCGTCACGACATGTTTCGGCTACTAATGCCATTTACTTGAAAAATTAGTAGCTGAAATATGTCGTGACGAATAATTAAAAAGGGTACTCAGATTTATATTTTTATTCATATTAAAAGTATCCCTAGAGAAAAAATACAATAAAAGAACCTCTATGCTCTGCAGCACTGTAAATGAGAGTCAAAGCTGATGTCCTCAGAGTATCAGCCTTACTCTCTCATGATTAACTCACCAGTCTCTGAAGTAGGTTCACTCTAGATGATAATTTTTCCTCAACTTCTGTAGTAGGTGCTCTCGGACCTGTCCAGTGTGATTCCAAGGTAGGTGGGATGGGGTAGGTGGTTCATTGGGATCTGCTTTCGACAAAAGTTCACAACTGGTACTTCAATATTAATAGGTGGTTTCAATATTATATAAAAACAAATAACATTAATTATTTATCAATAGTAAAATGAGCAAAAACATGATCAACGTGTAGCTGTAAGGTTTCTACTCAGGTACTATTACAGATTTAGATTAAGCTTTGTCAGGTATAAAAAACTCAGGGAGCTACTAATTTTGTTTTGTCTAAAGCATGTTTGCATAAAACATGTTTGTTGAAACAGTTTGGACAAATTTTATTATGTTTGACAAACAATGTTTGCCCGTGGCCAGTGTGGACGCGTCACCAAACAAAATATTTGTAAGTGGGTAGAACAGGTTTTTATGTTTTACAGCAACACCGAAAATGTTTGGAAAAACAGTAATTTATTGTTTGACAAATGATGATTGTTCAAACTTTTAAAAATGTTTGTCCCTGAGCCCCTCAACAAACATGTTTGCCGAACATGTGTGTTCAGTGTGGACACGGCTTAAAAAAGTTGCAATTGATTGACCATCTTTGAGTTCAACAGATACCTAACACATTCAGCACTTTTTCCAATGTGATCTAGCACTCCGAGATACTGTAAGACAGCTTATAAACCAAATCAAAAGATTTTAGAAAACCTCATGGAATGTTGATAGAAATTCATTATCATGACTTTCATTTTTGTGCTAAAATAAATACATCCTCATAACCCATGAAGAAATCGCAGATTTTTGATGTGATGCAAACTGATGAATACAATAAACATAAAACAAAAGGTAACTAGAAGTAAAACATAAATGTAACTAGAGTGGACTAAAATAAAATGGAAAACTCTATTGAAACATGATTATGAAACTATCTTTGACTTTTCTGATTGTTGGTTTAATAATATTTGAATTTATGAAGGCTAGATTATGTTTTGTTATTAATTAAATAAATTTACTTATCAATATCAGTTCTGTTGTTGTTCAATATTGACTTGCCATATATTTAATGAGACATAAACACGCTTTCAGCTATGTTGTTCAATATAAAATGTATTTGAATAGAATATATCATATCAGTTTTCTCGTATTTGACTTTCAGGTAGCGACTCAGTGTAAGGAGAACATTTTCGCAATCCAAACTCTGAGAGATTTCCAATACCTTGATGAGAACAAGGATCATGGCATGAACGTTAGAGAAAAGGCGAATAAGCTGGCGTCACTTTTACGAGACGATGATCGGCTCAAGAACGAACGGACGAAGGCGCTTAAAGCCAAAGAACGATTCGCTCAGACCGCTTCTGCGTTCGGAAGTGATACGGGCTTGGTGAGTGCCAACTATTTAGCGGAAAAATTTAATTAATTGTTTTATAGCACATTAATTTATCGTTTGCTCCTAATATTTTGGTTTCTTTTGAGCAGAGTTATTGGCCTTTTCAAAAACATAATGTTAATTTCTCCAAAGTGGCAAATATATTAGCGAAATAAGTGAATTAACTTGTTTTTAACACATCAATCGTTTGTCTCTAATATCTCGGGTTTTCTTGAACAGAATGGCCTTTTCAAAAACATAACTTTTTAAAATTTTAACTATTAGCAACAGTTTGAAATAATCAATCAACTATAATCTCTATTGTGTTTATAGAGTATGCATACCCAACCTATTTTTGTTTTAGTTTGAACTAGAAACTAAAATAATTAATGTCCAGGGTGTTCAGTACTTACTATACATTTATTAAAATTCTTTATTAACATTATTTTGTTGGTTATGAATAATTCCAGAGTGTTATTGAAATAGTGTTGTTAAATCTTGATTATCCGAACTGATTCAAGAATGCTTAGAGTGAGTTTATACTGCAATTTTAGTTGCAAAAACTAAGAGTTGTGTTGAAAACGACTCTACTCATTAAGTTCTCTTTCTCACCCTTCATTAGATAAATCCCATGAACATACTAAAATTGGAGGCTTCTAGGCCCGGTTGCACAAAAGCCGGTTAAATTTTAACTATGATTAATTTCACGAGAACCAATCAGAGAATGCGTTTTTGAAAAGACAGCTTCTTTGATTGATTCTTGTGGAGTTGATAACGATTACAATTTAACCGGCTTTTGTGCGACCGGCACCTAGTGTGCTTATAATACTTTAATTAGCCGGGTGACTTGAAAATTTGCCTATAATATCAGGTGAAAATCGTATTTAAAACTAAACTATCTTTCGTGATAGGAAAAGAAAATGATTGCTCATTTCATACTTTGGAAAGTTTGAATAGCCCAAAACTAATGTTTGGAACAATACTAGTATCTGGTTTAGAAACCAAAACTTCCAATTATAGTAAAACAACACGCTCTTCCAAGTGGAACTTGGTTGATTTGAGAAACATAGCCTACCTTGAAAACTTTTCACGTAAAAAATGTCAGGTTTAAAACCACCTAACATCATTCTCTCTATAAATTTCAAATAACCTCTGCTTAGCCACAATTTTCCACAATGATTCCAAAGAGTTGAGACTTTGAGAGAAATATGTGTCATGCTACAGCAGCATCAAAACCAAGTCCTCATGATAATGTGATTGACTTAATTATATAAAGCGCTTCACTTTGATTGGTGTCTACTTCTATTTATATAATGTAATGGGGAAAAATTGAATAGTTCTGTTAGGTTTTATTAGTACCTGGCTTTAGGTTACTTGTTACTTGATTTTCAGGAACAATATAGGAGTGTCCTGGTTTCATAGTTATTTAGATGAATAATAAGTTACTTCAGTAGTGTCCTAAATTTTCTGTCAGATGAAAATTATCATCTAAAAATTTAATCAATCCATGAATTTAATCGATAGCAATCAAAGTAAACTCGTTATAAATTATTTCTAGAAAAATGCATAAAATGCACCAAATTTTTCATTTCGCGTGCACTTACTATAGCACTGGTGATTTGTTCAGATTATTTCACTATTATTCTTTCTTTCCACCATTCTTGAAATCTGCTGTTCGATTTTCAATTATTACTATCGACTTTGATCTGCTTTGAAGCTGGTGATTTTGTGCTTTTTTTCTTTATGATAGCAATTACAATGCTCATCACTCACTTATCGAATTTTTAAATTGAAAATTACTTCTCAAGGTTTATTGTTTAAAAATGTTGTTCACAAAGCTTGCAAATCAAATAAAATTAGGCCTAATCACTTCCATGGTCCCATGATTCTTTTATTCAATATATCTCACAAATTGAAGCGTCAGTCAACATGATAATTGAGGGTGTGTGCCCACAGATCGGTCAGTCGTTCCTAGTTCCAGCGCTCGTACAAAGATATCTATTTTCTATGGATAAATCGGGTGAGCGTGCTGGCCACAGTTCTTTGAGAATGGCAGCACCACCGTCAATGTCACCTCCCAGCGTATGTGACAATGCTACAAATGTTTCTGCGCCCTAAATTGGAAGAACTTGCTGAGTAACATGACTTGGGAGAAATATGGCTTTAGCAGGATGAAGCTACAAGCCCACACAGGGCGCATTTCAATGAATTTGTTGAGACAAATGTACCCAGGGCGGCTTATCTCACTGAGGGTGGACTTGAGGTTGCCGGCACGCACACCCGATTTAAGCATATGCGATCTTTTTCTATGGGGTTACTGAGGTTACTCCAAAAATAAAGTTTTCAAAGATCGCTCACACACCTTGGAAGAACTAAAGGAGCGAATCAGAGAAGAGATCCAGGCCTTACCAATCGCAGTGTGCCAGAATGCGTTTTAAAACTTCAAAAATACGCTACATCAGTGTATTGTCGCCATTCAAGTGATATAATTTTCAAAAATTAACAATACAAACTACTTTTCAAACTGAATTGAACCCATTAAATTTGTTTTTCCAAGTAAAACGTTTCAGTATTCATAACCCTTCCAAACACGTCAATCAGTTCTGCCCCACCCTGTACCTCAATATCCTCCTAAGACCGCTCTCACCGCTAATCGCTGAACGCTCTTTGTGTGCACACACACACACACACTGAATTTGAACTGAATTTTATTCATCTACCAGTTAGATATAGATCAAATGATTTAGAGTATTTGTGTATTAATAAATTAATCCCAATTTTTAAATCATTTTTTTTTAAATTACCAATTAATGTAAGTATTTGTAAAAAAACGCTTACAATAATACTAATGAATAACTATAAAAATATATAATAGTGTTTGAAGGTTTTTGTGAAGTGATATTAACGATTTAAACATTTCAAGGCCGGTTGCAGACGAACCACTATCGCATGTGGCATGTGGGAGCTACTATTTTCCTTCTGTGGTACCACAAACGCAGCGCATATGGAATCCATTGGCAGACATGGCAGTGGCACTGATACTTACACATGGCGTTGCGCGCTGTGGTAGAGATTATTTTCCTTGTGATTGTGGTACCACTGGTTTGAGCACCACGCTTCTCCTAGCTTCTATACCACAATCGCACTAATGAGCGTTTTCTTAAATGTAGTGTGAAAGACTCTGCGCTAGTCGTATTGTTTATTTTATTTATTTATTTTATCTAATCATCAGAATTTCACAACTTATAGAAAAGTACCACAGGCTTATAAGCCCAAAACGGTTCCAATTCTAATTTATACAACAGTCCAAATGTAGCTAGGTTATGGTGTCACTTAACATTATTCAATTACACACTCAATTTACAATTAAAAACACACGAAAATCATTTTTAAATTTTAAAAAAATACTTCAAAATTAAATGAAATTAATCACAATTGATTAGAAAAGTCCAAACTTTAAAAAAACTACAAAATTTTGAGACCGAAAAGACAAACACACTACCTAGATCCAGAACTTATCACAGCTGTTTAAAGTGTTTTGTGGTATGTCGGTCCCACATCCCACATGCGATAGTGGTTCGTCTGCAACCGGCCTTAGCCTTTTTCTGTGTATATTTCACTGCTAATCGACACAGTTTCTTAATAGTTCACTGTGTGGGTTTTCTGCGTGGTCTTTCTACTCTAACTCTTGCATGCACCTCTTTGTTAACAGGATTCAATGTCACCATCCAGTCCTAGTTTTCCAGGGGTGAGTCTATTCTCTGATGCTATACCATCGCAAATCTTTTCTCTCTTTCATCTATATTTTCGTTTTTGTATCTGCACAATCTTGTTTGTTGAATATTCAGGTTTTGCCGATGCCATGTAATGTTGGGGAATGATTTAGGTTACATTCAAATTATTTTATTTATTCTTATGGCTTTTTATCGGCAGAGAGATCCTTTTGGATGTTCTGCCTTGCCCTATTACCCAATGTCATTTTATATTAACACTCAAGTTTATAGGTTATATATAGGGTTCTTCAAATTGTAAAAATTATCCAAACAGGCTGAACTTTGTATTGGAGTAATTCCTTTTTTTTAAGTTATCGTTAATCAATTGTGTACTTGAATCTCTCACATCATACACATAGATAGGTGGTAGTTCCAAGTTAGAATTAACTAATGTGAAATACACTTTGAATTATCAGCATTTCTCATCAATAACAACAACAACAACAACAACAACGCTTCCCATTAAAACAATGTTGACAGTTTGAAATTAATCAAAACTATAGTCATATTATAAATACAAATAGAAATCTAATTTATTACCCTTTTTAGAATTGTTTACTCACAACATGTTTCGGCATAATTATGCTATTATCAAGTCATATTACTTTGTGAAAATAGCTAGGTGAAATTAATCTTAAAAAACTAATTTTGTGAAATTAGCAGAAACTTAAATAATTTATTTAAAAAAATTAATTTTGTGAAATTAGCAGAAACTTAATTAATTTATTTTAAAAAATTAATTTTGTGAAATTAGCAGAAACTTTAGCAAGTGGTGTATATAGTGAAAATTAAGCATTCATTACCTCCGCAAATTTTCTGTATCAAAATATGTAAAACGAATATTCAAATTCATAACTCAACATGAATTCTCTAGTTTTTTTTTACATAATTTGGAAATGAGATTTTCTTATTTCAAACACCACAGTCTTTGTAGTAAGAAGCTTCTACACTTTGAAATGAATTCAATCACAAATTGACCGTAAATCATTGTAGCATCGCCTTATTAGCTATAATTATAGAAGTAAATGTTCTCAATTATTGAAAAAATATTACTTTTCCAGCAATTCAGAGACTCGTGGCGAACTCCATCATGTGATTCAGATAGTACACCAACCAGAGGTGAGTGAATTTCAGTATCATGAAAACAATTTTCAAAGTAATGTTACATCCAAACACCAAAATATTTTACAAAATAGTGCATATTATTTCAATAATTCATACCATTTTTAAGGGTATTCTAGGTGACTGCCCTGACCTTGATCGTGTTTGAGAGTTTAATGTGTAGGAATTATTGAGTGTTGAATTCCGTTGTTAGCAAAAACGATTTTTACAAAAGTGGTTATTTAGTGTTTTGATGAAGAGTTGACAATAATTTGATAATGTAGGAATGTAGTATCATATTCTTACTTTTATAACAACATTTACTTGTTGTAGTCATTTACTTTATAAAGTCCGAACACGTTTCAAGACACTGTTTGCTTTGGTCAGATGATCATTTATTTATTCATGATATTACTACGGAAACAACAGTTAATAACCCAAATATGCTTCCTTAACATAACAATAAGACTCGTATACAATTTACTCAAAACAAAAAATTACTAAAACTAATGTTTGAAAAGAAAAAAAATTACTTGGAAAACTAGACCTACTTATAAAACATTTTTCAATCAAGTTGATAGTAAAAATGGATATATAAAGTGTAAAGGAGAGGTGACATCAATAAAGAAGATTAGATTAGATTAGTGTTCTTTATTTATGTACGTTACAATATTTACTGGATTATTTACAATAATTTACATTAAATAACGGTATTGCTAATAATTCAAGGAATTTTACAAAGCATAAAAAATTAATCATGAGAATAACGATTTTATGCAATTAGAATAACTTAATAATATAATATTGTGATGTAACTTCATAAATCGGCAGTTTCAATAAATAATTGTAAATATAAAATGTTTTCCCATCTGACCGATTCCCAAATGCTCGATTCCTATTTGGTAGAAAAGTTTTGTAGTTTATCGCAAATGATCAAATCTCATCGGCTAGATGGGATTCGACCATATGGGAAAGTATACTTTTCGACCTTTTGGGATTCGGTCAGATGGGCTGTGTGTAATGGCCTTAGTTAACTTGATGTTAGTGACTGGCTGGTTGTAACGAAAGTGTGGTGTTTGGCAGCAGGTGCAGCGGGTGAGCTAGAGTGCGCGCGGCCGCAGACAGTGGGTGAGGAGGAGTTGCAGCTGCAGCTGGCTCTGGCCATGTCCCGTGAGGAGGCAGAGCAGGAGGAGCAGAAGCGGCGCAGCGATGATGTCAGGCTGCAGCTGGCTCTCTCCCAGTCTGAGAACGAGTTCAAGTCAGTACCTTAAACTTACAAACCAATAACCTATAGTATAAATGCTCACCTGGCTGACTCAGGTCTGGTGACTGTCAGAGTTTCCAGGTCGCAACTGATCAATCTCAGGGCCTCTGACATTGCCTAACGACTGTTTTTTAGGCAGCCGGGACCGACAATGAAACGTGTCCATAGTGGCTCGAGATAAATATCTTGCCCGGGCCATGATTTGAACCCGGGCCTCTGTATTATAAAGCCAGCATCTAATCCACTCGACTACGGCCACTCTATACCTGTAGTGAGATTCATTCTATGAAGTCAGCTCTGTTTAACATTGCTATACCATCCTTGTCTGTAATTAGACAAAGCAGATAACTACATCCTTTTCTAGCTCCGCTCTGTTGCCAAATTGTTTGTTGGCTATCAGAATATTCAATCTCAAATATGAAAATTAATTGACCGAACGTAGTGAGGTCTATGTTTTAACTCTGATTTTCTTTTGTCTGTCTGTATGTAACGCAATTACGGCCAAACGCATTGATAGAATTTGATGTGATTTGGCAGGAATATTACTTTTTCAACTGCGCGTCGATGTATACACAAGGTTTTTCGAAATTTTGCATTTTAAGGATAATATGAAAAGAAAAGGAATTCCTCCATACTCCGATATCACTCTATCATCTTCTATGAAGATAGGATTAATCAGACTATATAATGATTCATAATCAATCAGCTGGCAAGTGGATACACAGATAGATGGAGAAGCCATGTTTATTTCACTTGACACTGGGGAGCGACACAAGAGAAATTCACCGTTTAACGGAGCATGCGCTTTGTATCCAATCGTACTTTATAGCCGCTCTTTCGTGAGCTGTCTCATGGTCTCATATATACAGCGTGAATTCGAGCGAGACTACTACACCTCAGAATTTTGCATTCATTCATACATTCTGCATTCATAAACTGATGCACTAATGTGTGTATAGGGCATCCCTATGCCTTTCTCTCTTAAATAAATGAGTCTTTCTCAATTTGAATAGGCTAATAATAATAATTATTGTACTTGATAAACTGAGAATTCAGTTGAAAAATAACTGATAATTCTGAATAAAAGAAATTTATGATGTTAAATATTATCTAAAACTAAAATAGTAAAGTTGTTGATTTATTCATTTTTATGATTATAAATATTGTCCATAGAAATAATTAATGAAATATAAAAATAAAAATTAAATAAATAAATATATGTTTGTTAAATATATGAATGTTTCTGTATTCTCATTCCTCAGTACCGTACAGCTGATGATGCGTTGGTAAACGTGAAACCATGATACTGTTTTAAAGTCTTTAATAAATATTATAGTGAAATTTGACAATATCTTTCTTTTCTTATTATGGAGAGATTTCACATCATCACCATCAATTCTACTAATTTTATTTTTGATTACAATATCTTTATTATAGTGGATCTCATTTAAAATATGTTTTGTTGTTGAAATCTTGTAGGCTCTTTTTAATGTATAAAATTGTATTTTCAGGCAAAAGAAAGATAGTCCATCTCACATGCTGGATCTGCTGGATGTTTCGATTGGTGCTCCTTCTCCCCCTCCCTCCTCGGCAGTGGACCCGTGGGGGATGCCGGCTGCACCCCCTCCTCCTCCACCACCCTCTCATCCTCCTAGACCTCAGGTGTGACACAACAACCACTAAACTCTATTCCATCTTAGCATATGTTAATGCGCCCGCATGTCTTTCCACTTTGCTATGCTTAGGTATCTTACTAAGTTGTTCATCAACTCCAAGTCTAAGGCTGTGCAAAGGCTAAAAATAAACTTTATACAGGTGATATTTTTCAAAGTTTTTCGATTTGTATACTATCAAGCTATCAAAATGAAAAAGTTTTCTCAGAAAAACATTTTTTTCGATCATTACTTTTTGAGATATGAGCGCCTAAAGTTTGCATTTTTCTGGCAGAACATTTTAAATTCGGTAAGACATAAATCCATGAGATTTAGAGGATAGATTTTTCATTGTATTGTTAATCTAGTAAAACAAAATTTTTCTGAAAATATCAATTTCTGAGAAAGTTATTCAATTTACTAAAAATGACTTTTAGTTGAGTTATTTTTGGTAATTTTTGATAAATTGAAAAACTCTCTCAAAAATTGATAGTTTCAGAAAATTTGTATTTTATTTTACTATATCAACAATACCATGAAGAATCTATCCTCTAAATCTCATAGATTTATCTCTTACCGAATTTGAAATGTTCTGTCCCAAAAATGTAAACTTTAGACGCTCATATCTCAAAAAGTAATTATCGGTAAAAAAATGTTTTTCTGTGAAAACTTTTTCATTTTGATAGCTTAATAGTAGGCTATACAAATCGAAAAACTTTGAAAATATCACCAGTAAAGAGTTTTTTTTAGCCTTTGCACAGCCTTAACTTGGCTTGAAGTTTGTGTTGTATCAACAACTAAAAGTTTTACTTGACTTAAAGTTTGTGTCGTATCATATTCCAAATAATGATTAGAATGTTACTTGAGTGTGCACTTCAACCAATGGAAAATAGCATGAAGGACTGACTCCTCAAATTCTTTCTCTATGCATGATATTATTTGCATGACAGTATCCTATCGACTAATTTGTATTATGACGTATTTGATTTTAAGCCCAATGATTCCATTTCAATATGGATTAAAAACAATGTAAAATGCTTGAATAATAATAATAATAATGTTGAAGGATTGGTTATAAAAATATACAGTTGGAATTTATATGAAAATTTCACTTTGTATTGTAACACAATTAATAATGTAATTTTGATTCAAATCAATGGGAAAAGGCATAATACTTCCAAATTGCATCCATTTATTCTCTCATTAATTACTTAAATCTCATGTTATTTGGAGTATGTTATAAAAAATAAATAAATAAAAAAATGTTAGGTGCTTAGGTTATTTTCAATTCCAATTTTTATGAAACAACTGTATAATCAATCTTTCAACATTTAAAATGCGTTTTTGTATGCTTCGATTGGTGCATGTTTATATGCTAAATCATTCATCAATCCTAAAGAAATTCCTTCAAATCTGAATTTTTAAAATTATTAATAAGTTCTGTATGTGTCTAAATTGAGATATGAGCCTTACAGATAAACTGAATATTGCTTACAATCACACAAATTTATAGCAAATCATTTCCATAAATCACGAATTTCTAATTTCTGTGCATTATTCATTTTATAGGATTTGATAACAATGTATAATATTGGACTAGTTCTCGTAAGTTGAAATTGAATAATTACTGATTCAACGTTTTATAAACAAATATGTTTACAATTGTTTTTACAGTATTACCTACTCGTAAATTGTAAACAATTCACATTGTTTCATGATTGACCTTGGTTGGCCTATTTGGTCTAGCAATACCTTTTCTTTAGTTTAAATTGAATCATTTCACAGTCATATTCATAATTAATTCTTGTGTTCAGACTCTGGACATCATGTATTCCAATTGGGATCTGGTGAGTGTAATAAATGTATCCCAAACTGCTTGTACAAAATACATTTTATCATAATTATGTGAAACTTAATTTTATTGCCAAATGTAATTTAGGAGGTTTTCCCACTTATTTGTTTTCTAGTTTATGCCTATTGTAATATTATAATAAGCAAAGACTTTAATAGATATTTGCCAAGTATTAATTGGTGTAATAATGGAAATTAATAATAGTATAACATTGATTATTTTAATTTCCTTAATAAAAATTGTTAAATGTGGTGCTTTTGTATCTTAACGTCGTATAAGTTTTTTTAGTTTGCTTCTATTTGTTAAGATACATTTAAAAATTAGAATCTGGTGTATTTTTTTAACCGATATAATATAGGTACAGTACTTTCTTTTGTGTGGTATGGTATTTATGAATTCGATTTAATCTGAATCAAGTAGTTTCTAAGTTGGTATCTTAGCTGTATCACTATCTATTGATGTCCTTATCGTGTGTAGTGTAAATTTAATTATTTTTCAATCGATTGATTCATACTAGTGTGTTATTGTTTAGTAACAAAATAAAATTGTGAAAATATTTAGTATGGACTCGGTACATTAAAGAGGTAAAAATACAAACACAGTCTTTTCGCCGTCTAGAGAAAGTTTTCACAAGACAGGTTTAAAATAATAATAAACGAATTGGATTACACTCCATTTCTTTCATTACCAATCTCCTACAAGACATACGACGGACGTGTTCCTGTTTGTGATTTCCTTTACTACAGAATAGAATTTTTTCAGCAACAAGTATCATTCTCTTCAATATAAATTGTCTTCAATATACTTCCATTAGAAGCTGAACATTTTATGTTGTAAATTTAGTTTGATAGGTTCACTTAACTTTCTCAATGTACAACATTTAAAGTTTTAAAGTGTGTGCTTTTTTAATATGAAGATCTGCTACCGGGATTGTTGAATAAAATTAATAATCAACCAATAAAGCAATATTACTATGTACTATGCAGTATAAGAGAGCAGTCCTACTTCCAGTTCATTTCTTGGCATGTGTAGCCTACTTTCGCAATCTAGGTAGATCGAATGATTGTTAATTTCTTGAATTCAGGCTAAAAAACTTTTTTAATTGAAGGAACCAGTTTTCAGGAAACATTTTTCAATGTGTTTTCTTTATATGAATTCTCCAAAAGTTCAAATTTGTGCATACCATGATATAACTCTAATTATCTCAGTTTCAATTGTCAGATCGATTTGTAATTGATGTTATTGTTTTTGGCAGACTGATCCATGGAGCCTCTCGACTGGAACGGGTGCTAGTACAGTGTCCAGTGCAGCTGATCCCTGGGCTCCCGTGTCTTCTCCAGCTCAAACAATCCAGAAAACTCCAGTCATGGCCGGTAATTTCGTGTTTATTGCTTAATTCCATACTAATTTACTTACTACTTTCCCTCTATTGTGTGGGCTATGTAGAATTAGACTTAATGTAATAACAGAAACATTTCAAGTTGAGTAAAATAATAGATCTAATAAGAATGTTATTTAATGTTTTTATGCCTGTTGATTTTCTATTTTTCAAAGCTTTTAAAATTCATCATATTAATTTGTTAAGAAAATACAGAAAGCTGGCTCAGGTGTTGTCTTTTTTTCAAATATAAACATTACATTTTTACTGGCGTTGTGCATAATTATACTGGATCCAAGCTTGCTTGCTACTGTCCTTTGGCTAAAAGGATTAGTTAGCAGGATATGCTGCAAAAGGTTTTCATGCCACATTTTGAATCAATCGGTAAAGGTTTACATTTCACATTGGTTTTTTTTTATTAATTTTTGTTGAATTGAAAATAAATTTCTTTCTTCTTCTTCAAACACTTTGACTATGATGACCAACAAAGAAATATCTAAATAGCCCAAGTGGGTGCTCTTACAACTTCTTTTTTTAAATCAGTCCTAATTATTATCAGAACCGAAAAGTATGAACTCACTACCACATAGTTTTATAACATTCGAGACGAAAATATTATGATCAAATATGAATTAAATAACACTGACTGCTCGAAGATTGCTTTTACGGTATGCTAGAACTTTTTGAATTAAGTTTCATAAGTGTTGAGGTAAATTCATGCGCCTGCTACTACCGTTGGAAGGGTGTCCGATTGAGCCAACTCCTCTGAAATTAATTCATGAGTTGTAAAATCGCTACCCGGTGGTTCGGAACCCACCTAAAACTGTAGGTTCATTCATCTCTCATTATCAGTCACCTCGTTATCCACGCACAAGCCTAGAGCTCATGTAGGCATCACACTCAGCAAAAAAGGGGTTCCAGTGATGAAAAGCAAAAGGTCAAGAAATTTTAGGACAAAAGTAAATAATTAAATCGATGCAATGAAGTTTTATTTATTGTCATAGTTGCTACTACCGTACGTTATTTGTATGTGATTAATTTGACTGTGGTTCTAAATTTAGTTCTCAACTCTGATAATCAAATAAGAAGATTAAATAGATTGATAATGTAATCTATACAGATAATGAAACAAGTTGTGAATCTCAATATAGATTTTGTACTTTGGCAATGCAGAGAATAAAAGCAGTCGAATTCAATTTGTTGTAGGTGCCGGTAACGATCCGTGGCGAGCAGTGTCGCCGGCTGCAGCCAGACCTGCCGTGACGAGTGACCCGTGGTCGCCGGCATCAGTGACCGACATGAGTCCCTCTCACTCGCTCACCTCCCCCACCCCGACACCCACACAGGCCCACTCCGACCTCGACGAGTTCGACTTCATCTCCAAACGAACTGTCAACAATGCTAACTCACTCAACAACAATCGCACTGGTACGACAGACATATTAATTTACATACAACATAGAGAAAAGATAGAATAAGAAGATATCCCTGTTGCAAAATTCAATCTCAACTCAAGCCGATAATCCTAGTATATTCTTTCCGTAAAGCTATGTGACGCTGGTAGTCTCTCATACTGTGCCGTTCTTAAGCTGCGTACACATATACGCGCTTCCAACCCGCACCGCCATCGTACCGCCCTCGTTCCTCCATCGAACCACAGTCGCTCCGCCCACGCACCCATCATGAACGTTACGGAAGATCTTAGATCTTCTCGCGTTCCCCGGTCGAACCACTCTTGCTTCCCGGTCGATCATCAATCGCTCTGCTGGAGTTACGTTCGGTTGCGGAGCAGAGCGAAAGTCTGTACGCACCTTTACACTCTCACCCCAACCTAACAGTAACAGTAGTCATTCAATCTCCTTACTCAAGACATACAATGTATATTGTACATGAATGCGTCATCTTCATTAAACAATACTTATAATTCTAAAACATATAAACAAGAAAGATAGAAAGAAACACAACAAAAAAGGAAACAACAGTCAATAGTAATCGGCTTGAGTTAACAAAAATCGGTTTTAAATATGAAACATAAACGACTATGGGATATCTTCTTATGCTATGATAGAACCATATCAAGCATAGTCCACACTCTCGCCAAGTCGCTGACCAAGCTGGCAAGCTGGTAAGCTTGGCTACGTTGGTCTTGCCACTTGAACTACAATGTGACCATTTGTGGACACTCGCCTTTGCTTGGCTGACCTTCGCTCGACAAAAATCGGAACGATATCAAACAAAGGCGAGTGCTGCCAAAGCAGCTATCCTCACTCTCGCTTTCATCGTCATTTGTAAGCACTTGGCGAGAGTGTAGATTCGGCAGAAGGACTAAGCTATTACAAGCGCCTACAAGCGTCTGAAAACTGGATTAATAATCTTGTTATTACTGACTATAGAGCAGAGCTTATTTTTTTCAATGAATAGAGAATGTGGAAGAAAATCAAACAGTGCAACTTCTTGAGCTGTTCACAGTAAATTGACATGGAAGGAACAAATAGATATGTTGTGTAGTAAAGTACTATATTTTATTGAAAACTTGAAATAGTGTGTAAGCTCTGAAGTGTTATTACTGTGTATATTTCAAGTTGCTAATAGCATATATTAATCTAGATAAATTTCTTTCACTGTGTTGTGGTACTAGTACTTTCATTTTTGTAGTACTGTCACAAATGAATTTATTCTTTTAAAAAAGAAATTTTGCAGAGATAGTTTTGTAAAATATTTCAAATAATGTCAGTAGCAGCTTTATACATCTACAACCATTCCAATTCAAGTCAAAAGTAATTTAAACAGTCTTAAAACATTTACCACTCATATAACACAATAAATTATTCAGGCCAAATTATTTTGCCATTTTCCAAGCAAGATTGTCAAAGTTTCACAAGAGTCATTTCTATAAGAGTATCGGAATTGTTTGATATTCAATAAACTTCCAATGAGGGTATCATTTTCTGATATATACCGGAAAAAAATTGAAGAGTTGTTAGGTGGCTGAAGAACCAACAAAACCTATTCAAGTTCAATGACAATAAGATTGATGTAGTCCTTTGAATTAGTACTATTGTATAGAATAATCTTCATTCGTCTTATAAATCCATTTGATTAATTCATTTGAATGAGTTCTTTTCTGAATTTCTCAACGAATTTAGTTGTGAACAATATCAGCAAAAACTCCCAATTCCTTTCAAAAGACTGTAACATCATTAGAGAAACATGGAGCCGTTGAAACTTATATCTTATTTTGACTTCGCAGATTCGACGAGTCCCGATCCGTTTGATTTGAGCGGCCTGGGTGATACGCTATCCACAACAAATTCTGCGCCCAAGAAGACGCCCCACAGTTTTCTCGGCGAGAATTCCGGTCTAGTGAATTTGGACAATCTTGTTACGAAGCCTGTATCGCCACCAAACCAGCCTATTCATCCTGTTCCTGCAGCTGGTAAGTACCTATTAACCAACATTAGTAGACAGAAGGTTGATCACTCACAGGTGTAAGATTCAAAGAGGTGGGGGGAACGCCAGCGTGACGTCACGTGTAGTAAAAAGGGTAGGTTAGGAGGTGGGGTTTTTGCTTTTAAATGGCAAAATGCTTGTATTATTTAAATGTTTCAATAATTATTGTAAAGCAGAAACAGAAAGTTTGCATGTCAGAACAGGTTTGTGTTATATAATTTTACTATACGTCACCGTATGATTTTCAAGAATGCGATATTCTGCCTACTTTGTACTACAGCTTACGTCACGGCTGCAGTTCCCCCACTCCAATTGCATGTCAACTTAAATTCAATAGATGAGTGACCAACCTTCTGTCTAATTACTTTGCCTATTAACATTATGAATAAAATAGACTATCATTGTCTCTTTTGAGTACAGTCCCCGTCCAGTAGCTTTGCCTATCGGCGGAGGGCCACGAGAAGTCGATACAGGCCGTTCAAAAACATTGACCATTTTAAAAAATGTTCTAATTTTGCTCCAAAATCAATCAAATACCATGAAACTAAACATGACGCATCTTTTTTGTCCTTTGAACTTTTGACGTAAATTCACTCATTCCGAAGATAAATGTAATTTAATAAGAATTTGACTTGACTTGAAAATAATGTTCCCATTTCATTACCAAAACAGTTACTCTCGAACTAGTCATCAGAAATCAATGAAATTTCCGCAATATCATGAGAATTGTTGGAGGATACCAATAATGTCAATAAAGCTCAAATTCGAGCAACGATTCAGTGTGAACGAGGTATATAAGTCGAAAAATTTACAACTTCAAATTTCCATGTCATGAAAAAGTTACGTATCGAGAAAAATTTTTGTTTTTGATTTTTTGTGTATACATATCGCGTATGAAATGTAGAGAATTAATTGAATTTATTTTTAAAGAAAAAATCATGTAACTAGGTCTTTCCACTGAGATTCTGCAGAGCGTTTAAGTTACGCGTATATCTATTAGGCTGAGCCGGCGCATATGCGCTTGCGAGGCTTACAATATACCAACTCAACTGTCGTTACTAGGCTACAACTGTCGTATCTGTACAGCAGACTGATGGTTCAGCTATTGATTGAACAGTCAATAAGAGTAATAATCATAAAAATTTTAAACTATTTAATAGTTTATCGGAAACAATTCAGTCAAACTATTAAATAATAATTGAATGAATATTATTGATGTATTTAATTAATTTATGAATAATTGAAAACATAAATTATTGAGTGATTCAAGGATCGTATGAATTGAATTATCCTAGCTCAATCCAACTCCTCCAGACCAGATAACGAAGTATCACTGTCTTCATCGCTGTCAGACGTTTCCGAATCACTAGCTTGAATCACAAAAGAATCCATCATCCCGTCCACTATCACGTCTTGCTTCAAATATTCTTCTTCAATTTCTTCGACATGCTTGCACTTTGGTCACTGCTGTCCATAGACGAAAACTTTTCCAAACACAGTTTTTCAACATCTTTGAAATTAGAAGACACATTATGCGTAGCAACATGATTTTTCACCTCTGCCCATATCAGTTCAATCGGATTTAAATCAGGATGATACGGAGGTAAGCGTAGAACTGTATGACCATGACGACCTAACACTTCATCAATCAAAAATTTCTTATTTTTACCTTTCACCTCCTTGATTAATTTGTACAATTGGGGCCTAAGCATCGTAGATGAGTATTGTACACATTTCCTCTCCAACCATTGTTGCATTTCAGCTTTTTTAGAATTAGACGTGGGAGCTTTATCGCACTGTATATTGTGATACGGAGCATTGTCAACTACTAAAACTGTTCTTGGTTCAATGTTAGGTATTAATCTTTCCTCTATCCATCTCATGTAGTTCTCCCTATTCATTTGTTCGTGGTAATCCCCAGAGCTTTGTCCAGCTTTCCACATGATGAATGCATTTTTTACGAAACCACTTTCTCCCCCAGCATGAATAATAATCAACCTCTGTCCTTTGGAAATTGTCCTAGTCAAATCACTATCCCCATCTGTCCATGTTTTCGCAGCTACATGTGAAGAAAGAACGTAAGTTTCATCCATATAAATAATTGGGCGATTCTCCTCTCTGAATTTTCTGATGGCATGTAGGTAGGAAATCCTTTTTTCGCGAATTTCAATGCGTTCTATCAGAAATTTCCTATTATTCTCTATTTTCTTCCAACGAAAGCCAAGACCTCTCAAAATTTTTCTTACACTCTTCTCTTTTCCTTTGAAACCTATTTTTTCAACCATAGCCCTTCTGATCAACTCAACAGTGGGAAACCGTTTTTCTTTGACATGAAATTCGTGAACCAATCGACGAACAACGCATTGATCGAAATCATCCAGATCAGTGACAGGTTTGACTCTGTTCCTTTTCTTATTTGGTGTGCTATATGACCTATTCATCTCTGTTTCATTTGAAGTTTTTCTTAGATTCTGATATTCCCTGTTAATGTTGTAAACTGTACGACTGGATACACCGGTTGCACTAGCTGTTCGTTCCTTAACTTTTGATAAAGGGATAGACAAAGTCTGTTTCTCGCCTTCTTTTCGCATGAATGAATACACATTATTTATAACTTCCCTTTACCACCAATTTTAGTCTGAATTTCGGCCATAGTAGGCTACACAGCTACACTTGAAAAATATTATCCACTACCTGAAAAATAGTAATCACTACCGGCTCCTGAAAAAAAGAAGTAAAACAATCGCACACGCAAAAACGCGTTTTAATAGGGACTTTGAAAATATCCACACGCTAACGAAATATGCGCACGTATACAAGTATCGAGCAGACAGTTCGCTAGAGACTGAAACAAATACAGTGCAACGGCATGCGTATCACCCCGCGAGGGGTACCTTGCCTATCTGCCGGTTCAAGGTCGCGTAGGCAAAGCTACAGGACGACTACTGTACAACAATAATGGATCAATTCTCAGTTGTTATTCATATACATCAACAATTTTTAATAATTTTAATTTTTTTGATAGTTTCTTGAAAGTTTTTTGCAGACAAAAACTCATGATCTGTCGACCGTCTAAGGGTTAATCAATTATGAATTAGTTGAAAAATTACTATAATACTTAACTATAATATCTTATCTAATATATACTTTACTATAATACCTTACTGTTATATCTTTGAAGAATACTCTTAAGCTGGATTCGCACACAAAAGTGACAGTGAACAGTGAAAATATAATTATCATAAGTTTTAATGGGATTATTCATACTCACTCGGCCGGGCTGATCCAATTAGAACTCGTGGGAATTATATTATTTTCACTGTCACTGTAGTATGCGAAGCTAGTTTTATGCTCCCTTAAATGATGATATATGCTTTGTAAGATAGAGTGCCGGTTGCACAACATCCGGTTAAATTTTAATCGTGATTAATTCCAAAAGAGCCAATAAGATAAGCAATCTTATCAAAAAGGCCATCTCTGATTGGTTCTCAGGAAATTAACCACGGTTGAAATTTAACCGGCTGTTGTGTTATCGGGCCACAGAGTTTAAAGAATGGTCTTTCAATATGAATTCAAATCAAATCAAATTCATTTATTGTCAAAAAGAAAACAATTTACTCATACACATACATACACGAGCAAAAATAAAAATAAAATGTACATAATACAATTACACATACATGAGAGAAGAAAAACTAATTATAACATTTCTAGGCATCACCAGCTAAAAGATAGCTCTGCCCGCAGGTGAGAGTTGCTTAAAATAACTATAAATTGAAACGAAAAGGTTTTATAACAAAAGTAGAGACACAAAGTATATTTAAAATCAATATTCTTTAAAAATGTGGTCCAAAGTAAAATAATTAACACCCATATTAATAATTTATAAAAGGTCAGAATTCAAGGAAATACCAAACTGAATTATCTTAAATGTTGCGTTCTGCTATTTCTCTAGTTTACGTCTAGTTTCTCTAGCTCTAGTAAGAAAATAAAGGAATAGGTGTTGTGTTTTGTCTGTTGTTCTTTTCCCAGTATCTAGTATGTTTCAAAAATCATTAAATTTACATTCAAATTTTCTGGATCTAGTTGGTAATTACAAATAATTTTTGTTATATTTTATTAAGTTTGAACATTTTATTTTTATGAATGAATGGTGAATGATGACTGGTGATTGATTGCAGCATTAGCGAATCCGTTTTCGATGGTGGGCGGAGGAGGGGGGCAGACAACACAGCCTCTCTTCCCCCCCGGCTACACCCCCTCCAACAGCACGGGGCAACTACAGCAGCCTCTCATGCCGCAGCCCAATCCCTTTCTATCGTAGGAGCCACACACAGGTTACAGGTAGGAGTCACATTCACGTTATAATGTCAGTGGAAATAATAGGAAGGTGGCGTTGTTGCCACATTTCCGTTTCCACTGCCTTCTATAGTAGATAGCTGTGATTCAAGTCATCCCGGTAGGCTATATCTGATTAATTGTTGGTACTTGTTAATTATGATATATTGTATCTCAAAAATATTATATTCTTCAGAGTGTCCCACGAAACGTGTAACAGCCGAAGACCATGAAATTTACAACAAAAAATATACAGAAAATGTTCTTATATCGATCTTAGTTTTCGGGATCTATCTCATGTCATGGCTGTAGGGGACTGTGGAAGAGCTTGGCATCTGAACTCACAAAAAGAAAGAAAACCGGACGAGACATATTTATGTAGAATATTATAACCCTATATTTAGGTAAGTTTTATTTATTAGTTTATCTATTTGTTGTTATTTTTGTGTTTTATTAGTAACTGAACTAGGTCTGAAAAAAGCATAAGAATATACACCGTCTCCCACGAAGAGGTTTACACGTTTGATTTTATATTAGTGCCCGTTCATGCACCGAAATTTTCTAAATTTTACACAGTTTATAAAGTATGTTCTAAAAATATTCTGGCAAAATTTCAACTACCTAACCTTCGTAGAAACAAAATGGCGGTATATTGAAAAACTATACTTTAAAACATTAAAAAGGTGTTTTTGGTTTTATAAAATATTTTTATTGTTGCACTTTAGGGCAACATGACTTTTAAATATGAAAACTAGAACATATCCTAATGATAAATCTTAAAGTCCAAAATTATTCAAATTGTTACCCATCCACAGCAACACACTGTTAACAGTGCTCAAGAAATGATTTGTAAGCTCTTACAAAGAAACTCCGCGGTATCCGGAGAAGTTACTCATCACTATGGATATAAACTTTTTCCTTCAAGTAACCCCATAGAAAGAAGTCAGAAACAGTTGAATCTGGTGAACTGGGTGGCCAATCTAAAAAATCACATCCAATACCAATCCAATGGCCATGAAGTTTGTCATTTAGTAATTGCTTGACATGATTTGCGAAATGAGGAATGAGGTGGTGCACCATCTTGTTGGAAGATCGCTTGATCTATTTCTGGTACCATCAAATGAGGCAAGACTACCACAACGTAGTAAACAAATCAGATTATAACTCATGAAAGTAGTAAGCGAATTGTTAACATTTTCAGTATGCCGCCATCTTGTTTCTACGAAGATTATGGAGCTGAAATTTTCCCAGAATAACTTCAGAACCTACTTTGTAAACTGTGTAAAATTTGAAAAGTTTGGTGCATGGGTACGTAATATACAATTAAACGTGTAAACCTCTTCGTGGGACACGGTGTATTTGAGATCTATCGATTTTTCGATATTTAAAAAAAAAACTTCATTAACTAGAAAACTATCAGTCAAAATCTAATTCTAAGGAAATGGTTGTAAAAATAAAAAGGTTTCCAATAAAATTTATTCAAACAATTTGAACGCTCATAAAACGTTAAACAAAAGCACAAATAATTATATAAATCTTATTGGAAATGTCTTCCTCTTTCCAACTATATCCTTAGAATTTTAGATTTTGCCTGATAGTTTTCTATATTTACAATTTTCAAAAATATCGAAAAATCTATAGATCTCGAAAACTAAGGTCAATATAAGATAACATTTTTCCAGCTGAGCTTTAGTGCTTACAAGTTTGTGTTTCTTCAATGGTTCCAAATTTTCTTAAATAACTCAATATTATTTGTTTCAAGTGGTAATTGAGTGGAATAGGCTATTTCTAATCAATTTATTAATTCAAGCCATCTAAATTCAAAATTTATAGTTTTCATGTTTATTTTGGACTAGAATTTTGTGAAAATTCTACATGTGAAATTCTAACCTCATCTTGGACTGTGTCACCTACAAATTTGGAAGAAAAATAGGTCAAGGACTACCTTATTATTTTATCTACCAATGTTATTACATTAGTCTCATTTGTATTGAAAATAAATGAAATGAAATTTTCTGGACATGTTATGTTGCAAATTTCATGTAGAATCCATGGTCTTCGGCTGTTAAACCTTTCGTGGGACACTCTGTACGTATTTTCATGATTTAGTAATAAATTATCATAATTGAAATGGAAATTCTGGTAGTTCATTTCATTTTCAAGAGGTCTACAAGAGATTGGCAACGATGCGGACCTAGAAAAGTATCTGCTTTGTCTGTCTAATGATTAAGAATAGCAAATCATTGTTAATCAGGACCTAATAATGTGACTCACTTTAGATGTAACAGCGCTTGGGTATTTTCACCATAATTGCGTCAATGCAAACGACAGATAATAATGAACGTTTTTATCAATAGACCAAGGGCCATTCGAAAATGTAGTAACGTACCTTGATGGAGATAATTGATTACTTTAATTTATGTTTAGTTTGTTGATTTAATTGAATTTGAAATGTTGTGTTATGTTTCAGGCTTTCTGGCGAAATGCAATACTGCTCAGTAGTGCTGAAAAAATACTGAGTTCGGTTGTTATGCAAAGTTTGCAGAAGAACTGCGAAACTGCTAAACTACTACCAACCTCCACTACAACACTGCTCACTAATTCTCTGTTAGATTGGCAACACTGCAGCACATTGAATTGACTCGCATGTGTAGAAAATGAGTGCTCACTGTCCGAAATTCGTTTGCCTTTTGTATATCTGTTGTTATTATTGTTTATATAGGGATATATACATTAGTCACTACTAATTTCATACAACATACATGATAATATTATCTCAAAATATATTTTACTATTTGAAAAATTCTGATATTAAAGTATTATAAACGTTTCATTCAACATGTTTTAAGTGTAAGTGAAGAATCAATTTATTTATTATTTATTAGCATTATTATCGACTTGTTATTATAAATAAACATCTATTCGAATTGAATTGAAAAATATTCAATCATAAACTGTAAAATCAATGATTTTATATAGGCTTTAATTTATTTCTACCATTGTCGCAGTAAATTAGAAATGCAATTTATACTAACTGTAGTTCAGTTTGTCAATTCTTCCTTTTGAATTGGCAGCTTTACAATAATATGAAAATTCATAGTCTCCTGGAGAATTCTCCCAAATAACATTCTTCAGATTAGGCTTCTGTATTAATCAATTCTCTCTAACAATAAACTTTTTATTTATTCACTACAGACTATTCCCACTTTGAAAACACTGTAAATTAATTCAAGTAGCAATGAAGCTCAGTTCTAAAATGTTTTGTTCTACCTTGAAATATAAATATGAAGTGGCAAAGAAAACAAAAATATTCTATTTTGTCAAAATTATTTCAATTCTAGGGACAATATCGAGTAAATCCGATAACAATTCAATTGGTTTTGTGTTTTTATTTTGTGTTGGTTCTCATCTTGAATAAAATTCTTGATGCGTTGAGAATTGTTAAATTAACTTTCGTTTTTATTTCAATACTTTCATTTTTCTCAATAATTTCGTGTTTATGTAGTCAATAAACAACTTTGGGAAATCTTGTGTCAAATTCTAAGATATGAAATATTTCAATTCATGATCGAAAAAAACTTTTCCACTTCCGGACGTTACTCATTTGAAAAAAAACTTGACGAAATAGAGCATTCAACAAAGGTTGTGAAATCCCTATTCTTGAAGCTAAAACCCTATATTTCAGGTTTGGTAATGGTAATCTTCATTCATTTCTCCTCAAACGTAATCCATCTTATTTATTTGTGTATATAATTTTCTTTAAATACTCGTTATTGATTAACGATTATAATATATTATGAATTTTATTATGTATATTATGTTGAACTGATGATATTATTAGTATGTTTGGAGAATAGATACATTCATTTTATTGGGAAATGTATTCATCAACTGATTGATGTGGTCTGAAATAAATTATTTTTGTATCGATTTCGTTAATGAGGACTCAAGTCACCGTTGCACTTGTTATCCTATTATGTGCAGGGTGGACCTATTTTATTGGAATTGGATTTCGAATTCCTGATCTGAAAGTCAGGTATTCATATTCACACGTTTTAATGTTCATTGAATTCAGAAAAACAACATGAAAATCCCCAGTTGTTAGCCCAAACTGTTCCAGAGTTTAGACTCGAATTAGAGCTACATTAATACAATAAAACACTGGTTGTTTCAAGTTGTGTGAATTAATTTTGGTGGTAAATTACCGAGAAAAATGTCATACTTTATGTTCACATGTATTATTCAGAAACAAATCAGTCAAACAAAAAATACTCATCATCGATTGATATTAATTGGAATGCCACTTTTGCTTTTAACTGATGAAGAAAATGGGGATCATGTGTATGTTACTATTAAATTTTCCTACTATAATTATTTTTGTTGTAGTGACATGATTCCTTATCTCCAGTCAGAGTACAAAATATAACCTGCATTGATTGTATCATCTATTTAAACTCTTGTAAATTTTATTTTCATTAATGAAATATTATGTCATTGTAAATAAGAGAACTTCATAGAAAACTACGGGATTATTTTCTTCTAGGTGATTATTCCAGGTGATTGGAAATATCTATTGAGTATTACTTTATTATTATATTAAATCAATTATATAATTTTTATTTATGGAAAACTAAAGCATACATTCATAACTAATAAAATTTACTTTAAATAATTTCATTTTATGTCTTTAACATAGTAGAGCATCTATAATTTCATTGTTATGTTTATTGTTTTCAGTGTAATAAATTTATTATTAAATTATTTCAATTGATTGTGTTTTTTATTTGTGATTTTTTTTTAAATTTTCTTCGTAACAAAATCCTTTTATTAAAATCATTTTCAGTTGGTTCAATTTATGTAGCAGAAGAAAGTTGTACTGAATTGGATTAATTTTCAGACTGCTGCTAAACTAGCTTTCAATTGATGGAAAATTTCTCTAAACTCACGCAAAACTTTTCAAACGTTGGATGACAAATTTTAATGGATTATGTAAAACATAATCAGGGGCTTATTTCTTATTGTATTTGCATGTGGATGTACGTAAGCAGACTAAAAACAAACGCATAAAACATTAATTTCTTCTAAAAATTGATTTCCCAGCTAGATATTATCATTAATTCAATTGGTGGTTGAAAATCATAAAATACCTTCCCCTACCTAAATATTATTGATTTTTCAGATGGAACTGAAAAAAGTGGTAGAACGTTCCTTATAGAAAAATTGATCATGACTAATACAATTCAGGTTTTTTCAGACTAAATTTAACTTTGGTACAGAATATTGAGCCTTCAACTATTGCATTCATAAAGCGGTTTTTAATATTTTTCTCAGGAAATTTAGATCAATCTATCAGTTTACTTAGCAATTAAACCTTGTTTGAGTTTATTCTGATGTTTGAAAATATTCCAATCACCTGAAAAGTATTCATATACTTGAGTACAATTAATTGATCAATGTAACACCAATTAAGTACTAATTAGCTTATAGCGTATTCCATTTGTAAATTCAAATAAAGTCAATCGTCCAGTTTGAGCTTATCTCAGTGTTTTGAAAATGCATGCACTCAATATTAACAGTAGTATAAGTTCTAAAAATTTGACGATATAAGGAATGTATTCTAAGATAGGTAGAATTTTGACAAAATTCTCAGTATAATAAAAATCTATTATTTTTATACACAATATGGAATTTTACAAATAATGTGATAGTTCTTTCTATATTTCTGTATGTTCCACCCAGATAGTATAGAATGTATATATTCTATACTTTCTGGTTCCACCTACTCATTCGGGATTCATCTAGATTAAGTTGGTTAAATACAATATGATTATTTTCTCTTAGGAAATATAAAAATTGCTTCGTCAAAGTGCTTCAGTAAGCCCAGTTATGTACTGATGTTTAATGAATTGTTTCTTCAGGTCTTATAATAAGATAAATGAATTGTTATTGAAGTATAATCTTTCAATAGGCGGCCTATTCTATAAAAAAATAATTATGTCATCAATTTGGGGAAACATGACAAATAATGTGCTGCGCTCATCGAAAAGATGACACCATTTGCAGTGGACTCCTAAATTTACAGTATCTTTTCAAGTGAAAAAGAGCAAGAAAATACATTTATATTTCATGAACTCTGATTTGCTGAATTATTCTTCCCAGTTCGATATTTAATTACTGTAGGTCACTTGATAAACTATTAATCTAACTACCGTACTGAATTTGTGATTATGTCGCATATATTTGCTCAATTCATATTGAAATAACAAAATTTAAATATTGGCAATTTCTTGTTTGACTTGAAAACCTTTACTTTTTTGCAGGATGCAGTATTTCTTCATATTATCAATAATATATTATTATTATGAAACAGTTAGTGGCAATGGTGCTATCTTAGTAAAACTTCCATAACGTGACTACAATCCAATAATATTGATACCCATCTATTATAATAAACTACCATCTATTAAACAAACCTTCTTTCTATAAGAGTGCTCTACCAATAGAATTTCTATTTTGTTTGAATTTTCAAATTTCTGATACTAGTAATTAATAATTTTTCATTATTTTATTGCTTTGATGCAATGGTTGAAGGAACCAGAAGGTTTGATTCAATCTGAATCAGATTGAAGATACCAGAATTCAAGGTCTTTTTATATCAAAAACTAGTAACTTGTTATCAAAATACTTGAACCTAATAAATTAATAACAATAGGGATCTAATTACAAGTACTTTATTTTCAATATGTGCTTTCTTAAAAATTGAAAATATACAACACAAAGTTCATTTTTTTAGCTCTAGTGTTATCTCCAACTTTTATCCATCATTTTCAGAGTGTCTTGAGAAATTGTATGTATGTTATTAATAACAGGTTTCCCTACATTTTGTTGACCGAACATTTTCTAGAAACTACCTATGTAAATTATAAGAAAAAGTCATGATCATTTCTTGTCATAATTCATTCATTACTCTCATCTTATTGTGAAATTCAAATGGCAATACGGTATCTATATTGGGTATTTTATCATGATAATTAATAATATTACCATCACTTAATGTGTAATTGTTATTTTCCAATAGTTTATGTTGATATTTTGTTAGGTATGATTAATTTAACGTTTTTGTGTGTAAATTTTAATCAAATAAATTAATTATGGAAATTGTGAATGAATTTGTATTTTTCAATACTACAACATAATAAAACAAGCTTAAATTAAAGTATTTGCTGCATTATTCATCAAAATGTTTTGTCAATCTTCTATATGTCCCCATTCTTTTGTGACATAATCATGAAGTTAATTTAGAAATTACAGTATTGGTACTGGTACTTAAAGTTGATTTATTATAGTAAATACCAGTAGGTACCATTTAGGCCTATTCGTGTTACCATACCTATTGTACCGTTAAGTTTTTACACGAAGAATTTTGTCCCCAATACCTCTATTTGAAATAGATTGATTCTGAAGAGAATAACTTGGATTACTAAGTTTAGTAATTTATTTATTTAGTTAATTTAATTCATGCTACATGAATTTGAAGTATTTCATATAAATTTAATTTTTTTTTAAACAATCAATGTTGTTAATATAAATAAGCAGTACAGTACAGTATCGTATAATAATAGTCGCAAATTAATCAGATCAATGAAATTAGTCATCTTTAGTATTTTAAACAATTTTTATACATATCTAATTTTATAATTGCCTTTAAGGATTATCATTTGCTGAGCTCATATAAATATGAATTAATACAATATAATTCATATAAATGGATTATTAAATATAAAATTCCGCAACGAATTTGTACGCATCGGTGTGCGCATACCTTTTAAGATAGTGAGAATTAAAATATGATGATAGGTTGTTCAACACGAAAATAATATTGGAAAGGTAATATTAGATCAATAATATTCATATATTGATACTGTGTAGTTGAAAAAATAGATTCTTAGATCTAATAGCCTACAGTTGCACAACTTTTTTAACTCTAGGCTACTGTAGATTTCTTTCTACACTTGTGGCTATAACTTAGAGTACGGTATACGGTAGTAGACTATATTTTTTTGAGAACCCAAATATATTTTCATTTCAAATTCAATACTATGTAGAGATTTTCCATTTAAACAAGGCTAGGATAATAATCTAGATATATATATAGATGTAAGTTTAAATCTAGACGCAAAAGTACCATGTTGATGAGGATGGTAGCCGTCAATTTTAAAAATCGCGCCATGAACAAGAAGGCATTGGAATAGCTCGTCACCACACAACTCCACTTGTCAATCAGCAGTTACTTTCTCTGTCATCGTTGTTTTCTTGTGCGGAATTGATACGGAATTCACAGATGATTACGACTACGTTTACGTAGATATTTACTATGATTACGTATTACTATTTCAGTGTAGTTAGATTTACTGTGTGAAGGAAAAAAGATTTATTTATTTAGATCCAAAACTGTATTTCCGAGTTCTATTTGCAATTAGTATTTTCTAATTTATGTATACGGAGAAAGTATAGTGTTGAGTGAGTTAGCTTCAACATTGATGGTAGTTTTTGTGGTGCTATTGAAATTGAATGGTGTCTGATTTATGCAAGATATTTGGCCTCGAGAGTTTTAAAATATATAAAACTTAGTACGGTAAGTAAAATAAAAACAAGAACTTATATATTGTTGTTCAACCATAACATACAAAGTAATAAAAACTTTGAGCAATTTGGTATTAATCATAGGTTAGGTTTTTATTATCTTAATTTCAGTTGAAGGTATACAGTAATATGAATTTATTATTTGTATATTATGCAATATTACAATTTTGAACCTGAACCTGGGTACAAGTCTCGTTAGTTAACAACTTTCAACTATTAAAGAATATATTATTGTCATCCATAAAACTTGTCACTGTGTTATAACATTGTTATGCAAATGTGTTTGTTATGTAAGAATATGCAACTTTGTAAATGTCATTCAATTATTGAGTATCAAAACGTTTTTTAATGTGTGACTTTGAAACTGAGAGTTTAATTAACATTATGAATTGGTGGATTCCTTTTTCCTTATCATATCATTGACAAGTAAGTGAGGCTTTTTTCTACAAATTTGAGAAAGGCTGGCTAGACTATACACTTAGAGTTATCAGTAATAGCGTATATTAAATATTATTGTAAAATATATTTATAAGAGTTCACTGTGAAGTTCTAACTTACTGATAAATGAGATGATTCTAACCTCTAAGTTATTTCACAAAGTTTATAAATATATAGCCTACTCCATTGGTCATGTGAATTAAGCAATTTATTTATCCATGTTTAAATAGAGCAATCAAACAGTTAGGCTATCAAGCTATTCATATATTTTGCCTTAGGCTATTCATTAAGCTATTTAGTGTTCTAATCATTTATGTTGGTCTGTAAATGTTTCTACAACTAGATTTCAAAATTTCAATAATGCATTTTGGAATTCAAGATGACATTTCTGTTCTACGGTATAAATTTATTGCGTTCTTTTACATTTTTCAGGTGCTTTGGTAATTTGATGAAGTAACTTGTGAGAACGCATAGTTTGCTAAATGTCTCAGGAGAAAGAACTATTGTGCGACTATGGAAAGGTAAGAACATCTTGATTTTTCAGGTACAATAGAGTATACTGATGCTCACTACTTCACTATTGGAGTGTCTAATAGCCAGTGGCTACTTGACAAAGCATTTTGGTTTAACATTTAGACTATGAAATATTAATGATTTGTGATCGTTCTCCTGGAAAATTTTAAACACTTTGCCAAACTCTTTTAGGGTTCTACAGCTCCACAAGCCACCATTCTAGAGTAGGGCGTAACTGCATCAATGAGAATCAATGAAATTAATGTTTCACGCTTGTGTGCTGCTTTCTGGATACAATACGATAATAGCCTAATAGATTTATACTCCTTCCAAACTAGTATGCTTTACTGACATGAAGTTGATCAGTGTCTCATAATATGCTACTGTTTAGCATCAGTGTTATCCAATTAGGGTACAACCATTCAATATTGTTGTATTTATAAAATTATTAGAATTTATTTTCTGCTTGATGATGCCCAAATAAGCTTTTGCTCTTATGTGGGAAATGAGATGAGGTAATAGTCATGCATTTGGCGGGACTCGAACCCACGACCAGGCGCAGTGATAGCAGTCTGAAGTTTCGATGCCTTAGACCACTCGGCTACACAGGTGTACAAACTCTCAATTTAGTAGTGGATTCTTAATTATAAATATTTTTGTAAATCTCCTTGTTTGTTGTCTCTAAAACTTGAGATTAAGTGCTTTGGATTGATGTTATCAGGAATTTATAAGAGTTGATGAAAAAGATAATCGTTGTATGTGACATCCTCCCTAACTTTCTACACAATGCAATGCGTACTATGTTATTCCATTTAGGTTATGTCTTATTACTTTTAATAACAAGTACATTCTTGTAGCAAATAAGCTTGTTTAAATCGGATAAAAGCAGCTTTTTTATTTCAATTCAGTTTTTGCTTCATAACTAAACAAGCACAAACGTCGATAATCAAACTGTAATTTCCCAAAAATTTTCATACCTTACGCTGTTTCTTACAGTTTTGTTTACTTGGTTTCAAACAATCTTATTACAATCTTTCAACTCCGCCACTATAATATTCAATTCTTATTATATTCTGATTTATCATTTTCCCAATTAAAATAAATATTATCATTAATTTGCAATCCATGGAAGATGGTGGGAAGATGTAAAAATAAACTTGATACATAAACTCGAATTAGTTTGATTAGTTAATGATCAATTCTACATTAATTTTTTTTCGAACAATTGAGTCCAACGATATATTACCTACATGGGAATTAGATAATTTCCGTTCTGTTTCGGTTTAATCTATTCCAATTCTGTACATCTCTATTCAATATGGTGCATCATATCTGCTGTATCATAGAATCAATATGGATAAATTTATTGGTTTAGCACTATGCTATAGGCCTACCAACCTGTTGATTTAAAATTATGAATGAAGAAGTAATAAAGCTATACTAACCTGTTGATTTAAAATTATGAATGGAGAAATAATAAAGCTATACTAACCTGTTGATTCAAAATTATGAATGAAGAAAGAATAAAGCTTTTGGTACCAATTTTACAGTGGTGGCGGATCAGGAGATGGGAAAGAAAACGGGGTTTGGACAACGTCGACCATCATAGAGAACAGAGCTAAATGGAGTCTCGGCGCCGACGTTGAACTTCTACGTCATCTCAAGAGTTTCTCCGATCGAATCTCCAGTCAACTGGAGAGCACTTCGCAAGCTTTGGACTCACTCGAGGCAGACTTGGCCACTACCTGTGTCGGTGTGCATCTGGTCTCCAATCACTTCTTGTCGTTGGCTGACTCTCAGTTTGTTGAAAATCGAGTCTACGACGATGAAGAACCGACTGAAGACAAACAGGTGAGTAGTGAACCGGTGAAAAAGTCGAGGCAAGAAGAAGAGGCCGATCGTTTCAACAGGAAGAAGAGTGCAATCGCGAATGGACTCGAAGTTCTGCGAGCGAGTTTTGTATCTGTTGAAATTCCCAACATCGATTCTGATGATGACGATGGTGAAGATGATGATGATGGTACTCCAATTGGTATAGTTTATAAGCCGATCAATCGTTTCGAAAGCAAGCCACTTCCGCATTTAATTGGTTCCAAAGAATTTTTGATCGACCCTTATGTTGGTATCAAATCTCGATTAACTGATGATGAGGAGGAAGATGATGATGATGATGAGGAGGAGGAGGAGAACGAAGAAAAATTGTCAGATGAATCGTCAGCCAGTAAAGCTTTCTCCGTTCACGAAGACTCCGAGCCAGAAAGCGATCGTGTAAACGTTGAATCAGTTGGTGCATCTGAATCAAAGCCGAATACATTGGGCAAAGGTGAGTTGTCGTTTGCAGAGCATCTGAGTGCTCGTCTGGAAGGTATGCGATTTGAAGGTAAACTAGATGCTTCCTCAGACGATTCCCTGCCTTCTGTTGCTCCTGTCAAGATACCAACCACAATCCACACCACCTATGAACCTGTTGTACGGCCCTATGATAACAAAGCTGATCGATACTACGATAATGGGTTTGATGACAGCTATGATGATTACAATGATTCAATATTTGCAGCAAACATCACCGAACCTCCCCCTGATAATGATTTTGATGAAGAGGATCTGTTCTTGCCCAATGACGATAGGAATCTAGAATCGCCACTGTGGGGTGGAAGCAGTCAACCTGTTGTCTCTAACAAACAAAACTTGATCCGAGATTTGGAAAGTAAGCTGAAAAAAGATTCGAATCCTCCAGTTATAAGTGCTGTAGACAAGAACTCTTCATCTACTTCATCGTCGCCTGGTAACAGAGCCATGAACCCCGCCAGTCGTCCCACTGACTTGTTCTCGGGAGATAGCATTGAGGAACCTGACAGCCTGTTCTCTGCTGCTAAACAAGTTAACGAACCAGTCAAGAAAAAAATGCCTGCCGGTGCTGTTAGTATATTTGGTAGTAATGTAGATCCGTTTAAAAACAATTCAAAGACTGAGAAAGACACAACAACTAACCGCGCCCCAATTAAAAAGAAGCCAGACATTGTCAGTTCACTCAAATCCAATAATAGTGACAATATGGATGACGATGAAGATTCCCTATTCACGTCCGGTTTGGAAAAGACGTCTAGTAAAAACAGTTCAACCAAACTTTCGGATTCTTTCCATGAAGATACCTTATCAATTAGAAGCAATAAGTCAGGGCTGTTTGAAAGTGATGCGATTCCTCCGCAAACATCAACAAAAGCCATCGATGATCTGTTCAAAGATGTGGATGATGACAATGACGATGATGACCTTTTCAGTAGCTATTTCACAAAAAGTAAAAAAGAAAAACCTCCACCTGTAAAACGTAATGAAGATACTTTTGCATCCTCTTCATCATCAAAACCTAAATCAGTTGTAGATGATTTGTTTGGAGATTTCAAAGACGACTTGTTTGCTAGCGTTAAGGATAAAAGTAAAACTGCATCCACTGAGAAAAAGGCAAACATCAGTAGCTCAAAAGTGCAGAATTTGTTCAGTGATTCTGATTCAGACTCTGAATTTATAACTTCCAAAAAGAGTGCAAGCATTCCTTCAAAATCAGTATTGCCGAAACAGCAGCAGCTACCTAGCAAATCCCTATTTAGTGATAATGAAGATAGTGAAAAATTATCTGATGACATTTTTGCGGCTTCTTCGGCTGCTTCAAAGCCCAAGAATGTGAAAACTAGCGATAATTTGAAACAGGGTAGCACTGACGACCTTTTTGGCAGTTTAGGTAAAGATACTGTCAATCCAGTTGACAAGAAAGACTTATTTGAAGGTATAGGTAGAAGTGATAGCAAACCAAAAACAACACCTCCAGTCAAACAGTCGATTGCTTCTGCGAAAAGTAAAGTATCCATTTTCGATGATACAGACTCTGATGGTGATGATGGTCTGTTTGGTATCACTACCAGTAAAAAGCCAACTAAACCCAAGTCTTTGGATGACGATGACTTGTTTTCGCAGCCCATTTCTTCTAAATTGCCAGACAAACAGGACTCTAAACATTCCTTTAATAAGTTGGATGAAAGTTCAGTGAAGAAACCAGAACCCAAGCCAGTTTTGATTGAGGAAGATAAAGCGCAATCAATTGATAACCCTCCGAATAAGCCCGTGGTTCCTCCCCACCCTTCAATCTCTGAAAAGACTGTAGAGGATGACTGTGATGATTTGTTTAGCACAAATAACAGTGCTGCTATAGATATTAAGACAGCTATTCCAAAGTTTGAAGATAGTAAGAAAGATATTGATAAAAAAGATGAACCTATTGCTGCCGTAGTTGACGACCCATTGTTTGATGAAAGCTTCAATGTGAGTGCATCAAATAAATCGTCAATTAAAACAAAAGAAGGTCCTTCTGTTGCTCGTTCTTCTGCTGATTCACTTTTCGGTGGTATTGATGATGATAGCACAGACATATTTAGTAGTTTGGGCAAACCAGGGTCTAAAAGTTCCAAAAGTAACAATGAAAAGACTGCTTCTTCAGTGCCTTCCACTATTGTAACAAGTAAGAAAGAAGAAGATGGTCTTAGTGTGTTGAAAGATGACAATGATGATGGATTATTTAGTAATGATAAATCTAATATTTCCTCTGCTTCACAACCGCCATTAGTAGATAAAAAGTCAACTACATTATCAGCTGAGAGAGAGTTATTTGGTGAAGATTCACATGTTGACCTAGAAACAAAAGTTGGTTCACAAAAAGAGGACAAAGTTGAGACGAGTGTCCCACCAAAGTCTCCAGTAGATGATTTATTTGAAGCAAAAAAACCAGGTGTTGTAGATTTTCCACCAAGTGCTGAACCTTCAGTACTTAAATCAACAGTTGAGTCTATATTTGAAACAAAGAAATCAGGTGATGCAGATTTTCCTCCAATTACTGAATCGTCACTACCTAAATCAACAGTGGAGTCTATATTTGAAACTAAGAAATCAGTTGATATAGATTTTCCTCCAAGTACTGAACCAACACTTGCTAAATCATCAGTTGAGTCTAAATTTGAAGCAAAGAAATCAGGTGATCTAGATTTTCTACCAAGTACTGAACCAACACTTGCTAAATCATCAGTTGAGTCTAAATTTGAAGCAAAGAAATCAGGTGATCTAGATTTTCAATCGAATATTGAACCAATACTTCCTAAACCAACAGTTGAGGCCAGAGTCGAGACTGATCCATTGTCAAGCGTGCAAACCACAACATCACCTGAAACGTCTCAAAAACCACAACCACCCTCAAAACCTTCCAAACCCATTTTGCCAGAAAAGAGGTCCAAACCAATTCCACCAAACACATTGAAGCTGCCTGATCCCATACTGTGTGATAACCAGGTGACAGATGCAACTGACGGGGGAATATTCAGTTCAGAGCCCAAAGTCGAATCGCCGAAGAGGATAACTCCAGGTAAACTGAACCTACAGAAGACACTGAATATTGATCCTAGAGCTCTTCTACCTGGAGCGATGCCGAAATTCAAGAAGCCTTCAAACGAAGAGGGAGTTGGGGAAAAGAGTGATGTATCTGAGCCTCAAGCGGTGTTGCCCACATTGGTGGAGGGTGGAAAGGTGAAACCACAATCTGAAGGTAAGGTTTCCCCCTCAGGTGTACTCACCAACGTCAATAAGGACAGAGCAAGGATTCAAGCTAAACGCCGACCACCAACTAGGAAGGCTAGAAGAGAGGCGTTGAGGCATTCCACATTTGAAGAAGATGAAACAGACAACAGTTCTTCAATTGCTACTCAATCAGTTGCCGATCAAACTTCGAGCTCTGTGGAGCCTTCAAATGTGCTCTCTCCCTCCACCGATGAAGAAGACCTATTCGGTGTTCCACCTCTAGATTTACCTCCTGATTACACCAAAGTCAGCACTTCTCCGGGAGACCTGTTTGCAGTTCCAACCACCGTTCTCTCCCCCGGTCTATCTGCCACCGAAAACGAGTTCTCAGTCAGCGACAATTCTAGCAAAAAACCTCCCACAAAAACTAATCTATCGAAAAGTGACTCACAACTCCCATTTGTTGACCCGCTTTCTAATTTGGATAACCAGCAATGATGGTAACTCATTTTTTATGTGATAATAATTTTCCACGAACAAATACGATTTTCTAGGTAAATTTAAATTAATAATTTGTTACATGAATTCTAAAATTTTTTCAACCTTGTTATTGTTTAGGGAAATGGATTGGTACAACACAAACTGTAGTTTGTGTTATGAGTATTTTAATCTTGTTAATTCTAGTAATTAAAACCTGAATTATGGAAATTGATATCTCAAATGATTTGAATATAATACATTCCAAATTGATACGCAATTTCCAACAGTATAAATATTTCCAAACAACTATGTCAATTTTATTAGGCTTTGTGGCGTGATTATCGGTTGTTAAGTTGTGTGATTTTCCAATCTGTTCTTGATTGACTTTTTGTGTAAACCACAAATATTGGCGTTATATTAAAAAATAAATCGAAATCTGATGAGTCCAATTGGATTGAGTAGATGAGAAACTGCGTTGAATGAATTACAATAAGATTCATTCCACATTCAATGATGTTGAGAACAGTATATATTTCCCTCCGCTATTCTTTGTTTATTGAACAATTCTTTATTGAACTCATGCCAATATATAAGAATATTCATTGTGTAGAAGAGGCTGAAAATGTATTTGCTGAATAGTTTTAGTTTCTTCGAATTCAGAATAATTTGAAAACTGATCTAGAATCAATCGAGCTTAATTTAGAATAAATGATATTCCAGCTTTATTGCTTTTAGTGCTGTAATTTTATAGTTATTAGCATGTTATTATTCTGTTCTATTGTATTATTATTTATTGATACCAAATATGTTCTTGTTGATTCTATGTTATGTGAACAAATTGTCACAATTGTTTTAGTTATAATTGGCATCTTTAATACATACATATTTGTTGAGCTTCATATCTATTATTCTGCCTATGACTATTTGCTATAATTGGAGAAATAATGTCATTCAGAAAACCAAACAGGTCAGTAATAAATCAATGATGAAAAGTTTCCCATTTATTCAGTTATTGCAAGATACTGAATAAATTTGTTTGTATCATTACTGTCATTGATGATACTTCTCACAAAAATCGTGTCAATTATACAATATTCATTAATATACATTAGATGGAATCATGCTTTACCCTATCATGTTAGGGTTTCATGAAGTACAGTAATTGTCATGATAATTTTATGATAACATGAATAGTTTTGATTTACTGAACGCAATAAGAATGCCTTGAGAATGCAAAGAACTGAGGAGTAATAATTATTTATTGTTTCTAGGATTTAAAACGGCTAATTTATAGATTCCAGTTACCAAATCGAGTGCAATAAATAATGAAAGATCGAAGTCATAAATTATGACCTGTTACTAATAATGCTGAATAATGATAGTGTTGATAGAGTTGCTGAAATTCAACCTAGTGAAATTGGGTTTGTTCTCGTTAAATCACTCATTTTTGTCATGTTCATCAATGATTTCACTTGAATTGTTCACGTTTTGAATGATAATTTCTTCATTGCTTTTATATTATATCTTGAAATTAATTTCTATTGTATGATAATTTTAATGTTCACTTGTTATAAATGTACGGATATTTGACTTTATTGTAAAAACGCTTATATGAAAATGGAATTTATTAAAAAATCTATATACCAACAAACCGTTGTCAACTGTGTTAATTGCCATGTTGAACATTTTTGTCCTGCTCTATTATAACTTACTAATTAGAAATCCACTCAAATTTCGCTATTCCAACACAGGATATACAGTGATAATAATCTGAATAATATTTTTAAAATAATAGAGGAATAGGAGAGCACTGTCGGCCCATCTGTTGTTGAATTCTACTTACAATTGATTCTCAAAATGTGTACAACTTCTTACAATCTTTTACCAGACTTGTCTGCTATTGTAGGTACCACTGTTCTTACTGATGAGTATGAACATGCTTCTGGAAATAGCAATGTTTACTAAATATTTGAAATTTTTTGTTCTGTCGCAGAAGTAGATGACTTGACTCTAACTTTAATAAAAATTATTCCACTCCTTAGAAGGAAGAAATGATAATGTAATCATGTAAAACAAAAGTAGTCTACTCTGTCATAGATGAAACTTTTCTGATGAACTGAAGATGGAAATGTTGTCAATCTTGTTTTAAGATAATTGAAAATATTTTTTATGTTGAAAGGAATGAAATATTTTCTAGCTTTATCTCTTTTCTGTATAGGGCTACTTGTAATATAAATAGAAAGAAAAATAAAACCCTTTTTTAATTATTTAATCACAACATGTTTCAACATTGAAAATGGCATCAATGTTGAAACATGTTGTGATTAAATCATTCAAAAAGAGTACTGAGATTTTTATTTTTCTTTCCATTTATTTCTAGCTTTATTTTGTACAAATTAGTCTCTATTAGTATTAAAACTTATGTTCGTACAACACTTACCTTGAAAGCTTTCCAATTACATTTTTGGATTGGAATCTCAATCTAGTTTCAAAACAACTCAGCATCAATAAGGTATTTAACCAAATATTCATGAAATGAAAAAAATATTTACTAGGCGGAGTTAGGACTTTTAAGTCCTCTCTACCACTCAACCTCGAATGTGAGTGAAATATTAGTGATAGGTAGTTTTACTAATTTATGTGAAAATATTTTCTAGTGGAAGTCTCCACAAAAGTAATCTCAAACATACCAAAGCAAACAATCACCACATAGTAACGTGAGTCATATCCTGGTACTTCTTTCAAGTTATATTACTATGAGTTGTGTGCACACAGAGGTCTCAGGAGGTTTATGGATATTCATAATATATGGATATGTATTTATCTATACCATTCTGAGGGCCATATGCTAGCACAACGTTTAACGCTAAACCACGTTTACTTGTAGATATGGTTGCATTTATCATAATATGTAATATAAAGAGTTTAAACAAAAGCTGACATTTCTCCGTTTAAACCGAGTATCTGCATACGGGCCTGTGGTCCTCATGCACGATCTCGGTTTAAAAGGAGAAGGATCTAATCAGCTGTCCGTTTGAACCCGGAATGAAACGCATACCTACATGTAATCGTAGGTTAGAATTTTACGTAGATGGTAAGATGGTGCTAAGACCATTATAACTGACAGCGCCTGACCGATCTTTGTATGCACACACCCTCTGTTAAATATTTAAACATTAGAACAAATAATGGAAACATCAGGGATCATCAACATCATAAATATACATTCCACTACTGTTTGAAGCAGATCAATAAAAAATAACTCATTTAATCGAAATATGAAATACTTTTATTCAAATAATATTGAATTATCAACCTATTTATCTAAATTAAGGTATATTTACATTATACATTGCATGAGAACACAAAAATTGGGTAATTGTTCAATTATCACAACAAATGAGGAATATAGGTATTTATTGATTTTTTATGAAATTATATTTTAAACGTTGATTATTATCTGTTTCTATTGAATGACAAGAATTAAAAAAAATTTATGGAAAAAAGAGCTGCTAGAAAAAAAATGATTTTGTAGCGTATGGTAATGTTTCAAGGCTTGAGATTTCTTGTTTCTCCATTTTGTCACAAGAATAATTGCATTTTAATATATTATTATTCTTGATTCAATATTATTTATAATAAACAGAAAATAAAATGTTTGGTATGGTCTATACTAATCTTAGAATATGGAGCCATTATGTTAATGTTGGTTCTACTTTGGACATTTCTGACATCGTCAATTTGAAAACTTTCATGGAAAATAGTATACACGAAATGATGTGAAAAAGATACAGTAGGCCTGCCATAATGTATTGTAAATACTCTTATTGTTATCAACCAAGATGAATCAACTCCAGAAATGTAGATTCAACTGGAATTTCAGAACAAGGAGGAATAGGTACATGGAATACAACTCAGGTGCAGCAGATACCTAAAGTTGAGTGTTTTTTTTAGTTTCAAGAGTGATGTGAACAATACATTTTTCCTCTACTCACATTAACGAGATGAGCGGGCAAGTATAAACACATTTTCTAATTTATTCTAAAAGGAAATTTGAGTGGGCCTATGTCTTGATTATGATTTACAAACCAATGGATTGGATAGGGAAGCTCATACCTACTCGTAACTGTTTTTAAAACAATATGAAAAATTGACCGATACTACATAGAAAACCTAAGAGAAAATCGAACACTGTATTCAGATATATTGCAGAATTTCTCCATTATGAAATAAAAACATTCTGTGCAAATAAAAGATTACCACCACAGCGTGTTTAGGTGTTTTTATATATACGATATACACCAGTATATCAGGTTTTTACCTCTTAAGAAATTTTTCCAATAGCATTATAGGCTCTAAAAGAGCCTATCACGGCTCGTGTTTGAAATTCCGTTAGGGTTGGAAAATTTGACTATATTTATATTTATATCAATGCTACGGTACCTATTTTGTTAAATAAATCATATTATTATATTTCTCCTCAATAATAATAATTTTCTCTTTTACCAGTTTACTACAAATAAGATCAAGGAAGAATGAAAGCTTGTTAGTCAACTATTGTTGATATGAACTCTTTGTTTTCCATCTTTAGCTCATTTCTAGAGGAATAAAGACAATATAATTATACCCAGGCTAGGTGGGTACGGTACCTTATTGTAGATTGTAGTTTTTTTAGGATTAGCCGTTCAGTAGGTTTTCCTTGAGTCATTACAGAATAGACTATTATTTTATTTATATATCTATAGACTCTATATAGAGTAGTTCGAAATATATGTATCTATTTCCGATAGTCTCTCATATCCACAGTGAAGAGGTGAAACCTAAGATCAATGTCAAAGTAAATGTCTTTTATATGTCGTTTGATGTGCGGTATCTACTAAAAATATAAATAATACAGTCTATATTGTCAAGAATTAGAAAATAGTCAGTCAGTAGGTAGGTAGGTAGGTGAGAGTAGGTATATAGGTTAAAGTTATTTTGTAGATGTGATAATAATGAGAGTCCAGGTAGTTGAAAATTAACGTCCGTAGTAGTCATTTAGAAAACAACGATATTTTTATTAAATAAAAATAAATAAATAAAAATGTTACAATATGCTGTCATGCATTTTCAAAAATAATAGAAATTTGAATGCTGTCAAGTTATACTCAGTAAACAATTCAAGTAAATAAGTCAGTAAAGTCAAGTAAATAAGTCAGTAGAGTCAAGTAAACAAGTCAGTCAAGTAAAACAATATAGTCATTAGTCAGTAAACAATTTTCAATATCCAACAAGTTAAAGGTAGTCAACAGTAGTTGGTAAAAATTCAAGTACGTAGTCAGTAAACAAGCAAACCAATACCGTACGGTAGTATTAATAAGTAAACAAGTCGGGTAAAAAGTCAGTACCTAACAATAGTATAGTCGATTCAATTTGAATGAACAAAATGATTAAAGTTGATCAATCTGCCTGAAAATGAATTCAGATAAAATTAACTTGAGTGAAAACATAAATCTTCCAATAAAAATGTGTAACATTGTTGTCAAAATGTTCTGTACATTGAAATCTCAGTACCTACGGTGATTTTAGTCAATATTTTATTATCTTTTAAAAGTGGTCAGTCAACGTTAAAATTTTGTATGAAACAATAATAGCATATTATGAAATTCCCATGGTTCTAGTGCCTAGGAATAATAACAAATGCAGGAATCAAGTTTCACAGTCGTCATTTTCATTACGGTATGTCCATTTGATAGAGAAATTTTCTGAACTCATTACAACAAAGTTATAAACAAAATAAATTGCTTAACATTAAAAATGCATATTCTAATCAACAATATAAATGTAATGGTGCTACTTTCATCCTAAGAGTAATTTACAACATGAATAGTGATAAGATAATTTTTAAAACAATTTTCTTAATCTAAGTGAATATAGATATTTAACAAGTGACAAACTTATTATTTTACATTTTTCCTTCAACACATCTGCGTAAATCATACAATCAAGAAAAGTGAGATATCCTTAAAATATATGATACAAACTAATTATCAATTTATTTAATAATATTTATAAATGTAAATCTCAAATAACACTGAAATGGTCTCTAAATATAAGAAAATTATTACACAAATTGATCACCCATTCATACATTACGATAATTTAACCAAACTGAGAACTTTCTAAGAAGTCATGAATGAAATATAAAATGTGAAGAAATGAAGTTTTTTATAGCTGCATTCCACCTTTTGATGAGATCAAAAATGTGCTCAGAATCGCAATATTGTAATGGTATACAGGGCCTATTATTCGTTTCTATTTTATTTTTTGAAGACCCGTATGTGGGAGCTGTACTAATGTGTTTTCCATAAGAAGACTTGAATTCTGTAATAAGTTTCCTTTCTCAATTTCTCGATGTGAGAGTTTCTAAAGTCTCTCTCCTTAAAACAGATGCGTCACTCTTCCCATTCACTCACCTTGTTCTCTAGGTACATATTTCACCACCTTTCTTTCGTAAGGAATATCTAAGAAAATAAAAAGCCATTCACTTCTAGAATTAATCATCTTGATCATCATTTTTCATAGTAAGTCTTTAGTTATATTTTATGTCCCATTAAGTTTTAATTTTCATCGAATGTCGTTATCGTCATTGAGTTGTAAAACGTCTGTCATATATTTAGTATAGTTTAGTGAAAGTAGTCACAATTCCAATGTTTTATTCGTCTGTGAGTCATCGTGTGGTACTGTATAGGTGTTGTCAGTCAAATATGTAATTTTTCGTTTTGGGGATTTAAATATTAATTATTCAATTGCCAAGTTGGTTTCAAGTAGTTTTAAAATAGTCTCTAAATCATTATGTCATTTATAACATCCATTCCCTCTAAACTAATCTTTGGCATCTCATAAATTACGATTTTATATGTTTATATGAAACATTCATTTATTCACTCAATGTTAGTTATGTAAATTATACTTTATTTATTTTATATATTATTAGATCTACTCTCAATCATTTATAATCTAAAAAGTTAATGAAAATCTAAGAAATTTGATAACTTAAACTTTCAAACAGCCAACATAGAGGCGATTTCGCACTTTTCATTGAAAAATCAACTCATTATATTAGTAATATCTTATACTTTTTGAAAAGATTTTTCAAATAAAGTTTTTGTAAGCGAATCTCTCGAAAAAGATTCCAGGAGATATTTTGAAAGAATAGGATAATATATAGTTTTGAAAGTTATAGTAAGTCAAGTCAAAGTCATAATTGTACAAGTCTATCCTATCACCTATGTCTAATGTCTTGTGAGTGACGTGAGTCAAATTTGTACTTCTCATGTCTTGTCAGTTTGTCTAGGCAGTCATTATAGAAAATAGAGTCAACCTATCCTTAACCCCGTTTAACATCATACTTCACTTTTCCAAGTATTATATAATATGTTCAAATATATAGGTTCTACTGCTTCATATACATTTTGTGATTTAGAGTAAAAGAGAGTTATCATCGAGGCCTGTAAGGGCCAATCAAGTATTGGTGCATTTATAAGATTTTTCGTTGCCAATTTTTAATGTCATCGAAAAGTGCTAAAATTGTTACCGGTTACCTGAGAATGACTATTTTATAAGTCTTCAGTCATTCAATTGAAGTCAGAACCATGAGTCAATATATCATCAGTAAATATGAAAGTCAATCTGGAAATTTGTCAAGTCAGTATGAAGTGAATGCTTTAGAAGTCTGGTGGATAAGTGTTGGTGAAAGTCGTGGTTGGTAGTAATAGTCAATATAAAAATTTGTCAGTCAATATAGAAGCGCAGTGTTTTGTCGGTTCAGTAACTTACTTTTAGTCGATTTATTAATAATGTGACAATTTGTCAGTCAAAATGAAGTATTGTAGGCCTTTATTCTTTAGAAGACTGGATGATTCGGTAGTAGCCTATTTCTAGTGGAAGAAGATATTGTTTATAGTCAATATGTCAATCAATATGGAAATATGTCAGTCAATATGAATTTTGTTAGTCAATAGAGATGTATGCTATAGATGTAGAAGATTGGACTTTCAGTTGTTCCATGTCAGTCAGTATGACGATTTGTCAATTAATATGAGTTTATGCCCTAGAACAGGTCCTTTTTCAGTATGGGAGTATAGTTCGTATGGTATTGGATGAACATTTCAATAAATGTTCAGTAAATAGTTGTCAATCTGAAATGTGTTGTCCGTTGTCAATATGAAAGTTAAAAGTCAATTGTCAATATTAATGTCGTCATTCAACCATCACTTTTCAAGTCATTATACAAGTTTCAAGTACAGTATCATTTTTCAATCATTTAGGCTAATTTTCAAACCTCTCATCCAGTAATTCTGTCGTATTTAGCAATTTTAGGATAGTCTAAAACAATAATAAATGGTCATGTTTAGTAAAAGTAAGGCAAGTTTATCTGCAAATCTATTGTCAAATCGAAAACGTTAATTTGTTGAGAATCAAGTTGTCTTTTATTTTTCAGTTGAAAGTAGGGGTAGTCTTCTAGTCAGTTTGCAGTCAGTCTAGTTGGTTATTATTATTTCCTCTTATTACTGTCAAATGTCATTGCTTTAATTCAATATCCACAAAATGCAATATTTTCATGTGTGATGTTTGGAATCAGAATTTTGCAGGACTAAAAGTATGAACGCAAAAATGTTAAAGTCTCGAGATTTTATCTTGTCTTGCATTTTTGTAAAGTTCCAAGTAGAAATACCCAGCATAAAGTTCTGTGAGTTGTCATTTTTACTGTCACGTTTACTGTCGTTTAGGGTAGTTGCCAGTGAAAGTCAGTCAGTCATTCAGTGAAAGTTTAGTCTCTTAACTTACAATAGTTTATTGAATGAAGCATTATTCAAAAATGGGAATAAATAAAATTTTAGAAGCAAATAAGAAAAACAGTGAATCTAGTAGCAAACAATGGTATGGAATTAAGTGAAAAATGTGGCTCTCAAGCAGCAATGTGCACTTTTGAATTAATGTAGGCCTAACTTATTAATGAAAAAAAAACTTCATACTGAAGATGTTAGTTGCATAAAAAAGCATTCAAAAACTTTTAAATCTCCATAGACATATTTGAAGGCAAATGAGTGTCATATCAATTAAAATAATGATGAATTATTGTTATATTATATCCTAATAAAATTGGATACCTTACTCAAATTAATTATAAATATCCAAAAGTATACAATCCTATGAGTGAGCTGCCACTTGAAAAGCTTTAATATAATTTAATTATTATAAGTTAATACACATTAGAATTATATTTACTATATAATTCAATAGGATATCTAAAATTACATATTAAACTATTCACTACTGCACATTACAGGAATATTATAACTTCTTCTACAAGCTAATATTATACAATATCCACGTCTTCAAAACAGTCACTAAGATACCTACATTAACTTGTGAGTTGTGTATTGTGTAAGTCTAGTCAGTCGTATAGTATTATTTTTAAATTTTCACGAGTAATATTGTCAAACAACGACTGTTGAGTGATAAGTCAGTCATACTATATTGTCAAATTGTCAAATAACGTCATGGTCAGAGTCGTCAGAGTTATGATGTTTAGTGATTGGTCAATCTATGAGTGAGTTTAGTCAGTTGGTCAGTCAGTCAGACACACAGTCAGTCAGTCAGTCAGTCAGACACACAGTCAGTTGGTAAGTCAGTCAGACACACAGTCAGTCAGTCAGACAGACACTCCAGTCAGTGAGTCAGTGAGTCATTCAGTCAGTCAGTAAGTCAATCCAGTCAGTCAGTCAGCCCTTGTAAAGTGTTCACGAGTAATATTGTCAAACAACTAGTCAGTGATGAGTCAGTCTTACCTATTGTCAAATTTTCAAATAATTAAATGGTCAGAGTCAGAGTTATGGTGTCAAGTTATTGGCCAATCGGCTAGTGATTGAGTCAGTTAGTCAGTCAGACACAGTTGTCACTTATAAGAAAATCTCATTACTTCAGTAAGAAACAAGTGTTTCGAGTCAAGATTTTAATTCAAAAAGTAAATGCATTTTGTATCCATTCTAATAATCCCTCTGCATTAAAAAACGATTTTATTCTTATAGTTTTGGCTAGAATTTCGTTTCAGCTCACTTTCCTCAGGGTGTCCTTTGTCAGGATTTCCTCATCTCCCTCGTTCTTCCATCCTCCAAATCCTTCCATCCTTCTGAGTCTGTCTGATTTTCCATTCAATTTGGAAAATCTTCTAATGTATCATATATTTTTGGATAAAATTGAACAAAATTATGGGATAATAGTTTCACACAAACCAGTCATACCCATTACGTTTGAATGTCTCATCATAATATTACTGCTTCTTCTATTTACAAAAATATATCTATTCTCAAGGATTTCACGTCTTATCTTGAAAATTATTATTGTTCGGTGGGGCTGAAGAAATATTTATTCAATGCAAAGGAGTTTATCAGGGTTATAATCACAGCCTTATTCATCCTAATGTATTATCGGGTATTAACAGATCCAATCGTATCAAAGTTACAGTACAATATACATTTGGGTTCTATTCTAGAGCCCAGCTCATATTTTTTAACGAATCATCAATATTTGCAGATATTCTATTAAAGTTAACAATTTCTGTATTGAGAGGAATGATAAGTAGGCTACTATAGATTGTTGAAATAACCATCACTATTATAATATATGTGGTCTGCAGACAAGATCTGATTAAAAAAAATCTATTCCAAATTTTTACAAAATTCTATTCCATTTGTAGTAGGCTACGGTACATCATTTTCCATGAAAAAATCTTATTCAGACTATATTCAAATAATATAGAATTGGTTACGAAAGGCACATCCAATCGGATTCAACACTTTTTTCAAATATCAACATAATCACATTATGCTTTCTTGATTGTAACCCTTCTACATCACACTACTGTATATTAGGGAATTGATATGGGTTCATATTCTTGATTTTTGTGAAACATATTCGAAGATCTTATATACAAGACTGTATCCTACTCATTTGTGAGTTGATGTTCTTCTTTTTCTGCCCATTTTATGTGAGTCGAAGAACCACATTTCAACTGAACACTGGCAGGTCTGGCGGATATTTGGGAATCATTGAAGAATTCCCCGTTAAAGGTTCACTGTACCTTTCGGTTTCACGATGGTGAATAATTTTAGCTCGGTGATGTTGACGAACATTTTGTCTTGCTTTGTAAACTTTCGGCGTTGATGATGATTGATAGCAGCCAGATGCACTTCTCTGCACTAGTTCTTAGTCTCCATGAATATCCTGAAACAGAAAATATACATTTAATAAGTATCTAACTTTATTTATTAATTTTTATTACATTTTTTAGAATTCTTTTACTCGATGCAAGCAGAAGCAGCATTATTCAGGAGAGTATTATTGTAGTAAAGCATTGTTGTAGAAGAGAATCATCATAGACGAGCATTTTACTGTGGAGTATTTAATGTAAAATATTATCATTGTAGAATCGAAGAGACTTGAGATGTCAAAAAATCCACTTTATTTCAATGAGAATAATAGTTAAAATAAAGTGAATTTTTAGACAACATCTCAAGTCTCTTCAGTTACCGTATGTAAAAGTTCCACAACATCAATATTAACTCTACAAACATTATCATTGTAGAAGATAATTTATTAAGAAGATAATAGCAGTTGTTAGGTCATGTCAGAGGCCCTGAAATTGATCAGTTTGCAACCGGAAAACTCTGACAGACACCAGACCTGAGTCAGCCAGGTCACTCAATATTATTATTATCATCAATCAATTATTATAGAACATTATTTTGGAGGAGAATTACTCGTATATTGCTGAAAAATTTAGCGTAGAAAGAATGTTATTGAATAGATTATCAAAGAAGAAGTGTTTCAACTGCTAGTCAGTAATTTATAAAATATTAGGTGAATTATTTAAAGTAGTTCTTGATGGCATCCAATATTTATGAAGAATTTTATCATCGATGAATTAATGTGTGAGAGAGATCATAATCATATCAGTTTTGAAGAGCTTTAGAAAGAATAGAATCATTATAAAAGGAGATTATAGTGGAAGAGCACTATATACCTACTTCTGGAAAAATCTTACTTTAGAAGTACAGTATTGGCATACATTTTATTACAGTATTATATTATTGTAGAAAACAAAAAATAATTATTATAGAATATTTTAATATTTAAGAACAGAGAGGGGCCTATAAAAATTTCTCCAAATTGAGACAAAATTTTTTGTGGTGGTCTAGATCACTAGATGAACTGAAAACGTTCACTTTTGTGACTATATTTATAAACTCAATTTTGGAGAATGTTAATCAAGGAATGTCCGATAGGCCTACTGAGCATCTGAAATGTGAAAAGTTTAGAGCTTGATTTTGCACGGGTAGCTTTATTTCCAATGTCTGGAATTAAATCATTTTGGACAGGTTGAAAGTAATTTATTCCAGTAGATGAGACTTGTGGCCACACAAGGCAAGCCAACTAACCGATGCTCAACTTTCATGCCTCTCTCTCTCTCTCTCTCTCTCTCTCTCTCTCTCTCTTCTCTCTCTCTCTCTCTCTCTCTCTCTCTCTCTCTCCTCTCTCTCTCTCTCTCTCTCTCTCTCTCTCTCTACACATTATCACTTTCATTCAGGGGAAAGCAGGTCAACATCTGGAACAACAACAACAATGAATAAGAAGGGAACGGGGAAACTTGACATTGAATGTTGAATACTTGAACACAATCTATAACCTCGATCTCATATGACTTCTCTTTGTCTCTGGTTATAGCCTGAGTGGTTAGTTGTTACACCGGTGGTAATCTCAACACAAACCTCCTAACAACTTTTACCAATCTATTCAATTGTCAAGTTTTTCACATAGTTTGTACAACAGAGAAAAATTTTTATCTGGAATAATGGCTGAAAAAATATAATAGAGTCAAATCAAACAATCCTTCAAACATTTAAACTCAAGTTTGGATTCTGTAAGTTATTCTAAACAACTATTAATAGCAAGGAACTATGAGTTCGAAAGATAATTCTTGAACGTTCAAAGTCAGAGTTGAAAAAATCCTCATAATATGTAAGAATAAGGACTTAAAATTGCGCAAGGACTGCATTTCAAAGCTACGTTTTCTCCTGGAGAGAACATTTTTATCTATCTATTTAGGAGACATTGTTGAAATTCAACGAACGTCTTATTTATACAGTCATGTGAATAGATCGATATTGTCCTTTTTTGGAACACCCCCCCCCCAATTTGCTTTGCTTTGGAGCCCCCCAAGAATTTCAATGATGTATATGCTTCAAAGCCCAGAGGGGGCTGTGAGCACTCTTGCATTATAATAATAATTATATCACAATAATAAAAACATTGTTAAAACATACCACGGCGAACCAATCGTCACACAACATTTAGTTATCTACTGATAAGTGTATCTCATATTTTATAGTTCTTCAATATTAGAGAGGTGAGTCTCATTTTTTATTTTAATAAATATCGATTGTGTTGAGAATGAAGCCCATATATATGACCTTGAACTTAGGGGTCGGTTTCGGGAGAGCAGGTGATGATGATAAAGATTAGAGGTGAATCGACCTACAGTTTTGGGTGAGTAGGTGAGTTCCGAACTACCATCTCCACCAAGGAAAATTTAAAATTCTCGTATCATGAGAGTGTCTAATAGGGCTAATACCATTTGAGTAGGTAAATTTTTTGTTACTGAGGATGTTCCACACAGACTCGTATGTGTGAACTCAACTCGACGATATAAGCTAAGAGTAGTAGACAGCCTTGACCTTTTAAGACAACGTGGATGACCTTGTCATGCTAGTGACTATGCCTGGCCCAGTAGCACTTTCTATGCGTACAAATAGTACTGTAATAGAATTGGTATTGTGAAGGAATATGGTCGTGCCATGTTACTACCACTAATGATGATGATGATGATGATGATGATGAACAATGCCACTGGCGACATGCCATCAACCCACTTTCTTTGAAGACAGTAAAGTCCATCGTTATTTCATCTACTACCATTCTCATCAGTGCTCTCTATCTCTCTCGCTCACGTTTTTCTTTTCACTTCAGCCTACTTTCTATCACGTTCCTCTCCTTCGCACTATAATTTACATTACAGTTGAATCTAAAACCGTCTCAAGAACCACGAATTCTCCAGCCTAATCTGGTATGAAGGTCAGCGCTGTACATGAACTTCAAGATCCGGATTAGGCTAATGCTGCCCGGATTGTAGTGTTTGTACACTGGACACTGGACTCTGAGCGCCTGTGATCCATGAACGGCAAAATGGGCTGATGGTTTTTAGTTTCAAGCCATCTCTCAAGTTACATATGATGTATTAATTACAAAGATTCTCCAGAAAAGAAAATTATGTCCAAAGGTTAGTTCCTCTACAAAAAAGTTTATCAAGAATATTTTAACCGAAAGTTTGAAAAATACTGTGGCATCCTATTCGATATTCGGTTGGGACATTCTCAAAAAGAGGAACAGATTTTTGAAATTATTTAATCACGAAATTTTATACGAAGAATCTCGAGACTCAAGCAATTCTCCCTTAGGGAAACTGCGCCCTTAACACGCCATAGTGCGACAAACTGAGAGACAGTAGCACAGTCCCAAGATGAATCGAATTGAATTGCTGCCTTTATTAAAAACCTAGGAGGGTAAAGTTAGGGCGCAGCCGGCCCTAATATGATAGATAATAATCTAAGATGCATAGATCCAGAAGAGTTGTTGGAAAGTGAATCATTTCTCTATTTGTCTACTGCCGGTCTATGATTGAACGAATCAAACTACACAACTCAGAGCGAACAATATGAGATTTTCATACTTGGAAACTTCATTTTCATTTTCAGACAGTCGACTTCACATAAAACCACAGACTAGTTGATCTAATAACTGGCTGGTTAATCAATGATAAGAAAATCAATTAAAAATACTCAAGACAACGTCTAGTCATACGGTTTTGAATAAGTAAATTAAGAGATTTCTGGGACTTTGGTGGTATTTATCCCTATATACAAGAGTGCTTTCCAAAAGTTTAGAATCACATATCACATCATATTTCATATCAAATATGTTCCTTGTTCTTCGAGTAGAGATATCTTGGATTTTGTGAGTTGTGACTTCCTAATTCATGGATTTTGAATGAAAAATTTCAATCTGAATATTCCGTTGGTAAAGTTATTACTAATTGAAAATTGTACATAGCTATTTTAAAATAACTTGAATTATTCAACTTAGTTGAAACATCTATATCCTGTTCCAGTAAATACGAGTATAATAAAATCTTTTTCAATATGAATATTTAATAATAGAACAGCAGAGGAAGCTTGTCTTCTCTTTACCATCAATCACCATAATTGAACGTTTGTCATAACGTTTGAAATCCCTAGATGAATGAGAGAGGTCTTGGCTTCTAGCCGGGAGCTGAGATAAGATATTTTTCCCCCAGTGACATATCTCGGAGACTTGATAAAAATATAGTCCTGCTTCATTTCTAACTTCGAAAACTAAAACATTGTATTCTTTCGGGCCACTAACCGTTCTTGAGCTTTCTGCCGCTTCACAAACTGATAATTATAATAATCTGCCGCTTCACAATCTGATAATATAATAATCCGCTTCACAATCTGATAACTGAATAATTACTGATTTTTATTAATCCGATAATATTGCAACTGATTTTTGCTTCTCACAAATAAAAGAATAATACAATATATTTATTTCTGTAGATTTATTTATTATAGGTGAATAATATAAGGCGATTATAATAATAAGCCAATTTTTTTCAAGTTGATACAGATCTCTTCACAATCGAATGCTTCACAAAGGACGCTTTGGATATGTCAATGTAGTTAGAATAGACTCAAATCATCAGCTATTTTCATTATTTTGGGATCTATCAACCTTTCCATGCTTTTGACTATCATAATATTGCTACAACAATTAGCCTAAGTATAATTGCTTGAAACTAATTATCAATTCTTCGTTTATTTTTGGTGTTCCTATATTTTGGTGTTTATTTGGTGTTCGTATGTTTTGGTGTTCCTATTGTAAATTGAATTTCAAGTTGTATATCCAATCATTCTATTCTAATACAAATAGACCTATTGTTTATCTCTATACGTTTTGCCCAAGAAAAACCTGTTTGCTTTTCTTTGAATTCATTTTTTTACAAAATTTGGCAATTTAATTTGAAGTAAAAATTCATCCAACCATTCTATTCTAATACAAGTAAGCAAGTGTTCATTACCATAAGGTTTTCTCCAAGACATACCTATTAGTGTTTCTTGAGAACTCCATTTGAAGAGCATTACCATCTAACAATGCTATTATAATTCAAACATGCCGTTTTTTTATTTCCGTTAAGTTTTCCTTTAGACATACATTATTGTTCTTCGAGACGTCGGTGGTTCAGTGCTGAAGATAAGTATTTGTCTATCTAAATAAAATCCTGCTAAAACATACTACTAGATGTTTATCAAGAATCTAATTTTGAACTAGTAGTCCTTCAAATCTGATTCAAAAAGGTCTAGGTAGTTCTATTCTCATTAAGTTTTGCCAATTACATTCCTGTTGTTCTTCAAGACCCCAGTGTGAGTGCTCAAGAAAATGATTTGTCTATTCCCATAAAATCTTCCAAGACATACTACAAGCTTTTATCAAGTACTTAATTTCGAAGTAGTAGTCCATCAAATCTGATTCAAATACGTCTACTTTTATGTCCATACAGTTTTGCCAAAGACATACCTGTAGTAGTTCGAGATCCTAGTGTGAGAGTGCACAAGTTGGGTAGGAAGCACTCTGCTGTGGTGAGGTGCAAGATGAGAGAGTCGAGAATCGAGAGGTGACTGGGTGAGGCGACCCAACAGCAACTAAACAGATCTGGGTTTGATGCTCGTCGCCCGTAACTGAACTGTTTTCAAGATGGAAGCTTTCTATTTATTTTAAAGAGGAGAAAACGCTCCATTAGTTCTTTACATTATACATTGCCTCCTTCTCCTGCCTCATCCTTCTCCTCCTCCTCTAGCTCCTCCTCCCCTCCTTCGGTCCAGAGTGCCATTTGTGGGTCGCTCCAGCTCCAGGACACCTTTCCTTACTTCCACTTTCCCCTGGAGTTGAATTTCAACTGACATCCATCCACCCACACCACAGCCTCCACTCTACTTCTCAAGTCCTTTGCTCTGCTCTTTCTCCTCTGGCAGAGAGGAGTTACGAAGGAAATTATAGAAGAACGTGTTTATGTCCTCCTTTATCAAAGATGAATTGTTTATGTTGAGTTCTATTCAAATTTGCTCTAGTTTGTATCTACTCTTTCACTAACTTTTTGATACATATTATAGTTTTTAATCAAATTTGCTCTAGTTTGAACGTACCATTTTACTAAATTTTCGATACAAAGAATATGTTCTGTTATTATTCATGAATTGAGTGTTTTTTACTTTCCTTGCCCTACTACCATAGGTAAGGAAAGTATTGCTTTCCAAAAAAAATTAATGTACCCCAATTTCAAGTTTTCTATACGTTTCAAGGTCCCCTGAGTCCAAAAACATGATTTTTGGGTATTGGTTTGTGTGTGTGTATGTGTGTGTGTGTGTACGTGTGTGTGTGTGTGTATGTGTGTGTGTGTGTGTGTGTATGTGTGTATGTCTGTGAACACGATAACTCCATTCCTAATTAACCGATTAACTTGAAATTTTAAACTTAAGGTCCTTAGTGCAGGGACACACGATCCGGCGACATCGCCGTCCGGCGTTTTTGCCGGATCATTTAGATACATTTCAGTATAATAAATGGAGTACAACATTTCAAAATTAACTTACACATATTATGTTGTCGCGTAATTAAAATTATTCCTACCAAATCTCATGAAAATCTATCAAATCATTTGTCTGAAAATGTTGCAATAGCTTGGAACTGTGGTTTAGGCGTATTCAACCTTCTAATTTACGTTTTGCTACAATAAAAAATTGATAAGATACGAAAAAACAATCTTTTACTATTGCGATTGAATTTCCAGCTTGAATTTCACTTTAAATACTGAAATGAAGTGTATCTTACTGGTAATTCTAATAGAACATAATCTCAAGAACTTATGTCGTTGTGCAAAATATCAATGTGAGGACAATGTAGTTGGTGATGATGCTTGAAGCTGAAAATTAGGTCTTTTTCATAATACAAGGAGAATTGTTGTCAGGTGTACCTAGAATATGAGATAGATCGCTATACCTGAACATCGATGTATCGATACCCATCCCTACCTACAACCCTACCCTTGTAACCTACCCTTGTAACCCTACCCTACCCATTTGTAACGTTACAAATGTTAATAAATAAAGAAGTGGCATGGGTGGGGACAGCGCCGTCCGGCGTTTTCGCCGTGTCGTGTGTTCATCTCCATATAGTACAATGCCCTGCTACTGCTTTCCGGCGGCAAAACCGGACGGCGAAGTAGAGAATACCCGGCGATATCGCCGGATCAATTTCTCGCCGGACCGGCGTTTTCGCCGTCGCCGGCGTCGCCGGAGTCGTGTGTTCTGACCCATGCCTTCCTGTGTACTTCTTGCAACCGGACGGCGAAGCTTCGTCCGGCGAAAACGCCGGACGGCGATGTCGCCGGATCGTGTGTCCCTGCACTTATACCATGAGGACCCGACAATAAGAAATTCAATAAAATTCAATTCAAGATGGCGGAAAAAATGGCGGATAATTACTGAAAAACCATGTTTTTCACGTTTTTCTCGAAAATGGCTCTAACGATTTTCTTCAAATTTATACCATGGATAGCTATTTATAAGTCCTATCAACTGGCATAAGTCTTATTTCAGGGAAAATTTCAGGAGCTCCGTAATATTCTTGAGAAAAATGGCGGATAATGACTAAAATATCATGTTTTTCACGGTTTTCTCGAAAATGGCTTTAACGATTTTCTTCAAATTTATACCATGGATAGCTATTTATAAGCCCTATCAACTGGCATAAGTCTTATTTCAGTGAAAATTTCAGGAGCTCCGTAATATTCTTGAGAAAAATGGCGGAAAATGACTAAAATACCATGTTTTTCACGGTTTTCTCGAGAACGGCTTCAACGATTTCCTTCAAATTTATACCATGGATAGCTATTTATAAGCCCTATCAACTGGCATAAGTCTCATTTCAGGGAAAATTTCAGGAGCTCCGTAATATTCTTGAGAAAAATGGCGGATAATGACTAAAAAGCCATGTTTTTCTCGGCTTTCTCGAAAACGACTCTAACGATTCTCTGCAAATTTATACCATGGATAGCTATTTATAAGCCTTATCAACTGACATGAGTCTCATTTCTGAGAAAATTGCAGGAGTTCCGTAATATTCTTGAGAAAAATGACATTTACTAAAAAACCATGTTTTTCACGATTTTCTCAAAAACGGCTCTAACGATTTTTTTCAAATCTATACCCTGTATAGTTATTATTAGCTCTATCAACTGACATGAGTCTTTTTCCTGGGGTACTAATGGGGGGCCCACCCAATCCTTGAGAAATGGACTTTGTAACCTCCTTCTTGTGCATGAGATAGGTAGGTACACGGTTTTTACTTTTTCTTCTTCCATATACCGTGGGTACGGTAGGTAGAGCAGTTTATAAAAAGAACACAGTCATAGTCAAGATATTTATTTCATCTGTAGAACAGCTGTTTTGACGAATTTAAAAAAAAAATCATCGAATTTCACAATTTACATAAAGGAAAAAGTACTCTGAAAACAATTGTATAACACATATACAGTAGTGTGATCGCAGTTGCAAATAATATGTTGCCGTCAATCGTCATTATGTTATTCCCCTAAATTATTCTCGTTTGATAATGAGGCTTATAGTTCAATGAGCAAGGAAAGTTGTGTGAGTGTACCACACCAGATTTTTTTTATCTTTTTACACAAATCTACTCATCTTGCTCCTTTTCTTGTACACTCTCTTCTCTCTTCTCTCTTCCATATTCTTTTTCCACTTTCACTCGTCTCTTTTATATTTTTTATACTCTTTTCTCTCCTCTCTTCCATATTTCCTCTTTTTTCTTCACTCGTCTCTCGTCTGTTTTTCTTCTATTCTCTATTCCATATTTTCTCCTTCCATTCACTGGTCTCTCGTCTCTTTTTCCTTCTCTTTTTCCTCTTCTCTCCCATATTTTCCTTTTTCCTTCACTAGACTCTCTTTTCCCTCTTTACTCTGTTTTATTGCGATTAATTGAACACTGTCCTGATTGGTTCTTCTCTCTCATGGTAACTCATGTCATTTAGATCATGAGTAGATGGATGGATAAGAAAATCTCTTTAGTTCGAATTGTAGATATTTCCCAACTAGCGCTTTGAAACAAGAATCATTCTAGTAGGGATTCTCATTTTTGTCAATCGTGTGAATTCTTCCATTCACAAAATATCAAGTCATTAAAGTGGATTCCTTCATTCACAATTACCAATTAAAACTTCTATCTCTATCTATCTCACTCTTGTCAATAATTGAAAATTTCCATTAATAATCCATGGAAATTCCATATTTCCGAGTATATTTAGTGCATTTTACTTTTGAAGAATATTCACACCAATTCTACCAATAAAAGTAGAGAAGTATAAATCCGTAATGTACCTAATCCTATTCTCCGCTGAGGATGACATACCCATGAACCTTTGACTTTGTGGGTTATGAGATAGATTACGTTGAGGGGATGACATTCCTAAGTGGGTTCCGAACCACAGGGATGTGGCCAAAGTAGATGATGTCAGTTGTTAGAGCTGGCCATAGTCAATCTTCCTTTCTACAGATAACAATTCACGTATTTGACGTTGTCTTACAAGGGAACAAGATATGAAACTAACCGCTGGGACAATCCAATCACTTAAACGAAATATTGAAAAATACCTCTGTCAATTATTGAAACATAATTGTGGAACCTGAATGTATAATACATGGAAGATGAGCAATTTATAAGAGTTGTTCCATAACCTCATCATTTCAAACGTGTGAGAGACTACTTGAATTTTTCCCGAGGTGTCTCTCTTTTTTGTATTGTCTGTTGCCGTATGTACTGAGTGAACAGGTTATTAGGAAAGTGTGTCGAATCAAAGCAGCGACTTGGGCTTGAGAGATAAGGACTGTACTTTCATTGTTCGGAGCGTTACGCCGGATAAATTTAATAACGTGTTTGGAAGAAGTTTGACTAGTACCTGACAGGTAACTGTGTCAACTCCTGGCTCCCAGCTGTAACAGCAACCTTGAAAATGGTCATGGATATGAACTTTTATAGTAGAGTTCAATCACATTTAACGTGTCCAACGAGAATTTTTTCAACGTCCATTGGTTGCCTTAGTGACCTTTTCTGCTCACTGTCCCTATCAGAAAATGTTCCTTGTCTGTATTGAATCAAGTAGAACCCAGAACTGGAAAATTGTTTTTCGATTGAAATTCACGGTTGGCTCCGTGATCGTGCTGATGAGTTGTCGCTTATTATATAAGTTTAGTAAAGATCCATGCCCCTGCTCCTCCCGTTGTAAGGGTGACCTCTTGAAGAGCCGACTTCTCTAAATATTCATGAGTTATTCGACGTTAGAATGGATCGCTTTCCTATTGTTCGGAACCCACCTAAAGCTTTAAGAGAATTCATCCCTCATCATAATTTTTGCCTCATCCAGTCTGAAGATCAGGTGCGCATCACCCTCTGGGAAATTAGTAGGCCATCCTTCAATTTATTAATGATTCATTTCTCCGGTAGGAATAGAAACGATAAATTTCTAAAGAGAGTGAGCGATTCAATGACTAATAGAATATTCTCCACTTAAATCATTATGAAACAATTCATATGAGTTCAATGGCAACGATATTTGATATTGCGAAATATCGAATGAAGTACTATTTTTAATAGTTTTGGTTGTTTGAATTGAATCGATCAAGTATAATGAAAAAATGAATTTCCTCACTGACTAGGATTTACCTTCAACCTATTCTGATTAAAATAATACAATTCAAATCGAAGAAATAACACTCATTTGAAACGAATCTTTCAATAATAGAATTTGACCTTATTTAAGATTTCTTCAATCAGTAGTTTGGATACAAACTTGGATCAAAATCCCATAAACTTCAACAAACTTCCATAGTTGCTTGAGTCAAACACGTGCCATTTCCCCTCTGGTGTTCTACATTGAAATTGAATTTCGCGTGTTTCCCACACACGAGTCGGATGAGGAAGGAAAGGAAAATGGTCCTTAGAAAGACGATTTTGGCCAAATTTAACGTGTTTAGGAAGGAAAACGGTAACTGACAGGAAGGGGAACACATTGGCAACTAGGCCTGCCTATTGCGTGGGCGAAGACGTGCAGGAAATTGAGGAAAGTTTGTGATAATTGGCAATGGCGTTCTCAAAAGTGGGACAGGAAAGATAAGGAGACAGGTTGGTGTCGTCAACATGAGTAATGAAAGGAAAATCTCAACTTTCCTTCACTAGAATTGGAAATTATCGAAAATAATATGGATATTCTCATGAAGAAACCTGTACTTCCATTACTTTTCATGTTAAATTCCTATTAACAAAACCCATGAGATAAATCAATGATGATGCAAACATTTCATGGAGTTGTGAATTCAAGGAAAATTCATTGAAAAATTGGTTATTCATAAATCAACATGAATAACCACTAATACCATATAAATAACCAAATATAATATACCAAATAACCATAATTAAAGAGTGCTTGTAACAATTAATTTAATGAAGTCTCCTCATCCTCTAGATCATCCTATCCTCTCTCTCACACTCATTTTTTCCCTATCACCATCCTCATCCTCATGTGATATATTCCCATCTTCATCATTCTCATTCTCTTCCCTATTACTATCCTTAACATCATATAATATATCCTCATCTTCCTCAAGCAAATTCACTTTTTATATAAGATCATATTTTTATCCTTATTCTCATATAATATATCCCCATCTTAATAAGTAAAGTATTCTAATAGGACTACTTCAATGTTAAATTAATGAAAATTACTAGTAACTTTTGTTATATTTTTTATATAAACACTACAAGTGATCGTAACTAGTCGTTTCTATATAGAAAAATATAACAAGAGGGTACTAGTAATATTATCAAGTAGAAATAAATTACAACTTACAGTGATCACTCAGGCTGGATTCGCACAAAACAGTTTCAGTGAACAGTGAAAATATAATTCCTATAAGTTCTAATGGTATTATTCATACTCACTGACTGGGAAAAGTCCAAGTAGAACTTACGGGAATTATTTATTTTCACTATTCACTGTCACTATTCATTGTGTGAGAATCTAAATCAATGAGGATGAGAGTATGAAACTAATAGAGTACGGTCTCAAGATCTGCGATATATTTACTAGCTATCAATGATTTATCGATGATATTTGACGAACTATCAAATATATGATGATATTTGCTGTACTGTTAGCTTTATTGTGAAGAATAATTACCCTGACTGATCAAATAGTATACATCAATCTCAAAAGTAGACTCAAGAGATTATTGGAAAATACTATGATATTTAAGTTAGATAAGGCGCTATCAACTTCGGCATAAACATCCCAATGAATACCGAATAGTCTCGGGTTCGAATCCTGCCAGGCGCATGGATTTTTAGATCAATTCCCATTTGAAAAAAATAAGGTTGATAGTTAAGCTTGAGCTACGTTAGCCAGTAATTTAGTGTTGTGAAATATAATCTATTCACGTCAGTGCTAGCGAGGAAAACTTTGAAGAAAAAAAGTTCATGTTGCTACACGTGTTTGGTTCCAACCTATGATTATCGCTCTCACGCCACATTTATTTACAATGTTTTACCCGTCCTATGTTAACTGCATTACTTGTCACTACTCTCTCTCATGTTTGATGGATAAGTCCTCACTTTGAAGTTTGCGATTTCTTCGGCTGCTTGACAACAAAAATATTCCGATCAACTTTCATTTTGCAGAAACAAACCTGTAACGACACTGATCGTGGGAAGCAAATCGATCCGAGAGAAATGTGACCATTAATATCTGGCGTTATGATGGAAAAATGAAAGTGAAACTGACCATCCAATTTTGCTACTCCAGTTTTATGGAAACAGAAAAAACTGCTCGGAGCGTAAAATGTTCAATGTTTTTTCTGTCACTGTCCTTTCAAACATTTTTGGACGAGTGAAAGTTTGCTCTTGTCCAACGGTGAGCTGCATATTGTGAAAGTGCATTCTAACTGTTTTCCTTTCCCTGTTTCTTTCATCTGTCATTCTTCTCTTTCTATCAATCTTCTCATCAAATTCCCATCCGCTTTATCTCACTCTACGTTTCTCACTCTTCTACAATCACTTCACTCTCTTCGCTGATAAAATGCATTTAGAAAGATCAGAGCGGCATGCTTTTCATTGCATCAACTGTTCCATTTTTATTCCACTGCACGTTTAAATGTAGCATCCGACCTTCACTGCAGATCTCCAACTACTTTACTGATCTGCGTCTAATTGTACTGCAAACAGAAATAATTGAACATGTTCTACTAGTTTTCAGCCTATCCTATTTCATTTTCAATTGACGGCTTGAAATTTTTTTACGATTTCGAAAATTTAACGACCTTTATTGCATTGCTCATATTGAGTTTACTAAAATAGAAGCTGTATCGATTCTTCCATCCTATCAACCTTTGTAGAGAGTTAGTGGGAAGAATATTTTGAATATTCTTTCCGAAGAATGGACATTGATATGTCCAAAGCTCCGCCAATTTATGTAGATGCATAACAATATTATCCATAGTTATTCCAAATTGCTTTTTTCATATCATATACAGTTCAATAATTATTTTCTTAGTCTATATTATGTAAATTCATCTATAATTGCGCTGTATTATAAGCTATTGTATAAGTGTATAAGCCAGTATATTGTAATCTACATAGATAAAGTACGCAATCAATCAATTAATCCTATTCAAAAGGAGTCAAAATTACTATGAAGAGAATAGCTGAATCCCTATTATTGAAAAACAAACCAACGTTTCAGTACTGTTATCTCAATTATTTCAAATAGAAAATCTTTAATTAAATCTTCCAATTTAAGATAATCTATTCCAAATCTTCCTATTTGATAGGAGCATTGGACTTTTATTAATTCACTGATAAGATGAACTTATATGTTGTATAAATATTGATACATGAACAGTTTAGGGCATAAGCCTTACGTGTCTTCTTGGAAGTATTAATATTATACAATACGGAATAAATAATTAAACTTACTATTCCATCAAATAAAATTAAGAAATTAATTTAAAAGATCGTGACTTGTACTGGTAGCTTTGATGTGTTGTGATTGATGTATTGGAATTATATTCATCAAGACAAAAAATATCTGAAGAGAATTCTATTGATAGTGTAGGGTTGAATTGAATTAAAAAGCAATTAAGAATTGCTGTTTGTATTTTAATCCTAGTAGGGCGAAGTCAGGGCGCAGCCAGCCCTTTCTTACACTCAACCCTCCAATACAATACCAATTTACAAACTAATACAAGAGGTGATTAAGTTGTTCAATGAGATATTCATTGAAAACTTGTTCCATTTAAACAAGGACTAATATTATTCTGAAACTCATGCGGTTGAATAATTTATACAAGTGAAATCTATAAGACGAATGTGTGTGCATCAACAGTGACTTTCGAGTTAGCCTTACTAAATTATTCAATAATTGCTGGTCATGGGCAATGAATTTCAAAGGAAAGAGTTTTATTGTTTTTCCACTAGCTTTCATTTGAAGGAAGAGTGGGCACTGAAAGCAAAATGTTCGGAAGTGGTTGATCTACCCACATGCTCTGACCACCTACAAATGGTCAAACAGGAACCGCTTTTATTGTGGAAGGAAGAATTAGCCCACTCAATATTTATTTTTCAAATTTAATTCAATAGAAAGTAGAAGTAGTAATCTGACTGATGAATATCTTGTTAATATAATTTAAACATTAACAAGATCAGTTATTAATAGTAGAATTTCAATGCAATCTTATTTTTTAAATGGAATATGAATTTTCTAGAAGAGGTAAACGTAAACGAGAAGAGCGGAATGGAATTTCATAAACTAAGTTGAATCTACCCGTATTTTTATCATTTCTAATCGGCAAACTTCTATGATTTTTTTAAAGTGTAACTTAATCAACACAAGCTGAAATTATAGAACAATTTTATAGACACACACATTTTTCCCAGGTCTCATAGTTTAGAAGCAAGCATAATAACTGGAAAGCAATGCGATAGAATCTCCCATGTAGAATCTACAAGAACTTCAATTGTAAGAGAACATGTCATTGTCAGAGATTACAGCTCCGATGTGACTTTCAATTAAAGAAATCTCTCTTCCTCCAGATGTTAGACAGCGTTGTACCAGAAGTCAACTCGCAACAATGACTATTGACTAATTATAGGGAAATTCAGCGACCGCTTCAGGAAAGATTTCCTCTATTGTTGGGTACACTCGATCGATCTTCATTGGACAATCTATTTAATTTAACGGACAATACATCTAAACAAAAACGTGCACTTCCTCTCTTCGCTGCTGATAGACTGTGTTTTCACCATCAGAGACACACCATGTCGAAAATGAAGTGTAGCCGAAGAATGGAAAGCATAGCTAAATAGTTTGACAGCTCAGGTTTGAATTTCAGATGACTTGTAATGCTTAATCGATTCAGATTGTCCTCCTCAATTGAAGATGGAGTATTCAAGGATAATACCAAAGGAATAGGATTTTATACATGGGATAAATATTTCTTTGATAATATTATCGTTGAAAAATATGTGGAAATTGGAATTGTGTGCTCTTAGCTGGATCGTGTTTTATCTTCTTCATATATTATCTTATTAGATTTGAGTTGGAATTAGATTTCAGAAGCGGGCTTCAAGCGGTATTCATTCCTATTCCTATATGATAGCCTGAACACTCCAACCAAAGATCAAAATCATATATTATTCCTTGATATACCTGGGTTGATTATTATCATGATAGGCCTACTGAATTATTTTGGTACTATGTTATAAATTATTTGATTAATCATATCACAAATAGTTATTGTTGCATGCCGTTAGTCTTGTGACTAATGTAATGAACAATTTGTCCTGATAAAAATGATGTATTTTTGAAGAATGTGAAATAGACAATAATTATCATAATTAGAATGATGAGATCCACATCTTAAAATTGTTGAAAATAGGTAAATTTCAAAGAGAAAGAAGTGATTCATTAATGAGCAACAGGGCGTATATAGATATTGAAATAATATCAATATTTTTTGAATCACTGAAGCACCTTTTTAAATACTATTGCATTAATGTTCTGCATAATAATATCTTCACAGAATGATTTCCTATTTAAACTGAATTAATAAAGGATAAATAAATCCCATTCCAACTTCATTTCCCCAAATATTAGTGAATTCGAGTTCTCTTTGAGTTTCTCATTTTCTCCAATAAATTACTCAACTTTGCTGATGGCTAGATAAGAGTTGCTTTTCCACAGTTTCGTGTTTAGTGTACGCTATGTAATTTGCAATTGTCTGATTGCAATTTTTACATAACAGAAACCGAAGAACTCGGAATCATTGTTGTAAAACGTGTAAAGCTGATAGGTTACCGAGTTTCCATTAAGTTAATTGCATAATTGCAACAAGCCGAGAACCGATTGAACGGTGTTGAGTTGCGTTTTGGATGAAGAGTTCGGACTATTTCAAGTGCAAACTGTCAGCATTAATTGAATGGGAAGCATTGGTGTTATTCACAAGGATTGCTGACAGTTTAAAGTGAGTCTCGTTGTAGCGAAGAGCGATCAGCTCAAGCTTGAAAAAGAGATCGACAACAAAATTGTCTTCCTTCCTCCTTTTTTTTGTTATCGAACAATTGTTATGTGTCGATGTTTACACGCATAATTATTCCTTTTTTCAAATTCCAATCAGTCGGCTTATTGGCAATTTCAAGCACGAATAATCTGATGCAATTTTCAGAGAAGGAAGCACTCGTTTCAAGGATGAATGAACGGCCTATATTAGAATGTAACTTTTTTTTTACTATTTTAGAAATTATTAACCAAATCTCATTTCCAGTCATCTACAGTCCTTTCAAAAGGTTTGGAGAGATAGGAATTCTGATTTCGGGAGACGGAATACAATGAAAAATCCCCTGTATTAGGTGTCCTTAAAAGTCCTCTTCGATACTCAACTCAATTCCTCAATACTTACCTCAATTCCTGTTGAGAGAATAGATTGAAACATAGACTACAACTAGCAAAGTGTAAATTCATACTTTGTTGAAAGGAATATGAAATCCTAAATTACTGTTAAAAGTATGTTACTTTACGATCCAATATTGGAGATGATGTAACTCAGAGTTTTCAAAACTTCCAATGAATTATTCATCAGTTAGCAGTTATAAGCAGGAAAATCCAATGAGAAATATTTAATATTATAACAGGAAACTCTATTGCTTCAGATATATTTTTGAGCCGCAGAATAAGCTTGCTACGTATAACACAGGGAATAGAGAAGATACAATTCATATTGCTTGAAATTATCCATAAACTCATTACTAATTAATCGGGACGTTGGATTTTATTGGCAGCTAGTTATAGGAGCTTATAATAGGAGCTGGGCCAATCTAGGAGTTATGTTCTCAATATTCAAATCTGTTTATGGTAGAGTATTCGAACATGAATTTCTTTTAAACAGTGGAATGAATGGCACATATAGGAAACATATTTAAAATTCATTCTTATTTCATACAAGGACTTTTATTTTTCAAATTTTTGGATCCAAAATTCAAGTAGTTAAAAATTGAAAATAGAATCCAAATTCCAAAATCTAACGGGAATTTATTTCAGCTAGAGCTAGTCATAAATCCATAAAAATTGGGCCCAATATAAAAGTGAGTTAATTCAATTGTCCTGACATTTGTTTCAAACTGTACAATGACAATTCAATCTTGTAAAGGGTGAAATAGTTTACAAGACAACCAAAGTTTCAATACAACTTCAGTAATATCAATAATGAACACCGCATTCCAATCTGTCACTTCTCTTGTATATTGCTTCAATTGTCTATTTTTTCATCTAGGACAGCTGTACAGCTGTGCCGATGATACGAAACAGGAGATACTCATAGATACAGGAAAGATAAAGATTGAAAAAAGAAACAGAACCAAAACTATTCTTTCCATCGATGGGAGTAAATCAAAGCCACAATCATAAACATAACGGAGCTTTATGTGCGCTACACATACATGCCGTGGCCTGCTCGCTATGCCCCATTATGAGCGATCCTCAACATAAATTTTTCAAGTCGTACAACAAAAATGAAACAAGGAGGTGGGCCTCTCTTTTGTGGATGGTGAACCATTAAATCTAAGGTCAATTGTTTGCCTGGAGTTTATAGGTTTCGTGTGCTACATGACAAACGAGCTATTAATGTTGTATCAACATTCGAGTAATGTAACTTGCTGAGTGTCAACGAATACAATTATTATGGTCTATTTTGATTAAAAAACAGTCCAGGAAGTTCTCTAAATAGTGTCTAGATCTGGGAATTTTGGGTCTATAGTTGTGTAGTCCAGGAAGTTCTCTAAATAGTGTCTAGATCTGGGAATTTTGGGTCTATAGTTGTGTAGTTTTGTTTGGGTTAACTTGTTGGAGAACCCACCCATGCTTTTGAATTATATTGGATCACACTTTTGAATAGGAATGGCCCCGTGATCCTGCTGATACCACTCATATACGTTAAAATATGCACCTGCTATTCCTGTTGGATTTAATTGGATCTATCTTTTAAATCTTTCCCTCTGAATTTCATGGATCTATCTTTCTTTAAAATCTAAGGTTACGAATAGAATGGTCTGGTCGATATGTAGATTTCAGCTCGCTATTGACCTTCTATATCCATATCAATGACTCAAAATGTTTTTATCATTGCACAGCTGTTGAGTGGGATCGATCTTCACCGCGACTTTACTCGTTCTGAGCACATCTCAATAGCTTAACATTTAAGTCATTTTATCTTTTGAATCTTATCGTATTTTACCTTTGAATGGGTTGATGTCAAAGTCTCACCCCGTCAACTTATATATGATATTTCACGATATAATTTCACGAGTTGACGCCTTTACGAGTTTACGGGTGTCATCTGTGGTAAAAATGCCAAGGTGACAACTTGACAGGGTGTCACGCTGTCGAATTCCCCTTTGAATCTCTAATTTCTTAGTTTCATCAACCCGTACATTATCTTATGATTAGTTAATTATTATTGAATTGTACACGTACCCCAATCAGCAATAATAATTTTACTAGGTGACAAGCTGTCGCCTGGAGTCAAAATGCCGAGGTGACAACTTGACGGGATTACACCCTGTCGCGATCCACTTGGAATATTTCATTTCTTGGTTTTTCAAAATCCTACATTATCTTAATAATCGTTGATTCATTATCATTGAATCGTAAACTTATCGACCCGTATCTCTCATTTTTCATCAACGTGACAGGTTCCCCTTGGAATCTTCCATTTTTGAGTTTTACCAAATCGCACACTACTTATTAATCGTTAATTGCTCACTCACCTCCTCATTGAGACCGCTTCCTCTGCAGTTTTTCAGTGTGCTTCATGGTGGAGATGGCGCTGACTGATCCAAACAGAATCTTGGCGGTGACCTGGACGCGACGGGGGGGCGGAGGGGCGACGCCCCCCCCGTGACACGCCCCGCTTCCGCACTTGCTGGCCCCTCCGTTGTTGTTCACTTCGTTGGTGCCGTCTCCCATACTGCTGCCGCACGATATCTAAGGGTCACAACATACAATCATGGGTCACACAACATACAATAATGGGTCACAGTGTGTTAATTGCCCCGGCATGCGACAAATACCAATAAAACCGGGCGTGCATGTACAATATACCTACCGCGCTCCCCTTATTCACTTAAAACTGTCACCTTTGGTTCAATATAAGTCCTTGGTTTCATTACCAAAGATTACTGACACTCACCTATTGCGCTCCCCTTATTCACTTAAAACTGTCACCATTGGTTCAATATAAGTCCTTGGTTTCATTCCCAAAAATTACTGACAACTATCTATCGTGCTCTCCCTCAGTGAGACTCATCTCAATCTGTCAGCATTACTTCAATATGAAGCTTTAATTCAATTCATAAAGAATATACTGACACTCACCTACCGCGCTATCCTACAGTGAGATTCACTTGAAACAGTCAGTATTCCCCATAAAACAAACACCAAGTGCCCCATTCAATCAATGCTGACATCTGGAAGTAAATATTACTGTAGATAACGGTCTTCAGGGGTTCAGCCGCCCCCGTTAAAACTGTATCGATTTCATATATGGATATACTAAACTCATTGAACAAAGTTAGATATATAGCTTCCACATCTATTGTATTTTCATTGATTTTGCAATCAAAGTTGACGTTGAAGCTGTATCGATTCATAAATACAGGTATAGGTTATAGTTCTTACCCAAAGATACATATTTGTCACACAGATAAAGATATATAATGACGTTTCCAGATACATATTGTCACCACATTGATTTTGCAATCAAAGTTCATGTTGAAACAGTATTGATACATAAATACAGGTATAGGTACAGTCCTTACCCAAAGATATATAATATAAATTACAGACTGATATGTGTCATAAATATGCAGATATAGATACGTCGTTTCCACATATATTATCACCACATTGATTTTGCAATCAAAGTTGACGTGCCAGTAAATGTGGAGAGAATTGGTTGGTAAATGAGCGGTGGGGAGGAGGAGAGGCGCTTCAATAAAGGGCGCTTTGACTGTGAAACATCATACAATAATGGAGTTGATCGAAAAATAGTAATTTGAATATAGTATTAGCTACGATAAGGCTTTGGTCGATGAAACTCATTTAGAGTTGTTCCCAGAGTAAGTTGTTATCACCGAACATGATTTGGATGTAAAAAACCAACAACAAATAAAATTTGATTCTATACACAATATGGGTTTGGTGCTTATCCTTATACTGTTGTTCACTCTCTTAAGGTATGTCGTATTTTTAACCTCATGCTACACTAAGCTTTATTCATAAATACAGTAGAATGCGAATTACTAGCAGGCAACCCATGCTCCGTCAGGGTCTAATTGATATCTTAACAAACTGAAAACTTGACCTACTGAAATCTTAAAGAATTTAAAAAAAATCTATAACCATCCTCGGTAAATTGAGAATCTATTTATGCGAAATTTTAAGTTTATCAGTCCAGTAGTTCAGACGTGATGATGCGTCATTCGTGAATTTCCTATCCTCTAAGTGTATAAGCAAATTCTTTCCTTTATTATATTATAGATGACATTATTTCACAGAAATCAGTTGAAAGATCAAGATTAAAATTGAATATCACGTTTGAATAGTTTCAAAGCTATTTACAATCTGATAATTTTGACTTCTAGGAAGAAATCTCTTCATTGCTCGACTACAAAAAGTACGTTTTCACTCAGATACTTTTGCTATGAAGTGTAAACAATGAATGGAGTATGTAAATAAATTTGGCACTTTGAATAATTGTGAATTCTATGTGTTGGAGATTCTTTAACAAGTTGTGCTCGTAAAATATGACAATGAGAAATGAATTTAAATTTATTGTTGAACGCCAATAAGAAATTGCCAATTTATTCATTAATTTATTCGCTTCAGCAATAGAATATTTACAGTGTCATGAATAAATCCACACTGACATTAAAAATGGTTGTTGATGATTCACTAGTTACAGGTGAAATAATGTTGATAAAATCATTTCTTGTTTGAATATTCTGATTGGCTCTGAGGAAGGGATTGGATAAAGAAAAGTTACGATTAGAGAAGGATGTTCCGTCAATTAAACCGGCTTTCTCCAGAACGGTCCTAATTTTTTGTGAATGGGAATCTAGGCTACTGTGCAAAGATAAGTAGCTACCAGTCAGCTGATCTGAGCTTACTGTGATTAAGGTAGCATTGAAAAGAAGCTGCGAAATTCACTATAAATACTGTCAGCATTCCTTATGAATTTACACCGATGCTTCCCAATCACCAATGCTGACATTTTAAAGTGAATCTGAATAGTGGCCTACTGCGGCAATCGAGATCTCCTTTCGCTCGCTGATGGAGCCGCGATAGACGCAAATGAGTGAGATGGCGAGCTTGAATAAATTATTATCACTATCTTTCCAAGGTTAGTGAGCTACTAGTGGCAATCTACTACTGGCTTTTTATGTGGCGATGAAATGGAGAGGATCGTTGATTATATACTCTGAGAAAGATTGTTCGATATTTGTTCAATCTGTTTTTCATTCAGTTTTTTGACAGGAGAAAGAGGAACCAATGATCAAGGAAATGTTTGTCATTCTGGAAAACTGGAATACTGTTTTCAGTTTTGCTCTTCTGCTAGTGATTTTTGCGATTTCTATAAAATCAATATTTGTTTGTTTCATTGTGTTAATAGCCTTACTAGCCATCTATTGAGAATTATACTGCCTATTAATATTAAAAATTCAAACTGCTATTTGAGTTGTTTGGAATTAAACCGGGTCCACACTGAACAAATGTTCGACATACATGTTCGGCAAACATAAATGTTGAGGGGATCATGGACAAACATTTTAAAAAGTTTGGACAATCATTGTTCTTCAAACAAAAATTACTGTTTTTCCAAACATTTTTAGTATTTGCTGTGAATATTTTGTTTGTTGGCGCGTCCACACTAGCCGCGGGCAAACATTGTATGTCAAAATTAATAAAATTTGCCCAAACTGTTTCAACAAACGTGTTTGTCGACAATTTGCTCAGTGTGGACCCAGCTTTAGAAGGGTTCAGATATTTTTCAGTTTCACTTTCCTTATTTCATTAATTGTTTCAAAATCGTAGAGTCGCATAGAACGAAAATATTCTAAAACCCCCACTATCATTCAATTTATCATTTCCGTTATTCGTTTAAAAAAAAAGTTCATGATTAATTCATTTTCCATTTCCACTGTTGTATTGTGGAGCTCCAAAATTTGTTTTTCAGCAAATAAATTTTCATTGTCAGATTTCCTGATAAACTTAAAGGTTCTCTTTTCTCAATGAAATCAGAAAGAAAGAATTGATAGGATGAATTGCTTTGGAGAAAGACTATAATATTAGTTTATATGTTCATCCATTTTTCATTCTATTTCACAACCATAAAGATCCAAAATCAAATAATTGAAGATATTTTGTTCTTTCAATTAATGCAGTACTGGCCACCTTCGAATATTCATTTATTTAATCATATACAAATACAATCCAGGTAAAAACGACAGGCATTCGCCCAAAACTGCTTTAAACCTTAATTTGGAATACACAGTCTAGAGGTTATGTAAAATGATAACTTAATTCACACACTATATAAAGATGCGTACAGATTTACGCGCCGCGAACATGAGCAATTCATTTTTAATCAGCTGATGCCAAGCTATTTTTATCTGTATCTTACCGTTTCTGTAAAAATACAGCTTTAGTCAGCTGACTAAAAGTGAATTGCTCATGTTCGCGGCGCGTATATCTGTATATCTATATTGACACCGCCGTAAGATGCGATCAGTAGGCCTTCGAATGGGTCTTTGTTTAGCTTTCAGTTTCAATTTCTTCCAGTAATCAGCTGACAATGATGGAAACATTTGGATGACATCTTGCTGAAATGCGATCGAGACTTGACCATTCTGTTCACTCCCATCCTTTACAATGTGATAGTGTTACATCGCGAGTGTGACCTTAACTGAAAGCTAAACATCAACCTGACCGTTCTGTTCAAACCCTTAAGGGACAAATTTCATATAGGATGGGATCTAGTCTAGTTAGAAATAAAGGACTAATCCAGGTGACCATCCCCAAGTTTCACATCCTCATGCGACCGTCTTAGTAAAAGTAAACAAGCTCCAAGTAAAAACTCTGAGTAAAGAAATTGCCACTATGAATATGACTTTTGTGTACGCGTATATTATGACGCTTATTGAACGGAAAGGATGAGAGCATCTCCACAAACGACTCATGAATGACTTGAAATTTCCAAGTCACTAGGTCAGGCTCTAATCAACATCAATATGAAAGAAGCATCATTATTCCAAGCTTCAATCAGCATCATCATTAGCTTGTTGCCATTTTCATCTGTAGGACTACAAATAAATTCTATTCAAGTTATAAGATATCAAGTTTGTCTTCTCTTCTATTTAGTTAACCAGGCTGATAAGTAGTCCTCTAGTAACTGGGAAAAACACTTTCGATCTCTCAGTTTCATTAATTTTATGTTTTTGGATACTTTGCTACGGATACGTTTGCTACTTTGCTAGTTGTCTCGTATCTGATTCACGTAGATATCGAGATAAATTGATGCTCTAGAAAATTTATTATTATCTAGCACGGTATTTAGATGAAAACGGTAGGGGTCATGAAATGTGTGCGCAGTGGCCAGCCAGCAAGATACCGTGGTATCTAGTAACTGTAACTTAAGTGTCTTCGCGTTCAAAGGGTTTGGAAAAATTTGAAAAAAGAAATTTCCAGTCTTCCAATAGTCTACTACTGAATCTGAGTTACTCTGTTAGCTTGTTTTTGCTGAGTTACAATCTTAAAAATTTTAAAATATTATAATATTTTTAAAATAAAAAATATTTTTAAATCCAAAGAGGTTTTTGTAACCTTTGGGATTATTCTCTACAATAATGATTTTCTATAATATTCTTTAAGGTAGGCGCACACAGATCGTCATCGGACGGACGGCACGCATCGGACGGATCGGATTATTATATTTGATGCATTGTTTCCAATTGGCGCATACCTATATGGATGCGGATAGGTATGCGCACTCCAATTGAAAACAATGCATCAAATATAATAATCCAATCCGTCCGTTGCGTGCCGTCCGTCCGATGACGATCTGTGTGCGTCTACCTTTAGGGTATGATTGTCATTTTCAGTTATCTTGTAGTTACTTCCGTAACTATGGTAATTTTATGCTCTGTATATACTGTAAAAAATGGAAAATAAATTGATTTATTATGTATCTGCGTGATACTGACCTTCGTATCCGTGTGATTGCACCAGATAGGCCCTAGTATCTTTATAATATACATATATAATGGTGTATACATGCAGTCTCATTACTGGTCAGACAGCAGAAATGTCTTGTGGTGAAAAAGTTTGCCTCGTGTTAGTATGGATGAGGCTCAGTTCAAAATAAAAAGGCACATTAAGAGCGTTTGAGCAGTAAGTGAATAGATTTGAATTCATTAGCATTGCATTAATACTTATGAAGCAGTCTGAGACGAGTGCCAGTGCTAGCTGGGTTCAAGTGGGCCAGCTCTGAATGTGACCCTAGTAAAATAAGTTGAACTCGAGTGTTTATTCTCAAAAAGAACAAGAGCACAATTCTGATATATTTTCAAGAGAATCCAATTTATTTAACGCTGTTCAAATGTTTTCTAGCGAAACGGAAAGTTTCTCTGTTGATTGAATTAGCATTTTACACATATGAGATGTGGAAACAGGTCGAGTCTAATGTTGGAGATTTGTGACTTGTGACGTAAAAAGCCAAGGGCAACCTGACTGTGCGATAAATTATTCGCTTTTCCTCATCCTAATGTGTACCAGCATTAATTATTCGTTTTCAATAATAAAAATATAAGAAACACAATTTTAATGTCCATATAAATCTCCTTACTCGAGAGCTCTTGAGGTTCCACTCTAGAATATCTCTAGAATATCCTAGCATTAATAATCGTTTTAAATAATGTTTTCCGTTTAACTATAAATTAATAGTTTTCAATAAATTAATAGTTTTCAATAAATTAATAGTTTTCAATAAATTGATAGTTTTTCGGCATAAATTATTAGTTTCCAATAATGAAGAAACAAGAAACAAGATTCTCATGTCAATATTAATTTCCGTATTCGAGTGCTCTTGAGGTTCCACTCTAGAATAACAAAGAAATAACAAACAGAATGAGAGTTATGCAGTTCCGAACTGCGCTTGAGAATACTTGACATCTAGCAGGCTGGAAAACTATGATCTGGATTTTCACTTTTTGAATGAAGAAACTAATTACACAAACGAAGAATTGAATTGGAATGTTTTAATGAATGCAAGATCAATATTCAAAAGCCGATTCAGAGAAAAACCAGCGAAAAATTATTTGAAAAAAGGATAAGGATTAAGACGAAGAGGAGAAGATTACTTTATATTGTTAAAAGAAACAAGTGAGCATTCTATCAATGTGTGAAAATTCGAAAATTAATGAATTTCCGTTTACTGTAGCCATGAGTTTGATTTGGGTTTGACTAATCGTTTTCAAGCAGATCTAAAGTACTCACTCATTAATTAATCAAGTTAAAGTAATCACTGAAGGCATGTTACATGTTGCATTTATACTTATGAAGCTGTCTGAGGCGAGTTCCATTGCTAGCAGGATATCCACTTGAGGATGAGAAAATCTTCTCTACTGCGATATTTCTTGTTTTCAACATATAACTTCTTTTGAAGCGTGCTATTCCAAATATGGAAATTGTAGGCAGTTTGAGGAGAGCATTGTCTCGATGTCACCCTGAATAAATTATCATGGCCGAAGGTGATTTACATGTTCACACTGTGACCTGCATTGTCACAGACATACCAAAACTGTGCTGAATTCATTATAGTGCAGCTGAATAGGTATCATTTATTTCCGTAGTTGGGTTGGAAGATTTATGTTTCTTTCTCATAAAAAAATATAAAAAAGGAATTTTTCTCATAAAATTCACTGAAACTCTCGTTTTCCCCTATAGTGAGGTCCACATTATAATGGCAGTGTACGATTGACAATACTGTTGCTGTCCTTTTCTATCATACAACAAAACAGATAGCACTATCTCTCTCTCGCTTTGCAATGTTGTCTATTTGCCAGAATATTTTATATTTACTTTTGATAGTGACTTACAAAACTGAACAAACCATATTCTCAGCCGCCATTTTTTTTCTTCATTCTATCAAAATACTTGAGTACACAAGTCGTATAATATTGATTTAAAATGTATTTTTGAAATAAGTTTAAAACATTACCTTATGAGAAACACAAATTAGAATACCTGAAATGACATTTCAAAAGTTGATAACTAACCATCCTAGACTTCATCCATGCTTAAGTTAGCCTACCCGTATAGGTTAGACCTACTCGTACCGGTATAAATAATATTGAAAAGTTATTTCAGAATTAATCCATTGAAATTACTTATTTTTAAATAGGATTTCTATTATTTTTAAAGGAAATTGGAATAGAATACCTACCAAATAACTCAATTTCTGTTGTTTTGAAATTCAGATTGTTGTATCACAGTTTTTTAAATAAGCCACCATTTCAAGTTGGCATAAAAATAAAAATCTGATCTCAGTCATGAAAGCAAATTTTTGAATTAAATTATGGAAAAAGCATATTCTCTTGATCAATTTGACATTAAATTGATTATTTTATCAAGGAAATGATAATTATTATTATTAGATTAAGTTTACTGGGATGAATTGAGTAACAGCTGTGTATAGTCAGTGGCAAAATGGAGAGACTTGGCAACGTTTTTCTTCTATGTTTCTTCACTGCCATTATAACGTGGACCTCACTATGCAAATATTGTTTTTATTGTCATTAATTAGCTTGTAGAGGAATCGTCCCTTACAGAAAGAAAAAATAAAGATTCAATAATAATTATCTACGGAAGCGTGTTTTATAGGTTAGTTTAGATGATGAGGTCACCGTTATCAACGTCATCGAAACAGATAGGATTTTTTCCAAACATTACGTCCCAAGGACTCCAGCTATGGAGTGTAAGACAAGTCAACAAGTCAGGTCAATTATTTTATATAATCAACATGGCTAACGAGCACTCTATGCTCTGGTAGGAAGGGTGATCGCTCAATACCAGCGCCACTATTGACTGCTGTGAAAATCACGTCTCGATGGTTTGGGACTTACCTTGAGGTTCCATCCATTTGAAATCACCCTCCCTTCCCATATCCCAACCTAAAGTCTCATTGAAGATGTGAGATACAGAGGCTCATAATTTTGTTGAAACGAAGAGTGAGGGGTAGAATGGATTGTTTGATTGGACAATCAACACAAATATTATTTATTGATATTGAGTTTGTATGCGTATGTGCAATATATTTTGAATCAAAAGTCCTGCTCATCTTTATTTTTTTCATTGAATTTTATTCCTTATTTCTTATTTTTTTATTGTGCAAAATACTACAATCATGATAATATATTATTATGACATTGAAGGAAGAAATAGGCTGAGCCTATTGGTTGTTTCCAAGGATTTAAGGCTTGAGGTGCCTTGATAACTTCTAACAAAATCAATGATTCTATCAACAGGATCCTCCTCCTCCTCCTCCTCCTCCTCCAGCACTTCCTCATCCTCCTCCACCTCCTCCTCCTACTCTTACTCCTCCTCCACCTCCTCCTCCTCCTCCTCCTCCTACTCCTCCTCCTACTCTCCTCCTCCACCTCCTCCTCCTCCACCACCACCACCTCCTCCTCCTCCTCCTCTTTTCATCCACCTCATCATCCTCCTCTTCCACCACTTCGTCCTATTATTCTACAATGTGACAAAACAAGTAGTATTAATTACATAGGACAACACAGAACAAGACTTTAAATTCTTCCAAATCAGTAGCCAGGAAATATCGCGATAAATCTGTTTTGCTCTCATCCTTAATTGATTCAGACAGTTCCAGGTATTCTGCAACACTGCAACAACAATAATCTCGTTACCCATTTCTCTGAATCGAGTTGTTGATATGTTTACAAAATGTTTTATCTGCAGGTACATCATCCAACAATATGTTTTGAAAAGAAAGCAAAAAAGATCTATTTGCTTGATTCTCTGGTTTCGTAAATAGGCGTTACAAAGAAAGCTGTAAGGACCTTATCAACAATAATTGGAAGTGTATTATTCTTTTTTTCAATTTAAAATCTGTTCAAACCATCTCTGTGTTGATGGAAATTACGATCTCTTCCATCTTAACACAACTTGTCAAAGATGCCAGGAATTATTCCAAGAAATAAAATGAGAGAAGAATGATTCCAAGAATAAGGTTTCCAGTTTGATCTCACTCGACGTAAACACCATTACAGCAACTTGAAATTCGATGAAACCTTATCCCAGGTTGACGTTGAAATTGCTCCTCTCTAGTTTGAATATAGACTTACTTGATGTAAACACCATCAACTTGAAAGTGAATAAAGCCTTATTCGAAGTTGATGTCAAATCTGATTCATTCCAACTCGACAATACTTGATATTGTAAACTACATCATCATCAACTTGATAGTCACTTCATACCAAAAAATGGTATTCATCATGGCATCCACTCATGATAGTCGATAAAGACATTTTTTGTTGACGGCGTCTCTTCAATCTCCTGGAATCATCGGTTCACTCAGCACTTTTTAAATTCGCTCGCAATTTCTTCACGCTTATTGCTTTGTTTTGCTCGGACCCAAATGGCAGATCTAGTTTTGTCTCCGCACTGGCATGGCATGGCATGGCATAGGTGAGGAGGTCAGTTCAGCCGGCAACTGGAGCGAATCACAATACCTACCCAACATTCGAACTGGGTCACTAAGGACCACTCTCTTTCTCTCTGTCTTCGACTCTCTCCTTGTCTCCCACACCCACCGGGTGCGAGGACCTCTCCGTTCCGCACCGTTAAGCATTATTCAGCTCTTATTTATTGTTATTATTTCTGACAACACCGTCCAAAAATGTGTTACGTATTTTAAAATATACGGCCTGCCGTGAGAGGTAAGTAAGCAAAAAAGTAGTCCTTTGGTATTGTTCTACAACGCTGCTGAAATATTGTCGGCGGTTTTGAGTCCGTCATAAGATAAGAAGCGTTATCCTACAGTGTTCTGTTCTTATTTATTGTCGTGTATATTTGTAGTGACATTTTTGTTGGTGGGTGTTATCTATACCTCATATGTTCTATTTGACATTAGTTTCAAAAGAGTTGAGAGGAGTCTCGATAGATCCTACAAAAAATTGATTCCTTCATGGCGGGGAATCTACATAAAAATCCAGTTCAACTGAGTTTCACTAAAATCCAGTTGTAGGTATGAGTATCTGGATTGACAATGGATAGAATAATAAAACAGTAATTGAAACATCTATATTGAGGGTTGAATTCTTTAATTGAGGAATTGATGAAAAACGATAGATGGAACGGTTATATTTGGGGGAGGAGGTTTCAAAACACGACTCGACAATCTACTGAGAAAGTGATAAAAGACTAAACGTCAAGTAAGTGCAACTTATAACAATGTTTTGGACTATTTAAGAAGATTTTCGGGGATGATTAAGTTTCAGCTACGAACATTTTTCAAAAAAGTATATGTAGTGTGCGATTTATCATTCCAGTCTTTCGTACCCTGTGAATATTGCTGGTTGAATATTCTCTGATAATGTTCGCGACCTCTGTAATAGAGATGAAAAAAGCTGACTGGAACATAATTTTGAGAAATTATTCTGATTTTGGAGGAAGTGACTGCTAAAGCTATTGGTTTGTATGATCTTCTCATAATAGATGACTACTCCATCTATTTGCAACCACTGAACAACGGTGAAATCCGAATTTTTCAACTACAAAGAAGGGCTTGGTTCACAAGTTCAGCATCAACTGACACCCGACATTGTTAGCCTACTTCCGTAAGCACATGCATTGCTTTATGGCTCATTGATAGAGCACGGATATTGTATGATAGGGGAGCAGAAGAGTGAACGAGTGAGAGAGAGTTGGATGAGTAGAGGTGAGAAGGATTGGGTGGAGCACAACTGAACTGGCTATTCCATGTCGGCAGAACAATGTAGAGTAACAAGCAGCTTTCAGAGCAGAGCAGAGGGTGTGGTGTGTCCACGAGTCTGTTCGCTGTCTGTCCAAAGTCTGTCCAGACTCTGTTGCAATCTGAGGTCAACCCAATCCGTGATAGAAGTATTAGAAAGGGACGTATTTGTAGCACTAAAATGCTCTAGAAAGCATTGTGTCTACTTAGCCGGTTTATCTTCTTGGTCCAATGGAGACTGTTCCTTTACTAGGCAATATACATTCTTAGTAAATATTGTAAAGTGTCTGACTAGATTATTGAAAATCTTTTTAAAGTGTGTTAACAGGATTGCATACCTTTCCCCTGCAAGTCAGAGTTCCCTCCATGTTGGGGGATGCATTAGTAGATCAGTACTAGGAGTCGGTCAGTAGATTTCGTCACCTCTCACTAATATAGAGCTTTAAAATAATCTCAACCAAGCAGCCTAATTTTCAAAACATGACTCAATCAATTTCTACATCCATATCCTTGATTTTCCATAATCATGGAATAGTGAGAGTGGAGTAAAACTCCAGTATGAGTTCCAATGTACTCACCTCAAAAACTCGTGATTGGGGTTTCTACAGCTGTGATCAAAATATCTCCAATTTCAACCATCAGGAGCTTTATTGATTGATTGTTTAATTGAAATGTGAGTTTTAAGTCACATCTCGAAGAAGACTTTATTATCTTCTTCTTCTTCTTCGATGGCGCTACAGCCCAAATCGAGCCCTGGCCTCCTCAATTCTGCGCCTCCATTCGTCACGATCTCTTGCCTTCCTTTATTATAGTCCGAACAAATGGAGTAGACTAGAGCTTGTCCAGGGAATCGGACCTGTGCTACATAATCGCGTACATAATCATTTGAAAATGATGATAAAATATGGTGAAACAACGTTTATTTAAAATCTATTTTTTAAAAACTGAAGATGATGTCGATCACTGAAACTCATTTTTGTAATTTATATTTATGATCTATTATTTTATTAACTTGAAAAAGGGTAATATAATTCTATTTTATAAATAAAATATGGTGATATGGAGATATGTTGATAAAGTGAGCATTATATCGATAATATGAAAAGAAATTATTATAATTATGTTTGTAATAGAGTGATGCATCGTTTTTTACATTATCAGTTCAGTTCATCATAAAGCTATTTCTTTCATTGCGTGGTAGGGGAACTCTCTCTCCCTCTCTCCCTTATTTGGTGGGAGTACATTTTCTTATAGCCTAGTTTGGAGCACTGCTATTGATCTGCGAGTTCTGTAGAATTGTGGGGAGGAAAATCAATCATATCAACAATCAGTCATTTTCAACATTAGTGCATCGCAATGTTCTACTTTCCAACACGACAATCATCGATTCTCATTTTCACACTCACGTGATGAGTAAAGCCTCATCCCCATGCTTCTAACATATCTGCCGTATTATTCAATATAACATTATTAGAAAAAAGCAGTGCGGCACTGCTGACTCGTACATGCTTGAAAATTTATGAGGAGGTTTTGAATCTAGAGTAGCCTACTATCTCAAGATCAGAAATAATATATTATATTCACTATTCATAAAATAGAATTATAGTACCCTTTAAAAATAATAAAACAAGAATACAAATTGTTTTATTATTTTAAAGGGTACTGTAATTCTATTTTATAAATACAAGAAAGTAGCCCAGAATTCATACATTTTAAAAAATATATTCACTATACATATTATAGCTTGCAACGATACATTGATGATATCTGGTGAACCAATTGCAGTACTGCTAGTTTGAAGGGGATTAATATCACATCGTTATTCATATTCTACCGGAAAGTGAATCATGGTTGGTAGTTCGAAACACTAGGTTACCTCAACCTAGCTTTCAGAAAGTGGAAGTGTAGTAAAATCTCCCATAAAGAGACCAGTTTACAACATTTTCTACCGACCAAAACCGCGTTTTTCCGTGAAAATCATATTATTATCAAATAACAAACCAATAATCACATAATAACACACACGATTACATTATATTCTCTACAAAAGTTGATACTGCATGATGCTTGAAAAAAGGAATCTTAATTGTGGAGGCTCATTTCTCGGAAACAGAGGACAAGTTTTCCAGCATTCAATCGAATATAGAAAACCATTAAATTTGAATTCAAAAGCTATCAGGGTATCATTATTCTTTATATTTGCAAGTATTACAAAATAGAGTTCTCTTGTATCATCAGATTTGAAGATATACGGGCTATTGAATGCCTACTACTACCATGAAAAAGAGTGATACTCCTATGATAGCTTCACTCATGAAAACCACATTTTCCAATTCAATAATCATTCTCCTTTAGAGTTTACTTTAGAATAACATACTATGATGAATTTTCATTATTTTTATAAAATTTACAGCATTCTTTATTTATAGATTTGATCTACACTGATTCTTGAAAAACACATGCATGAGTAACTTTCACATTCAATTTATTCATAATTATGATCTATCTATTTTTATGAAATAACATATAAAACTCACTCACCATCAGGTTTTAGGTTTTTGAAAGATAGCCGGTATTCGGAAATAAACTTCGCCTCACTTGAGCCGAACAACTGAAACGGTAATACGGAGAAAGTTTTTGATTGTGTTCAAAAGTTCAGCATCAATCAAAGCTTTCTAAACTTCCTTATCATTCTATATAATGCACAGTGTTGATATGATCTCAAAATGTTCTCAACCACTGAAACGCTTTGTCACTACTATAGCACGGTTTAAGTAATTCCTTGCAAGTAGTCTAGTGCACAAATTGTACGAGTTTAGGTTATGATTGTTTTTTAACTGGTATCAATTTCAATAAGGGAAAGAAACACTTTGAGAGTTGTATCAAGAAAATTTGAAACACAGTGGAGTTTTCCAGAGAAGATTGTAGATAGATGCACGTAGACGGTTGAAGATTGTGACGCGGATTTTCGAATTTGAAAAGTGGCGCCAATCACGTTGCTTTCACGTCAGTGAGGAGAGTTGGTTTAACGCGGGCGAGCGGCCCACGACTGAGAGGAGAGGCGAGAGTCAGCTGCGACGGTCGGTCTCCCCACGAGGAGGAGGTGATTGGGCGCTAGGGTGGGGGTGAGAGGTGCCTCTCATCAATGCACTTGCAAGGACGCCACTAACACACTCTCACACGCAAACTAATCATACTAACACACACATGCACTTACTAGTTACTCTATCACAACGTTAGTAGTGATGTTCTGATGTAGTGATGTCTGTCTACTAGTAAGTAATCTTGACACTATCTCAATCACACTAACAAAAATATCTTTATTTTAATCATTCAATACTGCATTTTACTGTATTTGTTTTCATATCCAACCCAGGGATATTTCTTCTATTTAAAGTGCAGCAGCAATGTTATTTACTTGTTTTTCATATGTGACAATATTTGGTAGAGAGTTAGTGGGAAGGATATTTTGAATATTCTCTCCGAAGAATGGACATTGATATGTCCAAAGCTCCGCCAATTTATGTAGATGCATAACAATATTAACTATAGTTATTCCAAATTCCTTTTCCCATATCATATACAGTTCAATAATAATTTTCTCAGTCTATATTATGTAAATTCATCTACAATTTTTCTGTATTGCAAGCTGTTGTATATACGTGTATAAGCCAGTATATATTGTAATCTACATAAAGTAATCAATCAATCAATCAATATCAGAGTTGGCCTACTTCGAATCTTCTTCTTCTTGTATGGCGCTACAGCCGATGGTGAGCCTTGACCTCCACAGCTATCACACTCCACGCATCTCGATCGTTGACTATTCCTGTCCATCCCCTCACTCATAAACTGCTTACATCATTCAACATCTCATCCAGACATTTTTTTCTGTATCTCCCTCTTTGTCCCCTATTTTGAAGCTTTTCCAATAGGAGACAAAATACCTACTTCTACTCTAGCTAAGTAAAATGAGATTACAGTGACCAATTGGAGATTTTTCAATAGAAATCATTGAAATTTTTTATTTAGAAAGATTAATTTTTCAAGATTAAATCAAATCTTATACTAGATTTTCGTCCAAATATTTGTAGAATAGTTTTGAGCTCTCCTTATACCTTCTCGTTTTTGATTTGTAAGGAATTCGATAGACAAATTGATTTTTTTTTACTATAATTGAGTTTCTAGGGTCTGCAGCAACTCCTCCATGCGTACAGAGGGAAGCTTCCCTTGCATGAGAGTATTTATTGTCAAGAGAATTAAATGTATATAATATTCATTATTGTATTTATTATTATTATTATTATTATTATTATTATTTACTTCAAATTTGAGGGTTTTCGTTGACACTGCAGGAGAGAATACAAATAATTATTTAGGCGATTCAAATTTAATTAATAATGCTATAATAATCCCAATCAGATCACCAAAATTCTGTGTATTAGGAGCATAGTTGTTAGATTCGCCCCCTACATGACTGGGCTCTACTCGGGAATGGGTAAAATGATAGACGGGGATGAGACAGTTCTACACAAGATAAGCTTCGCTTGCTAGTTGCTAGGCTCATACCTGTAGATGCATTAGATGCGTAGATACATTCAGCTTTTCTGTATATGGAAAGAAGATGTCTTATTTTAGATAATGGAATAGTAGGAGTTGATGTCAACTTTTTTTTCTGTACTATTTTATATTTTCTTACAGTCAACATCATCAACATATATTAAAAGATCTCAGGGGTTTATTGGCGATATATTAAATGGAGAGTAGAGAATCGCTAGAGCCTGTTGCTTCCTGTACACCATAGAACACTCTTATGCTTTCAATGGCTCCTATTGCATTGAATACACCCCTAGCGTTCAATGAGTGGTGATGATTTTCTCGTGGTAACCAATAGAAGATCTTCTCTCGTTTCCATAGCAACCAAGCTACTCCATAGCTACTCCTTTGTCATCTGAATTTTGCAGTGCTGAGCTGAATCAACAAGATCATTAGTTGTGCGTCTGCGCACATTATATCACCATGACAACGAGTCATTCCCTTCAAATAACTCACCCCTTCTGTATCACCCTTCAAATCTTGTGTTACGGATATCTCCATTGCCGAATTCATCTCTGAATCCAACTTCCCTGGTGTTTATTCATCTTCATCTATGGCAACAGGGGAGAACAGATATTTTTCATTACCAGTATTTGAATTTTATAATATAATCTACTCACCTTATAATCTACTAACCTTAATACCTTATAATCATATCTAATCGTGAATATTCACATAAAATGAAACAAAATCTATTAAAACTATCACTCATAAGTAATGACGCTTTTTAATCTTAATTCAAAAATTTACGATCAATAATATTCTGATCTACATCAATTTCAATATTCACATAGATAATCTGAGCATTGATGATCTTTGAATATGGATGACTTGCGACTAATGTGAGTGTGACACACTACCTATTGAAGTATTTTCCACAACAACAGAGTCTGGTTGCATGCTTAATATTCTAACACACTGTGGAACAAAAGCCTGTTACATTTTTAATCATGAATTATTTCTCGAGAGCCAATGAGAGGGGAAGCCTTCAAGGCTTCTCTGATTGTATCTCGTGACATTTAATCGGGATTAAAAGTTAACAGTCATTTGTGAAACTGAGTGTAAGGCTCAACTCACACTTACCAGTCACTCAGACCAGTCGATTCTAGTCTCCGCGACGTCACCATTTGAAAACACATGCTCTCGACTAAAGTCGAGTCTCTTCTCGACCTGAGTCGCGTAAGTGTGAGTTGAGCCTTAGTGATACCAAATTTCTAAGTAATTCACAAAATTTTCTCAAGATAAGACACTCGGTTTGAAAGTACCTGAACGCCTAACCGGCTCGATAACTAAAATTCGAAGCAATTTTCAAAATTTTCTCAAGATAAGATAAGTTATTCAGTTTTAGAAGTAGCCTACAGTAGCTAGATACTCGTTAACTAAAATTCCAAGTAATTTTCAAAAATTTTTGAAGATAAAACATTCGGTTTGGAAGTACTTGAATGCCCAAACAGCCTCGGTAGACTCTAAAAAACCAGTCCCCAGTATTTTGTGAACCTCTAACTTTCCTAAAATAAATGGACACCATCAATCAGAAGGCAAGTGAAGCGAAACGACCTGGTGCCACGAGCTGGCGATTACTCCACTGGCACAGAACATCAAAATAGGTCAAAACAGTAGCTGAAATTAAGGAAGAAGAATCACCACAGATTACTGCAGGATTACTCTCCGAGAAGATAGATTATTTGCGACCTCAACCTATACGTTCGTATAACGGCAAACTCAATCTGTTTGCAGAGATCTTATATGGAGTTAATATACAAAATGAGATTCAATGTAAACTTTCAGAATTGCTTGGATAGGAAGAATTGATACTATTTATAGGGAATACTGATAGTTAAAGTAGATATCATCGTAGATAAAGCTGGGGCTCATTGTATAATGTTGATAGATTGAAGCATGAAGTAAATAGCTGTAAAGCTGTTACCACTTTCATATAAAATTTTATACTACCTGTATAGTAGTTGATAGGTTTGGTGAATAGAGGGGAGATTTGCTGGTAAGCAATTTATACAGACTATGTAGTCACTGTAAGAGCCGACTGATCGCCCATAAAAAAAAGAAAAAATACAAAACATTGGTGGAGCCGGTTGTAATATATGGGGTTGAAACTTGGATGATATTGAACAAAGATGAAAGAGCACTGATTTGTTTTGAGACAAAGATGTACAGAATAATATGGGGTCTAATATGTGACGAAGGTATATGGAGAGGCAGATATAATTGTGAGATAGATGAAGCAATCGGGGAAGAAAATATTATGCACACCATAAAAGCAAGAAGAATCAAATGGCTGGGTCATGTAGTGAGAATGGCTGAAGAAAGAGGACCGGTTAGAATAATGAATGATAATATATAGTGATTGCGACGAGGAGAAGGGGAAGGCCAAGGATAAGAGGTATTGTTGACGTGATGGGTGATCTACGTGTGCTGGGAGTGACAAACTGGTGGCAGAGAGCACAAGATAGAGATGTGTGGAGGCGTCATGTTGAGGAGGCCAAAGTTCATCATGGACTGTAGAGCCACATCAAGTATGTAGAAACTATAGCAATTTAGCACCAGTGGAGGCCTCTCCGTTTATAGATATTCAAGAATTTTATTTGCTACAAAAACTTATAAGCCATATTCATGAGATTCATTGAATAATAAACTTTTGACTAAACAGTCAACTGTTGAAAATGGACGCTTGCCGTTCGAAAGTACTCCAGTTAGTAAGTACACAAAATTACTCAATTTACTTGGAAAATTGATTGCACGTCCTTGTAAAAAACATCAAAACCGTGTGTTTCAAGAGACTCATGAAGAGAGCTCTGCATGTGGGATTTTAGTATTACTTTTTTTGTTGTCAGCTTCTATTGTTCCTATCTTATGGCTTATTTCACTTTGATCTATATCTCCTGTTTACTGTGTTTTTGTTTATGTATTTTTTGCTGGTATTATTTATTTTATTAGATATTCAAATATGCCTTGTTTTTTCCGCTTGTATCTTTTTTGCTACTGTTATTTTATTGAAATTGTTCCGTTAGAAGTTGAATAAATAATTGATTTTGGAGTAAAAGTTAAATAGATTTAGTGCTGGTTGCACAAAAGCTGGTTGAAATTTAACCGTGACTAATGCCACGAGAACCAATTGGAGAAGCCTCCTTTTCAAAATAGATTGATTCTCGTGGATTTAATCATGATTAAAATTTAACAGGCTTTTGTGCAACCGGGCCATAGTGTTAGATAGACTTGGTAGCATGATCGGGTGAGAACAGCGAGTACAACTAAATTAGCCTTATAGCACCAAACTAGTCTTATTCTATACTCACTTGATGAGAATCACTAGTATATAAGCAATTCAGCATCACGTCCGGAAAGTAAGATAGACGGTCACTATCTAAACTGAAACTCACTGTCAGAATTCTTCATATATAACACCAATGCTTCCCATTCAACTAAAGCTGACAGTTTGGAGTGAATCTCACAGTCTAGTGCCAGTAGATTTATCGATTTGGCAGGCAAGCGAGCTGGTGAGTGCTGAAGCAATCAGTGAAATACCGCGAGTGTTTTTTTATGGCCTGCAAAGATTGCCCGCAGCTCTGCTGCTGATTCCTCTCTCCCTGCTATCAGCGCAGTCAGCAGAAGGTCAGCAAAGGAGCTCAGAAGACACACTGAAGACCCCCCTCACCCCCTCTGTACTGGCACCCAATCACAGCAGCATCCGCCTTCATAATATTTGGAACAAAACATTACGCGCTGACAAAAGTGGTCACCGGTCGTCGCTACTCTATAGTGCGAATGTAATCCACTTTAAACTGTCAGCTTAAAACTGTCACATTAAATTGGTTGGGTGATGGGGGCAGTAATGTTATTCATAAGATATGCTGACAATATGAAGTGAATATGCAATCTCACTCTATACTGGATAATTGCCTCACCTATTAAAGTTTATTGACCGAGTAAAGTATTTTTAAGAAAGACATTTTATCCTTTAACCTTTACATTTTATAAATTGAAATTTGTAAAGAAATACATTTTTTTGAGAATGTTGTAAGCTCATTCTGATAGAAAAATAGGCTCCTGTGCTGTAACCAGTCCAAATTTACCATTTGCTAGAAAACTAACAGTTACTTATACAGTACCAGATATCAACTATTACTATTCGTATCATGCAACGTGGTAATAATAATTACTATTAGTCTTTGTTTCTCTATGCTCATTAGCTCATACATAGAGTTTTCTCAAGGGACCTAGAAAATTCTAGATTTCTTGGGTTTCTTTAACGTGGAATGCATCAAATAGGAATGTGTTATTCTCCAATTATTGACCGAGCGAAGTGAGGTCTAAGATTCAAGTCGACGGTTTTTCATTTCTCTTTATATTTTTATGTTCCGCATTTAAGGCGAAACGCGGTAATAGATTTTCATGTAATTTGATAGGTATGTTCCTTTTTGAATTGCGCGTCGACGTATATACAAGGTTTTTGGAAATTTTGCATTTCAAGGATAATATAAAAGGAGCCTCCTTCATACGCCAATATTAGAGTAAAAATCAGGATATATAATTATTCATCATAAATCAGCTGTCGAGTGGATTATAAATTACATGCAATTCAATATCTCAATGTAACTTGGTAAAAAAAAACAGCTGATGTGTGGACTATTCATTGCATGCCTCATTGAATGCAATTTTAATGCACTATTAATTGAACTATTGATTGCATGCAATAACTCATGCAATTAATAGCTAAAATAACATAGTATTGTCTCTCGACCTTTATATGCTTTGAACTCGGGCTGACCTGTTGCCAGAATGTCTTGAAGAAGATTATCTTTTGATGTTAGCATTTTTGATACACCAACCCCATCAGCCATTAGCCGTTTTCACACCGATATCTCGCCGACACGACATACAGACATGATTTACTCTGATGGACAGTATAAGAGGAGGCTGTGGTTCATAACTGTGCGAGGTCTACTGTTCACAGAACTACTAGTGTATAGTACAACATTAATATTTCTTATTTGCTTCTATTGCTTTGTATAATTTTATTGAAGAATGAATTCAATTTAGATTTTCTTCATCTTTATTTTATTTTATTTATTTACAATGAAAATGACACTAATGTAATGACATTGGTAGATAAAATAATAGTCCTTGAGCTATTTTTCTTCCAAATTTATAGATGACAAAGTCAAAGATAAGGTTCGAACTTCACGTGTACAATTTTTATAAAATTTTAGCCCAAAATAAACATGAAAACTATTAAATTTGAATTTAGATGGCTTGAATTGATAAATTGATTAGATATTAAACAGTCATAAGTTATGACCCTTGTTAAAGTCCTCGTTAAGAGTCATTTCAGAACATTGACTATAACATTCAATTCAATCCATATTATTTTTAGGAAGTGTACATTCTGTTTCATATGTCATTTTACAATACATTCCTCTGAAAATTACTCATCCAATATGTATTGACATTGCATAGATCAATGATGATACAAACGAGGAATAATTATTCTTATCATGTTCCAGCCTAGATTATCTACATGATTATCTCGAGTATTGCAATATTGTAGAACATCTCCATCATCACATTCTTTTACACCACTCAATCCTTGAATAAACCCTTATTACCCTTACATCACTTAAACCCCTTGAATCCTCTTACACCACTCAATCCTTGAATAAACTCTCATTACCCTTACATCACTTCAATCCCTTAAATACCCTTACACCATTCCCTTGAATAAACCCTTATAACACTCACATTACTTCAACCCCTTGAATCCTCTTACACCACTCAAATCCTTGAATAAACCCTTATTACCCTTACATCACTTCAACCCCTTGAATCCTCTTAAACCACTCAATCCTTGAATAAACTCTCATTACCCTTACATCACTTCAATACCTTAAATAACCTTACACCATTCCCTTGAATAAACCCTTATAACACTCGCATTACTTCAACCCCTTGAATCCTCTTACACCACTCAAATCCTTGAATAAACCCTTACATCTCTTCAACCCCTTGAATCCTCTTACACCACTCAAATCCTTGAATAAACCCTTATTACCCTTACATCACTTCAACCCCTTGAATCCTCTTACACCACTCAATCCTTTGATTAAACTCCTATTACCCTCAAATCACTTCAATCCCTAAAATCCCCTTACACCATTCCCTTGAATAACCCTTATAACACTCACATTACTTCAACCCCTTGAATCCTCTTACACCACTCAATCCTTGAATAAACCCTTATTACCCTTACATCACTTCAACCCCTTGAATCCTCTTACACCACTCAATCCTTGAATAAACTCTCATTACCCTTACATCACTTCAATCCCTTAAATAACCTTACACCATTCCCTTGAATAAACCCTTATAACACTCACATTACTTCAACCCCTTGAATCCTCTTACACCACTCAATCCTTGAATAAACCCTTACATCTCTTCAACCCCTTGAATCCTCTTACACCACTCAAATCCTTGAATAAACCCTTATTACCCTTACATCACTTCAACCCCTTGAATCCTCTTACACCACTCAATCCTTTGATTAAACTCCTATTACCCTCAAATCACTTCAATCCCTAAAATCCCCTTACACCATTCCCTTGAATAACCCTTATAACACTCACATTACTTCAACCCCTTGAATCCTCTTACACCACTCAAATCCTTGAATAAACCCTTATTACCCTTACATCACTTCAACCCCTTGAATCCTCTTAAACCACTCAATCCTTGAATAAACTCTCATTACCCTTACATCACTTCAATACCTTAAATAACCTTACACCATTCCCTTGAATAAACCCTTATAACACTCACATTACTTCAACCCCTTGAATCCTCTTACACCACTCAAATCCTTGAATAAACCCTTACATCTCTTCAACCCCTTGAATCCTCTTACACCACTCAAATCCTTGAATAAACCCTTATTACCCTTACATCACTTCAACCCCTTGAATCCTCTTACACCACTCAATCCTTTGATTAAACTCCTATTACCCTCAAATCACTTCAATCCCTAAAATCCCCTTACACCATTCCCTTGAATAAACCCTTATTACACTTGCATCTCTTCAACCCCTTAAATCCTCTTACACCACTCTCAATCCTCTGAATAAACCCTTATTACCCTTGCATCACTTCAATCCACTGAATCCCCTTGTACCACTTAATCCTTTGAATAAAGGATTGAGGAATCTTTGAATCCCCTTACACCAATCCCTCAAATTCCCTTACACTAATCTCTTGAATAGACCCTAACATCCCTTACATCAACCAATCCCATGAATAGAGCTATCCTCATTGGAGAATATGTTTTTAAGGAAGCCGGACATGGCTTGATTGCGCATGCTCAGAGTCACGTAGTATCAGTTTGTAAGAGTGATGTTGTGAAGCATGCAGAGCAGAGAAGAGCTTGCTTTCTCCGAAACCATCCTGGCCGACCCGTGCTGTTAATCGCTCATCAGTTCAACTCTTCATAGCCGCCACTTGGCAAATATTTCACGCACGATCCAACGTTGCCAATACCGGCACATCAACCATCAATATTCGTAGAGTAAGATCGTGTGTTGTTGTTGCCCACTGGAATTTTCACTAGGAAGTTTTACAAATTTGTTGTTAGTTCATTAATTATTTTCAATTTACTTTGCATAAATGTCGTATGCATTGAATACATTATATGAAAATGAAAAGAAATTCTAGGCGGAGTAAGGACTTTAAAATCCTTTCTACCATTCCATCTTATCTTCAACATAGTACATTCTTTGCAGACACACATTATCGGCTCGTGTTATCACTATTATACAGTTCACTGTAATCATATTCATGTATTGAGTCAAAACTTTGTAGTCAAATCTTATTATTCCAATTTTGTGAGTTCTCAACCTTTCTCAATGTTAGGACTTCTCAAATTGTCGATTACACGACTCATTCTAATACTTTTCACATTCGATGTTACTGAATCACACGTAGCTTCATGAAATGCAATGGATACATCTATAATAATAAAGGAGAGAATTATATCTATAATATAATAAGGGAGAGAATTGACTTGTACACGTACGGAATAGGAAATTCACGAATGACGCATCATTACATCTGAAATACTGGTCTGATTAACTTGAAATTTAGCATATTTATAGATTTTTGTTCTCTTGTATGGGTTAGAAGCATGGACACTAAATAAGGAATGTGAGACTAGACTTCAAGCATTTGAAATGTGGAGCTACCGGCGGATAGTCCGTATATCGTGGACAGACAGAGTCACACACGCAGAAGTTCTCACAAGAATGGGTAAGCAACTAGATATTGTGCGTGACATTAAAATACGAAAGTTGACATACCTTGGACACATTAAGAGAGGACCCAAGTACATGATTCTGCACCTCATAATCCAAGGTAAAATAGTTGGTAAGCGCTCGGTGGGACGTAGAAGAATGTCTTGGTTGAGAAACCTGAGGGAAGCATTTAATTGCACAACCAATGACCTATTTAGAGCGGCGGTGAACAAGGTAAAAATTGCCATGATGATTGCCAACCTCCGTAATGGAGACGGTACTTAGAGAAGAAGATAGATTCTTAATTTACCTAGGATGATTATAGGCCTTTTTGAATTCTTCAAGATTTCAGTATGTCAAGTTTTCAATTAGACCCTTGCGGAGCACGGGTTACCTGCTATTCTCCAATAAAATAAGTCACTTGGCCGGGAAGTGGCCGTTTTCAGGACCAGCATGACGTTTCATGCCTCATGACTGGAATTACATGCGAGTCGTCCACCTATACACCACATGCTGCCAATTTATGTGAATTTTATTATTTATATTCTGTGGTAGACGTGGACACCCATAGAGTGATGCGAATCCACCAGAATATAGTCATAAGTATATGGTCATAGGTATATAGTTGTTATAATATAGTTACTTAGTTGGTTGCTTCTTCTACATGAGAGTTGCACAAAAAAGAGCGCATTCCTCCTCTCTGTCAGCCATCTGCACTTTTCCATGTGGAACTCATCCAGTGGCCTTTATACCGACCTTGCCAATGTTATTTTCTCCTTTCTTTCTAATTGGTCGTCTTTCTCCATTCCAGCTCTTTAGCGTGTGTGAACACACATTAGCGCGCTTTTCACCTGTACGTCCACTAATTGCCGCTCAAATTGTAAATTAATGTTTATGAGAGAGCATCAAAGGAGGTTGAGGTAAGTGAATGTTACACACGTGTAAACTTACCTAAATCTTCTGTGACAGCATGCGGGCGTGGATTTGTAATTTCTGAACTTTCCTTATAAGTTTAGTTATTAATACTTTCCTTTGTTGATAATTACCTATAGATGATGATGTTTAGATTTGAATATAGATTTGTTTTTTCTGATATTTCCTTATAAATTTAGTTATTAATACTTTCCTTTGTTGATAATTGAATGGCCCCCGAAAAAACATTACAAGCGCCAAAATTCGAGTACTCGATTTTTTATGGAAAAACTTTCCTTGTGCTCTTGCCTATAATGTAGTGACATATATTGATAAATTATATAACTATTACTAGTAGTTATTGGTGGGAGAAGTTTTAAAAATACTTTTTAAATATTCAAAAAATCAACATTGAAACGCTTTTTTTAGCTCTTGTAAAATTTGAGAAATGGCGCTTGTGACGTTTTTCCTGGTAGCCATTCAATTATAGATGATGATGTGTAAGCACACACGAAAGCATGCTTCTGTAAAATAATAATTTTTATTTAAATAAATTTTATTTTTTTCCCGTCTCTTTAATTTTCAATAATTATAGAATTTTGGGCTAGACCTGTTGCTTTCGCCCAGTCATATACAAAAGTAATTTTTTTCAACCTCCGATTTGTCATAAATAGAAGACAAATGTATATAAAAGAATGTTTCCATCAAAAGTTGCTTACAGTTATAATTATTCTTCAACATAAATGCCGTGAAGGTTGAAGCATTTTTCATACCAGTGGACCAGCCTACCAAAACACTCTTCATAAAATGCTGCCGCCAAATGAGTTTGAATGGGCTATGAAGCTGTTTTGGAGTTCCTCGTCAGTATGGTAGCTCTGCCCTTAAAGTCATGTCTTGAGATTGGGGAAAAGATATAAGTTACTAGTGGCTAAGTCAGGTTGGTATATAGTGGGTGAAGAAATTATCCCATTTGAATTGCTGGAGAAGCTTTATGGTTGAACCAGCACTATGAGTCCGCGTTGTCATGCATCACGACGATCTCGGAAGTCCTTTCATCTGACGTCTTTCATTTTCCGAGACCATTCACGCACAAGACCAGCACTTATAACGTTTTTTGCGCAAACTTGACTCATTTTTCGTTGGATTTATGCTGAACTATTGAATTTAGCTAGCAAAAACTAATAACGCTATGTCACTGGCACTTGGCGGCAGACTCAAGTGAGGCGGCCATGTTTGTGGGTCTATAACTGGACAACAATTGACGATCTGGCCGCACTAATCAAAGGACGTGATGAGGGTGGGGATGATAAGCTTTTCAGCTCTGTGCAAGTCACCCCTCTACCGCTTGTCTGTGAGTCTTATGATAAGTTATGAGATCGGAGGTTGAAAAAAATGACCCTCGTATATGTATCATGATTTGTGATTGTATCATGTACTAGCCGTCAGGCTCGCTTCGCTCGCTATATCCGTCTAGCCAGGGGGCTCCGCCCCCTGGACCCCCGACTGGACGTCCAAAAATGAGATCAGCGGGCTCGCTTCGCTCGCCTGCATGTAGACCTCAGCGGAACCTCTGTACCGAATTCTGGACACCCGACTGGATTGTCCAAAAGTGAGATCAGCGGGCACGCTTCGCTCGCCTGCATGTAGACCTCATCGGAACCTCTGTACCGAATTTGAACGTGTTATGTCAATTTGATCTCGAAAAACACCTGTTACTATATCGGCGTATCTTTGGCGAACAAAATTCTTCCACCTCAGTTAAACCAGTGTACTGAATTTTTTTTTAATATATTACCATCAATTATTGAAAAAGGAGAGGGAACGCAGAAAAGCTGAGAAAACGCTAATTTTGGCTAATTGGATAAATTGGTATTTAGGATGTCCTGGATAAATGCATTTCAATCTTCAACTTGGTGCCAACCTAACAGTCAACTCAACTTAATGCCAACCTGACAAAATTTTTAATTTAGTTACCAGAACAATTGTTTCGAAGAGGTACTCTCTCTAGATTATAGTTCTATATTAACATATGGTATGGACATTTCAATTATAATTTTAAGATATTGGTATAAGAAGAATATACATGCTAAAATAATTTTAAACCCTTAAAAACCACCCTTAGAGTTAAAATATCGCCAAAAGATTTCTTAGTGCGCCTCTAAAGGGCCAACTGAACATACCTACCAAATTTGAACGTTTTTGGTCCGGTAGATTTTTTAGTTCTGCGAGTGAGTGAGTCAGTCAGTCAGTCAGTGAGTGCCATTTCGCTTTAATATATATATAGATTACAGTTGTGGATTGTGTTCCATTTCAGCAGATGAAAGTAATAGGATGAAATGTATTTGTTTAACAACATTTTAGTGAAATTTCTAACTTGTTTTGTTTATGAATTTCTTTCTAGACATAGTGAACATTTCTATATTGATGCAATTGCATTTTCAATGCTGGGGTAACTTTATGAATTTCGTAAATTCCAAACATCTGTAATCGTTAACGAGACAATAAATAAGTAGTCTATGATTAATATTCTCTTCATTAAAACCCATGCAATAAGTCAAATGCTACTTTACAGTAGAAAAATGAAGGCAAGTGGATTAAATTTTAGTGATGTTAAAAAACTGGAATTTTCCTTTTATGAGATGTATACCTGTAGTCAAGTCTTAGTAGATTAAAGTTTAATTGCGTAGCCAATACCATTATTACCTAGCCACTGTTTTTTTTACTTTCCTTGCCCTACTACCATAGGTAAGGAAAGTATTGCTTTCCAAAAAAAATTAAGGTACCCCAATTTCAAGTTTTCTATACGTTTCAAGGTCCCCTGAGTCCAAAAACATGATTTTTGGGTATTGGTCTGTGTGTGTGTATGTGTGTGTGTGTGGTGTGTGTGTGTGTGTGTGTGTGTGTGTGTGTGTGGTGTTGTGTGTGTGTGTGTGTGTGGTGTGTGTGTGTGTGGTGTGTGTGTGTGGTGTGTGTGTGTGTGTGTGTGTGGTGTGTGTGGTGTGTGTGTGTGGTGTGTGTGTGGTGTGTGTGTGTGGTGTGTGTGTGTGTGTGTGTGTGTATGTGTGTATGTCTGTGAACACGATAACTCCATTCCTAATTAACCAATTGACTTGAAATTTTAAACTTAAGGTTCTTATACCATGAGGACCCGACAATAAGAAATTCAATAAAATTCAATTCAAGATGGCGGAAAAAATGGCGGATAATTACTAAAAAACCATGTTTTTCACGTTTTTCTCGAAAATGGCTCTAACGATTTTCTTCAAATTCATACCATGGATAGCTATTTATAAGCCCTATCAACTGACATGAGTCTCATTTCTGGGAAAATTCCAGGAGCTCCGTAATATTATTGAGAAAAATGGCGGATAATCACTAAAAAACCATGTTTTTCACGGTTTTCTCGAAAACGACTCGAACGATTCTCTTAAAATTCATACCATGGATAGCTATTTATAAGCCCTATCAACTGACATGAGTCTCATTTCTGGAAAAATTCCAGGAGCTTCGTAATATTATTGAGAAAAATGGCGGATAATCACTAAAAAACCATGTTTTTCACGGTTTTCTCGAAAACGACTCGAACGATTCTCTTAAAATTCATACCATGGATAGCTATTCATAAGCCCTATCAACTGACATGAGTATCATTTCTGGGAAAATTTCAGGAGCTTCGTAATATTATTGAGAAAAATGGCGGATAATCACTAAAAAAACATGTGTTTCACGATTTTCTCAAAAATGACTTGACCGATTTTTTTCAAATTCATACCCTGTATAGTTATTTATCGGCTCTATTAACTGGAATGAGTCTCCTTTCTGAGAAACTAATGGGGGGTCCACCCCATCCTTGAGAAATTGACTTTGTGCATGAGGTAGGTAGGTAGAGCAGTTCATAAAAAGAATACATAGTCGAGATATTTCATCTGTAGAACAGCTGTTTTGACGACTTTTAAAAAATATCGAATTTCACAATTTACACAAAGGAAAAATCTGGTGTGGTACACTCACACAACTTTCCTTGCTCATATTCGAAACTACGATCAGACTTTTGTATATGTGTATATATAATTGTTTTCAGAGTACTTTTTCCTTTGTGTAAATTGTGAAATTCAATGATTTTTTTAGTCGTCATTTTTTTAAAGTCGTCAAAACAGCTGTTCTACAGATGAAATATCTCGACTATGTGTTATTTTTATGAACTGCTCTACCTACCTACCTCATGCACGAGAAGGAGGTTACAAAGTCCATTTCTCAAGGATGGGGTGGACCCCCCATTAGTTTCCCAGAAAGGAGACTCATGCCAGTTAATAGAGCTGATAAATAACTATACAGAGTATGAATTTGAAAAAAATCGGTCAAGTTATTTTGAAAAAATCGTGAAAAACATGGTTTTTTAGTAATTATCCGCCATTTTTCTCAAGAATATTACGGAGCTCCTGCAATTTTCCAAGGAAAAAACTCATGTCATTTGATAGGACTTATGAATAGCTAACCATGGCTTGAATTTGAAGAAAATCGTTAGAGCCGTTTTCGAGAAAACCCTGGTTTTTGGTCATTAACCGCCATTTTTCTCAAGAATATTTCGGAGCTCATGGAATTTTCCCAGAAATGAGACTCATGCCAGTTGATAGTGCTTATGAATATCTATCCATGGTGTGAATTTGAAGTAAATCGTTAGAGCAGTTTTCGAGAAAACGGTGAAAAACATGGATTTTTAGTCATTATCCGCCATTTTTCTCAAGAATATTACGGAGCTCCTGAAATTTTTCCAGAAATGAAACTTATGCCAGTTGATAGGGCTTAAAAATAGCTATCCATGGTATAAATTTGAAGAAAATCGTTGGAGCCGTTTTCGAGAAAACCGTGAAAAACATGGTTTTTTAGTCATTTTCCGCCATTTTTCTCAAGAATATTACGGAGCTCCTGAAATTTTCCCAGAAATGAGACTTATGCTAGTTGATAGGGCTTATAAATAGCTATCCATGATATAAATTTGAAGAAAATCGTTAGAGCCATTTTCGAGAAAAACGTGAAAAACATGGTTTTTTAGTAATTATCCGCCATTTTTTCCGCCATCTTGAATTGAATTTTATTGAATTTCTTATTGTCGGGTCCTCATGGTATAGGGATCTTAAGTTTAAAATTTCAAGTCGATCGGTTAATTAGGAATGGAGTTATCGTGTTCACAGACATACACACACACATACACACACACACACATACACATACACACACACACAGACCAATACCCAAAAATCATGTTTTTGGACTCAGGGGACCTTGAAACATATAGAAAACTTGAAATTGGGGTACCTTAATTTTTTTTGGAAAGCAATACTTTCCTTACCTATGGTAGTAGGGCAAGGAAAGTAAAAAGTACTCTGAAAACAACTAACTATACACATATACAGAAGTCTGATCGTAGTTTCAAATATGTTGCCGCCAATCGTCATTATGTTATTCCCCTAAATCATTCTCGTTTAAGAATGAGGCTTATAGTTCAATGAGCAAGGAAAGTTGTGTGAGTCTACCACACCAGATTTTTACAATAAGTAGCCTATCACAAGGAAATATTCGATAAAATACAGCAAATGATTTATTGAAGTTTAGTGCATCATGCACGGTGCATGCTAGTTAAAGGTCTATTGCTTCAGAGATTCAATTGCATGAAGGCCATTGCACATTCAATTGCAGTGATTCAATTGCATTGCACATAAAACGTGCCATGAAAATAAGAGAAAAATATATTTGAAATGAATTATTAAGTTAATTGAAAATAATGAGCTTTAGTAGAAATATAAAATGGTAGTCTTGATGAAAATTCACTTGATTGAGAATGAACAAATATAAGTTGATAAACTTTAAAGTTTACTTATTATTATGAAACAACTTCAGCTTCAGTTCATGACAATCATTTTCCTTATGATAGAAGATGAATTTGTCTCAGTTGTATATTTTATTCTGTTTTTATCAATAAACAATGAGAAATTTCCAATTTATTAAGAATTCGTCACAGTTTCAACTTTTATCCTGTTTCTATCGATAAACAATGAGAAGTTTCCAATTTATTCTGTAAGTGGAAAATGCAAGGTTTTTTGCTTTTGTTATTTTTCTTAAATTCATATTTTAATGTGTATTGTTTCCAGTTCTTCTATTTTCATACCAAACCTTCAATACCAATGTCATAAAATATCATTGAATATCTATTGTTAACATTTATTGAATTTTGGCCAAAGAATATTCAAATCAGAAGAGAAACATCTCTTGAATATGTTTCACAACATGAGAAACATCTCATGAATATGTTTAACAAGAGAAACATCGTTTTGAGGCTATCGGTGATGGCGAAGCTGTTGAAGCTTTTAGTCCTGTTCACATAACGATTCAAACCCCACAGTTTTAATTCATTTTGAAAATATCTGACTCCAATGGATGGGTTAAACATCAAAGGTTGTCTACATCTAAAGTCCCAATAACTAACCATTTCATTTTTAGGATGCTGTGAAGAAAAGTACGGTACCGGTACCGTACATTAAAGTCGATGGTCAGTTGAGTTTTTATGGCATTTCAATAAATTTTGTTCAAGTTAACTTTGACTACAAACTTCATGGAAACGATTTCGCTTACCACTTTATAGCTAACACCTATTGTAATAAGTAATATTATTTGTACTTCCAACTACAATAAAATATATGCCTACAGTGCATCTCAGTTTAAGAAGCTGGCCAGAAGTGATAAATTAGCTCTCTGTTGTAGTCACGACATTATCATTATTTTTCAAATTAATTTTGTTTTTAAGTGAATAGCCTATTCCATTTCATCCTTTTGCTTTTGTCTGTCGGAATGTTTTTCAGATTGATTTCTACAGTGATGCAGAAATGAATGTGTAATGTATTCAATAAATTAGCCATGAAATGCAATTTAGTTTGATAAATTATACTGCGATTGTAATTGAATACAGTATTACTATTTTGATGATTAACCGCCTTTTTCAACTGCCTAAACCTTTTTAGTCCAAAATTTGAGAAAAAACAGTTTTGTGCTTTAAGCTTATTGTTCCTTTCCCAATAATTCATAGTTGAGAATGATATTGTAACTATCAATGTATAAATAAACATATCTGTATCCACCATTGACCATACCCACTTGACTGTACTATCATGCTCAGAATAGGCTACTAATTCTAATGCCATCGCAAGTCGGGTTTCAAGATGTGGTGAACGCGATTGTGTTGGTATTTCTTTTCGAGCTGTTGAAAAAACTGGCCGCATCGAAGCTGGTACTCTCGTATCCGTGTAGCATGCAAGTCAAGTCTCCGTGAATCTCGTGTTACAATCGTGTTGAAATTGACCTTCACCCAGTCCACCTTCCATTTAAAGTCTTCAGACTCTTTAGAGCAGCTCAAGCCTCGTCCTTAGAGCCCCTCCACCCTTCCTTACCACTCTAACTTCTTAGCGCCTCACTCTCTCTCTCTCTCTCTCACACACTCACTCTCTCTCCCTTCCTAGGCCACGTGTCGTCGTAAAGATCCTGAAAAGTTGTACTTGACTCCTCGAACAGCTGACTGGCTCCGGTTCGACCATTAAATTTTCAGACGGGTGATTTGTCTGATTCCAAACGACCTGTCCTCCAAACATTAAATGCCTAATCGATTCATCACATTCTTGTGTTGCTGATAAGAGTTGACGTTCCATCTGTACTCGATTATTTCATATAATTATTCAAAAACCATAAATAGAATTCGAGTAAAAACAACAACATATATTTTTTATAGTTTTTGTTTGAGTCCTGCAAGAACGTGACAAGAACCAATCGAATAATGTATCCAGAGATGTTGTAGTATTAAAACTAGAAAAGACAACATGTTTTTATTTAATCGTAACTAGAACATCTAGCCTACTTGTTCAATTTGAACACGTTGTTTGAAAACGTGAATGGTGGATTTTCTTAGGCCTATATAGGTCTAATGATGCATTTGTTGATAAGATGGAAAGATTCACCTAGACAATAATCTAAATATTCCCATTTACATAAGTATATGACACGGTAGTATTATATAGCATTACTAATAGTTCTATCAATAGAATTAATCAAATTTGATCGGAACAGTAGTATTATTCAAGCAAACAAGTGAATTTTACTTAGACTATGTCAGTTGTTCAACTTCCTACTTATACTTTGGTTGTTTAGAAGTTACCTTAGTGCTAATAGAAGTTATACAAGATAGAGGTAAATACTGTAACAAACTTTGTGACTTGAATTTCGCAGGGAATTAATTTTCGAATTGGATTTGAATTCTATCAGTGGAATAGGTAAGTCTTCACCATAATAGAAAGTAAGGTAGGTAATAGAATCAAGGAATGCTTCAACTTTAAGGAATTGATATTGATCAAATATTATGAATTATGTGGTATCGAAATTTGGGTTCTGGTTCTGTTGGGGGGGGGGGGTGCATCATTGAGCTAGGGGATGGGGCACCCTTGAGTAACAACAACGTCTAAGACCAATGTACCAACTTATACTGATGTATCCAATGTGATACCAACCTATCTGCTGATTTTATCAATTCCAGAACTGAATTTGTGGAAATCAGGCTTTATTCGAAGTTGGAGCTGGTTGATTTCTCAAGTGGATTGAGACGTTTCTCTTAATTGAACTCAACAGCTAATCCAGGATTCGCGTCTGACACTGGAAACATTCCGTGTTTGAGTTTAAACCGTCTCATGGCGAATAGTTTATCACATCAAACGCTTTCCTATTGACATGCGCCTGATTCCCAGAATAATCAACTCTTTGTGCTGGATTGTTTCTCAGGTACCAAACTAGATAAGTGACCACTTAGCCGCTGAAAAACGTGAAGACCTTAATCGTGCCTCTCGAGAGGATGATCCTAATCGAAGTCTGGCGATTTCGATTAGGACGATCCTGGGTTGACCTGGAAACTAGTGCCAAATCACGACGATGGTGCGGCTAAATTTGGAAATGGATTCCCTCTCATTAGAGGCAAGCAGGAGAAGAAGGATAAGAAGAGGAGAGAGGAGAAGGAGACGAAAGGAAGCGACAGAGCCAAGGTAAGACAAGGTGAGGCAGTGGCAGTAGGCAGTCACAATAAGTGGACCAGTGTGCTAGTGGAACATCGGCATCGCATCGCATCGCATCGCATCGCATAGTCCAACACAGCAGTGAGCCAGTGAGCAGAGCTCTGTGCTGTGAGGTTACACCCGGTCACACGCATAATCTAGGTCGAAGTAGCCCGCCCTAAGCTAGGGCCGACACTCTGCTCTTCTTCAACATCTTCTCCTTCTTCTTCTTCTTAATCTTCTTCTTCTTCTTCTCCTTCTTCTAGGGTTGTGTGGTAGAGAGGACCAGGAGTCCTAACTCCGCCCTAATAAAGGCATATAATCCATCAATCAATCAATCTCCTCTTCCTTCTTCTTCTTTCTCTTCTCCTTCTTCTTCTCGTTCTTTTCATTTTCCTCCTCCTTCTTGTTCTTCCTCATCTCCTTCTTCATCTCTTCCTCCTCCTACTTTTTCTCCTCCTAGTCCTTCTTCTTGATCTCATCCTCCTCCTTCTTCTTCTTCTCCCACTTCTCTTTCTTTTTCTCTAACTTCTCCTTCTCCTCCTCCTCCTCCTCCTCCTCCTCCTCCTCCTCCTCCTCCTCCTCCTCTTTCTTCTTTCTTTTCTCCTCCTCCTTCTTCTTTTTCTTCTCCTCCTTGATGTTGTTGTTCTTCTTCTCCTTATTGTACTCCTCCTCTTCTTATTTTTCTTCTATTTCTTGTTCTCCTCGTTTTTCCTCTTCTTCCCCTTCTCCTTCTTGCTCACCTCCTCCTTCTTCTTGATCATCCCATCCTTCTCCTTTCCTCGCCCAAGTTAGGGCCGACACTGTGCTTGTTCATCATCACGATGATCATAATCATCATCACCATCATCATGGTCTTCTTCTTTTTCTTCTTCTTCTTCTTCTTCTTCTCCTCCACCTTCTCTTTCTTCTCCTCCTCCTCCTTCTTTCTTTTCTCCTTCTCTTCCTACTTCTCTTTCTTCTCCTCCTCTTCCTTCTTCTTTCTCTTTTCCTTCTTCTTCTTCTCCTTCTCCTCCTTCTTTTTCTTCTTCACCTTATTGTTCTCCTCCTCCTTCTTCTTGTTCTTCTCCTAGCATTCTTCTTCTTCTCCTCCTTCTATTCCTACTTCTCGTTCTTTTTCTCTTACTTCTCCTTCTCCTCATACTCCTCTTTCTTCTTTCTCTTCTCCTTCTCCTCCTCCTTCTTCTTCTACTACTTTTCTTTCTTTTTCTCTTACTTCTCCTTCTCCTCCTCCTCTTTCTTCTTTCTCTTCTCCTTCTCCTTCCTCGAATCCTTCTCCTCCTTCCAATTTTTCTTCTCCTTGTTGTTGTTGTTCTTCTTCTCCTTCTTGTTTTCCTCCACTTTCTTCTTGTTCTCTTCCTCATTCTTCTTTTCCTCCTCCTTCTGCTCCTCCTTCTCCTCCTCTTACTTCCACTTTTCCATAATCATCATCATCATGATCGTTTTTCTTATCAACTACTCCCTCTCTTCTCTCAACTCCAACACCGAATTCAACTCTAACTGCTCTTGCTGCAGCTGCCGTGTGCTGTCCAAGCAAAAGCGAAATTTATAGGCCTACAGTCGGTCAGCTGTTTTGGTCCACTAAAAACGTGGCCTGCGGTTTCTGTCTCCTGTCCAGTGACCGCAGAGTCAGCTTCTAGGTCTTACACTCTTCAAACTTCGAGTTTGAGTTTCCAAACCTAATAGCTGTTCCAATAAATATAGCTTTCACATAATATTAATAATTCTAAAAAAACGTATCGTGAAGATTTTTTCTTCAATAAATAAACCTTTTACTAAAATAGTGATTATGATAGGTTTGAATTCTAAAGATGTTGATTTTTCAGTTTTAGATGTGTTTTGTTTTGCATATTTCAAATAATTGGAAAAAACCAGAGTTTTTCTCTGTATTTAATTGAAAAACGGAATTTTTTTAGAAAATATTCTAATTCTTTGAACTCGAACGATTATTACTAATGTTATAAAATTTATAGATAATTAATCACAACTTCTACTTTTCTGTAATCAATGCTGATGCTATTTAAGCTATATAGTCATTGATCATTTTTTCAAAATATCTACAAAAATCATCATGAAGAAAAAATACTCTTATAAGTTAATAGGCCTATTTGGAAATTTGGAATAGCATTGTTTCAGTTATTGCCCCTTGATGAGGGACCTATTCTGGAATAATACTATAGGTATTCTGTGGAATGGAATGGAATGGAATGAAATGTTTTTATGTTGCATAGTTAAGAAGTCTTTCAAAAGATTAAAGGTCTGATTCCACATAATAAAAATGTATAAATCAGGAGAAAAATATTGAAGACTCTATGAGTATTCACCGAAAAAAACATAATAATATTGATAATCATCAATTAACCTATAAGCTTCTGTATTTTTTATTAATTTCTTGACACAAGTAATTGATACCGTATTTATATGGAACTAAACATGCAGTTTTATTACTGATTCCAATGATAATAATATAATATGATTGGAAATTGTGATATGAAAGTAGGCAATTGTTTGTAGAAAATATATGTGTTTTTCGTCCTTGGAGTGGACTATTGTTGCTTGTTGATCATGGGAAGTGCAGTAATTACGTTGAGATTAGTTGTGTCACTAGAAGCGTGGAGAAAACTGCTTATGAAAGAGCGGGGGAAAGAGAGAGCGAAGGATGGGAAAACTGAAGAAAAACTGGTCGAAGAAGGATTCAAGAAAAAATGACCACAAGAGAAGTTGAACAAGTTAGTGTCTTTGCAGAAGAAAAGGAGGGTGATTGAGTGAAACTGGATAAGAGAGGAGACAAAACTGGAAGAAAAATATCAACCGGCTACGCCTTTATCTCCATCTTGGTTCTTGTTTGTAGTTATTTTCTGCGTTTCTCTCAAGTCATGCTGCCAAGTTATGGCCAAGTCTGCGTAACAAGCTACTGTAGCATAATGACAAGACAGAGTGAGCTCCTCCTTAGTTGTTTTTCTGCAGCCTCCATAAATAGCACTTGCAAAGAAGTGGTAATTACTTCTCACAGTAATCCTGCCATTAGAACTATTATTAGGCCATTCATTCTCATCGACTTTGATGAGGCCATCAACTATCCTTGTTTACTGAAGTGACATCAAATGAATTTGTCTCACTTGGTTATAACCGCTCCCATCAACTAGATCAATATTCGCCACAAAAATAAATATTTATCTATTATTGATACTTTTAATTACGTGGACATTGATGCAGATGCACGTATAGGCTCTGATCAGAAGGATAGCATTTGAAGAAAGCTGGATACGGTACATTTTCAAACTAAAATTTATAATAAAATTTAAGGCCAATTTACAGCTGTGCTTTAGTTTGTGTTTCATTTCTGGTTCAAATTTTTTTTTAATAACTCAATATTTTTAAGTTCTAAAAGTTTATTTAATGTAATCATTCTATTATTTTCGGTTTTTAATCAAATCAAATTCAAAATTTCTAGCTAATTTATTTCTGGACTGAAAAGTGGACTCAAATCTATTGAAGTGGATAGCATAACCTATCATTTTTATTTATTCATAACTCTATCTTCATTGTATTATCATTCATATCATCATCATCATCATCACCTAGGCTTAAAATACTTCTAGAAAGTCGCCTTTGTAAAATAATAAATAAATAAAGGGATTCCATACTGCTAGTTTTTTTAATTTTCTGCTGATTTTAAATCTACTTTTTTATTTAATTCAGTAGATTCCACAATATTATCATGTCAGTGTTATTTTTTAAATGTTTCTTCTGATTCTATATCTACCTTTGTACTTAATACGGCTTTAAATTTAGATATAGCATACGAATAATTATTTAACCAGTTTATAATAATCAAATGAGTAGGTACTTCTTGGTTCTAGACATAAAAACACACTACGTCCATTTCCTCAACAATAACGTTTTCCTCAATAATTTTTCGCCCAAGAGCTTTCAAGGGAAAATGATACTCATTGAAATTCTACTGATTTTTTATCTACTTTTTTATATATTTATACTTTAAATTTAGATAGCCTAGGAATAATGATATAACCAGGTTATACATAATAATCAAATGAGTACTTCTTGGTTCTAGTCTTAAAAACACACTACGTCCATTTTCTCAAACAAAAACATATATACCTCAATCATTTTTCGCCCAAGAGCTTTCAAGGGAAGGAGATACAGAGTATTGATTGAAATTCTATATGTAAAAAACGTTTTTGTGATAGAACCTGACCAATGAGTCCCACCTTGATAGATCACGATATTTTTCATTACAGCTTACAAAACTATTTGAAACAAATATTTTTGGTTCATTCTGCTAAGAAAAAGACAAATCTCAAAACCTGAATATGAAGCATTATATTCCTATGAAATATACACCTTTAGCTTGATAAGAATCAAATGCTGCTTAATGATGGTAAAATCGTAAAATGTAAAGTTTGAATGTTATTTGATTAGTTTACTTTCTAATAAATCTTGAGAAACGAGTTTAGAAAGGAGAACAACGATTGAGGTACACGTACTTGACTGACAGACATGCTCAACTCAGAGGAGCGATGCATCACAATTTGTAACCTTGCTCAACTCAAATAAAATGAATTCTCAAATTGAGCGTCTGGAAGTAAAAATATTGATTGAATTTAGAAAAATAACTTATCTTCTAGGCCTACTAGAAACGTTAACTAAGGAGCAATTAACTAGAGTTTTTTCAACACAGAGTCTAACTTTATTAGATAATAATCTGCACTTTCAAATGTCATTAACTAGTGTGAACACTGATCATTCAACTCAATTTTGAGATATAAGAGTTGTGCAATAAAAACTACTATAATCTATAATGTAGTATATAATCACGTACTGTTATTATTGTTTCTAAAAAATAAATCAGAAAGAGATCGTTTCATATATAATTAATAGAGAGACTGTGGACCAAAGTATAGGCCTACAGTTCTCTAAAAACTACCATTGCATTATTCGGTGATCGGTGGTCTAGTTAAGAAAACCCTTTTTCTAATAAAATCATGAACTAGAATTTGTATTTCCTGCTTTAAACTTATGGTTGGTCGAGCTTATGAAAAGTTGAGGTACCTTATGAAGAACGGTAAATCAGAAGAAATACGTCACGTATTAGCTCACATAATTTAGGACCAGAAACTCATAAAAGTAACAATGCAAAAGGTACTTTGGAATCGTTCAAAAACGCCCATACAATTTTGGCTGCTCGCATTTCATTCGAAATACCGTTAGAATTTACAGTTTGGCAATTCAGCTGCATGTTTAACAACCAAAAAAAAAAAAAAAGAACTCAGACAAAGGGCCACAAAGGAACACCACAGGGCTACAATAATACTTCAAAAGAAGTTTAACTAACTTGCAAAACGGTAAAAAATTGTAATTTGTTTTGAAAATATAAAAAAATGTAGGAAACTTTAAAATATAACGTTTCAAAAATGAAACCTCATCAGTAATTTATGAAAAAAATAACAAGTATAAGAAGAGAATGCTGAATGATGCAGATCAATGAGAATGAGCACGAATTATGAATTTCGTGTAAAATTCACGAGTCGATTTGATTTTGAAGTCTGATATTGTAGCCTTCTTATCCGCAATATACTTACGTATTGAGTATATAGGTTATTAAATAACCTTAAATCAAATTTTGATATTAAATTACCCACACGTTTTTTACAAATATGGATTGAAAATATCTCTCTTATGCTGTCAACCATTTATTAAGGCTTCTCGGTACACCTTTTTTTATTTACTTAAATTGGATAATCTTTTACAATTGTTAAGATCATTATAAGAGTGAGAAAAAGTGGCAACTGAAATTTTCAAGTGGTCTAATAAACGAGTTATGGGTTGTTGAAGTGTTTATTGAACTCCGTTTTCTTTCCAGATCATAAACGGCTTCAATTTTTCAGTTTTTTTTAACACATTCCGTATATCAGTGGCTTTGTTCTAATATGCGTTTTTCGCGATTTATGCCAAAATAAACAAATTATAGAATTTACAAAAAACGTTACTTTTTATGAACGATATGGGGAATAAAAAGTTTTAGTTTGGAAAGATACATTTTTTGAATTTTCAATAGAAGTTCTGTTAATATAGTCGTAACCGTTTATGATCTGGAAAGAAAACGGAGTTAGCACTTTAACGATCCATAACTCGCTTATTAGGCCAATTAAAAATTTCAGGTGCCACTTTTTCTCACTCTTATAATGATCTTAACAATTATATTAAAAAAGATTATCCAATTTAAATAATAAAACAGTGTACCGGACAGCCTTAATGTATTGAGATTCACTTTTCTCGATTCAAATTCAATTATTACCCTACCAATTCAAGGAGCAGCTTTCTATGCTCCTTCAGACAGAATTTAACAAGATATCAAAATTGAATAAGTAGAAAAACTGAGATTCGGCTTGAATCTCCCAAATAAAAGAATAGAGAACAATAGATGACTAGAGAGAATGAAAATAGTTGAATAAATGACTAGCGAAATCAATTAGTAGGTTAATGGGCCGACTCCCGAATATCACCACAATGAAGCTGCATTCTAGGTGTTCCAAGAAGAAAGAGAGAGAGAGATTCAGATAGTTGAGAGCACTAGATAGAAAGCAAGAGAGGTTAATCGTTTCAGTAGATGAAGAAGCGATAAATGTGAATGGAGTGAAGGAGAAATCATCGAAAATAGTTTCACAAAAGATTTATTGTTCAACGTTTATAGTACTAATGTCAGATGAAAAACTACTGAATCATGCCGTGACGATAAACATTCCAATTTTGCGATACAACCACGTCAACCTCTCTAAATCTACAACTAACATATTTTCCTAGATTATTTTAATGAGCCTGCAAGCAACTGGTGTTTGTATTACTATGGGATCCTAATTTATTCTGCAGCTTCAGAATGAAAATTATAACCAATCAACAATATGCATTGTAATGACTGTAATGTTGAGAAAAGATTCCAGCCAGAAACTTTTCTAAAAGCTTAGACCTATTCATTTTTCAACAATGAGTCGCATTTACATGGAAAGTTGGATAATTCTCCTACATTTTTCAATTATATAACTTTTAGATAGAATGAAAACACTGGATAAAGTAGGTAAATTATTCAAAAATGATTTCCACACGCGGACAATGATAATGTATCCAATGAATGTTTTAATGGAGGTGATTAGTTCTTAGTGGTACTGAATAACAACTAACAGTGCAACAAGTTTCAGTTTAATTCGTTTTAGCTTGAGTCCACGATTGCAGTCGCGTTGCACTGAATACATTTTCTGAATCAATTGCACTAAATTAGTTACATTGATTTTACCTTATTTAGATCGGATGTACAATTATTTATTTCAAACTGAAATCTAAAAACCTGAGATCATTCATTACTGTCAACCAATAAATGGCTATCTAATACAATTCCAGGATCGGGGAAGGTTTGATGGACAAATATATCATTTGAAAAAAAGAAGATTTATTGACTATAACAATACAGATAATTACCTTTTGATACCTTTGAATCCAGTACTTAATAAGAACATTTCGGCCGAGTCTCCCCTGGATGATTGAGGTTTGACTCTTTTTGTTTGTGTATAGAACTTTGAGATGATTTTTTCCAATTCTGTAACACCTTGACCATCCCAAACTTTAATGAGTAATGACGCATCTATCGCGGACATTTCCAAAGCGAATCTGGAATCAAACAAAATATTTCGATCACATCATTTATTAACAAATACATTTTCGGTAAGTTTTGTCGTAGAGAAACAGGAATATTGTAATCTAAACAGAATCATTCCAAATAAGGGATGAAAAATTGAATTATCCTTGTTCAAGTGTTCATTATCCAAGCCATTATTTTGACAAGTAAACTCAACATAGCTACATGGAAAAGGGTCTATCAGAGACATGATGATCTTAAAAAAAACAGAACTTGTCCTCAATATTTCTTGTGTGCAGTAAGCTAGTAGATATGATAATTTCTCTGATATTTCTTCTACTAACTGCAAAAGAGAGAACGTTTTTTAAATCTCAATTCCTCCAAATACAAGTCTTTAATGATAACTCTAGTTCCAGTCAGAATTGTTCAGAAATTCAAGATATATTGACATAAGTGGCATACGTTACTACAATATTTTAATAAAGTTATTTCCAATATATTCAAGGAATTTTCGATGGAATTAAGTTTTGAATCGGAGTTTCTAAATACTAAAAATTGCCATTACTTCAAAATGATGAATTGATACGAAAATATAAAAAACTAATTTACAAATCTAATATGAAATGTTTTGTTTAACATGATTGCATATTGATTTATTTTGTTTAACATAATTTATATTGTATTATTTGTTTCAAATTATCGTATATAGTTTTCTTTTGAGTTGACGAATTAAGTTTGATCTACTTCTACGACGTACTAAGAAATTTCAAACAGATTCAATAATACATTGATCACCCAACTAAATAATTGAATTCATACAATGAGAGGGTGGCGTTTTTATAATGCTTTCTTAATAATATTGTAATTATTCTGGGACTAGAACTATTTGTGTTTGAAAGCGCTGACGAATCATATCCTCTCTTGGACTAATTTTCAAGCAAAATTCGGGAATGGAACAGTAAGGGCTATAAGCCTGTTTTTGCATTACACAATCATTTTATGTGTGTTTTTGTCTCTGTTGAATGAATAAATGAATGATTTTCAGTCAAGTTGAAGGAATATAACATTTTCTAGCTAAGATTTAAGTTAATCGAACATACATCTCTTGGTAAAGACAATTTCTACATGAAGTTTTTCATACTATTAACAGGTGAGAGAAGTGATGAAGTAATAATTAAAGTTGAATTACACTTGGGAATTTTTAAAAAAATAGTTGATTGGTAAGAAAAAAAGTCAATTCTCACCTAACAACAGATTGAGCCAGATTCATGATAAGATCTTGATCGAGACTCTTGATGCCTGTGGAATTGGGCGCCATATCACTGAGGACAACATTGATTTGCCGATTGTCCAGAATTTGGAGAATTTTCTTCTTGGTTCCATCTTTGGTGAAATCGTGTCCACCCAACAGGACAGCTCCTTCTATGGGATGAATTGGTCTCAAATCTATTCCAACTACCATACCCTTTGATTCAGCTGAAATGAAAGCAAAGGTTTCATGTTTTTACTACATAAAAATACAATAATATTGAACTTGTTATGGGGAACAGCTTTATAAACTAATATCGCTGCAGATTTTCAAATGTAATTAAAAAGTGATCTCACATTATTTATTGCACGGTTTTATTTCTCTTATAGCATGACCACCATTTAACAAGTACCGAATGGTGACCGACACTCAAAATTGTCCTCCAATTGACTGATTCTTATCAACAGCCAATAAATTTCGGTCAATGAAAGACGTTTTTCATTTAAATAAATTTCAAGTTTTTGAAGTAGATTTCTATTCCAATTAACTATCACATTATTAAGACAAGAATCAAGGCGTTTATTGTGGGGAAAATGTCCGTATAATAGAGATGAATTGTTAGATTAGTGATGTTAGTTGGATTATTTATTTGGTCATGTACAATAATTACTCTTATAATGAAAAGGTACAACAGGATTACGCCCAAAACTCTCCCTTTTCAAATACTAGTCTAAATCTAAAGAATTAAGATTTTCTTAATTGAAGTGAAAGTGAAATCTTAACCTTATTCTTTTTTGAAACTTTTATTTGTAAAAATTTGGGAGAAGACAGTTTTGGGCTATGCCTGTTGTCTTCTCCCAATCATATTATATTTATTATAATTATGATCTGTAATGACAATGGAATAAATAAATAAATCAAAATCTAGGTCGAGTTACTATCACTCAGGCTAGTCATTTTATGTGAGTGGAGCTCATCTGTTAATGTCATTATATATTTGACTTTAACGGCCAATATATTTTGTAAAACGTTTAAACAATATATTTTCCTGTAATGGAATGCTTCAAATTTCTATTCCTGTGTTACTAAAAATTTTTTAACTTACTGATAATTTTTTCTATGAATTTAATTGTTTCACAGCACATGAACATGATAATTGTTTGATTAACAAAGACAAAATGGTTTATACACACTAACTGCATACACAAATGTCTCAAACACACACTTACTGTGTTGAAAAAACATCAATACTGAAGTCAGCCTTAATTAAGTCTATAAATAATCGCAATTCAATATATGAGCTGTAATAAACGATTACTTTTAATTTTATTGATAAAAAATAAACAAGTTTAAATTCAAATTATAACATTGTAATAATTTGTTTCTTGTGGCTATTAACTTATTTATTAAAACTATACACTTTTTGAATAATAAACTCATTCACTATAATTTATATTATGACTGTCAATTTATTAATTGCTGATTAATTCACCATTTGGTCTGACTCGAGAAATTGCGACTTGAGTCCAGCTTCCAGGAGAAGCACCGCAGTCCAGGACAACATGTCCTGTTTTCAATATCTTCGCTTTATCATCTATTTCAATCAATTTGAAAGCACTTCTACATCTGTAAAATGATTAAAAATATGTGTTAATGAATAATGTTGTAAGAAACATTTATGTATCAGACTTCAGGTAGGAAACAAATACAGAAAAACATAGTAACTCTATTGTAGGGTATCGTCTGGAAGAGTGATGCGAATTTATAAGCCTAATTTGAAGAGAATTATAATGTTTTAAAAACATACAGTAAATATGCTATTCCCTATGGAAATAAGACTTATAAGAGAGCAAATATTTTTAAAAGCAGTTTTCTTTTAGATTGACGGGCCTTGAATTCGCTTGATTTTTTCATTCAGTCATGAATGATTCATGTTTTTATTAAAGATACGGTATAACAGTAGCAAGATTCAAGATAAGCAATGCAAAAAAGATACTTATCCTTCAAAAAAAAGGCTTTCAGGATGATTGCCAACTTGCAGCAGATAGATTATTTTAGAGAGAGCTTTACTAATCTTGAAATTATGACTGTACCTTCATTGTACATTTATTACAATTGAATTCATGTTAAAAAAAACAAAGCGATTTTGCTCAAAATAGCTTTAATCACAATTACAATACTAGATCAAACTCTGATCTTCTGACTTCCTATATGAGATTATATAAGACTCATAAGAGCCATAAGTACCAGAGAAGTGTAATATATAATAAAATTCCTCTTGAGATATGAAGTCTACCGGTAAAAAAATTCAAATTGATTATTAATAAATGACTAAGACAAACCCCATTTTACAATTCAAAAGAATTTATGGAATGTGATGTTGTTATTGTTACCTGATTGTGTGAAAAATGTATTGAAGTTTGAATGTTAAATAATTTATTGAAGAATTTATGGATTGTGATATGTTGATATTGTTACCTGATTGTGTGAAAAATCTATTGAAGTTTAAATTTTTAATAATTTATTGAAGAAATTTGGACTTTGATGCACTGTTTTTATCTTGACGAAGCCTATTGCATGTTTGTACAATGTTTAATGGCTAATAAAAATTCTTATTGTTATTCTCCTAAAGTACAATGATCAGAGAAGATAAAGAAACCTATCAAATTGGTAACATCTTAAACGCTGGCTTCACGCAGCCAATAACCGAATTGTATGGACATGATAATACTCCCGATAATCTGGAATCGACAGAGAATTCTCAAACATTTGACCACTTTGATGCAGTTACCGACAAAGAATTATCCAAGATTCTTAGAAGACTAAAACCAAACAACTCTTCAGGTCACGACGAAATTACAGGGAAAATTCCAAAGTACTGTGAGGATGAAATTAGAGACCCACTGTTGCACATAGTAAACACATCATTTGAACAAGCAGTATTTCCATGAAGTTTAAAGATAGCCAAGATCTACCCCAAATTCAAAACAGGTGACCATACTGATCCAAAAAACTACAGACCCATAGCAAATCTTCCCATTGTATCCAAGATTATAGAGCGGACGGCATACAATCAATTGATTTCATATCTGGAGACGAATGGGTTGTTGTCTACGAGCCAGCATGGATTCCGAAAAAAATCACAGTACAGCCACAGCGATTTCCAAACTCTGTGATGAGGTGTATAAGATATGGGAGGATAAAAAATATGCATGAGGAGTGTTTATAGATCTCCGGGGAGCATTTGATGTACTCGATTGGAACATACTCAAAACAATACTAAGAAAATGAGAATTCAAGGCAGAGCACTTAAGTGGATTGAAGACTACCTCCAACATAGAAAACAATATGTAGAGCTGGATTTCTAAAGAAAAAATCGAATAATCACTTTCAAATCAACAGCACGATCAGTCAAAAGGAGAGTACCACAAGGGTCAATACTAGGACCTCTGCTCTTTCTTATATACATAAATGATTTCCCGGATAAATTACAAGAAAACAAGAAGTGCATCTTATTTGCAGACGACACAACTATACAACTTCCTACAAACAGAAAGGAAAATCCAGATAAGATATTTATTGATAATATTGTTACAAGGCTGTTGCCTATGGTAACATTTACAAAAAATAGGCAATATAAAATTAAATGAAACTCAAGAAATAAATAATTATTTACAGTTCCGCATCATAGACCATCTGCGAAAGAAACTAAACTCTGCTGTTTTTGTGATTCGGAGCGTAAAACCTTTGTTAAATATTAAGAATTTGAAAAGCGTCTACTATGCACTGTTTCATTCCCTTCTGTCATACGGAGTTGCGTTTTGGGGAAACTCAACAGAATCAATTCAAATATTCCGAGTCCAAAAATGGGCCATTAGAGTTATGGTAGGTGAGACAGTGAGAACAAGCTGCCGATCTTACTTCAAAGAGCTTGAAATCCTTCCTCTCCCCAGCCTTTTCATTCTTGAATGTATTTGCTTGATAAAGAAAAATGAGAACGATTTGAATAGAGGATCTATGGTTCATTTCTATGAAACAAGGAGACGTCATCATCTTAGAGATGAACATCATCGAACAACCCTTTTTGCTAGAGGTGCTAAGAGTTTAGGTATCAACCTTCTTAATGCATTGCCTGACCATCTTAAAAATCTGGAATTTGGAAAATTTAGAAATGAGTTGAACAAAGAGCTACTTAAATTTTGTTTTTATTCCGTAAACGAGTTTAATGAGTATTTCTCCTGCAATTGAGTAATTCTTTTACGAACTATATTGACATTAGAATTCAAAATTGACAAATCCTTAATACCCCTTTAAAAGGAGGTCATGGGAAGCTTTAAAAAATATCAAATATCAAAATATCAAATATCAAAGTATTAATCAATTACAAATATTGTACATATTGAGCCATCAACATTATACTAATGTATTATCACATTAGCAAACTAAAGTTGTTATTTGCATCCATGTGGAATGAAACTTATTATGAAAGTATACCATGACAAATTAAAGTTCATAATAAAATACAATAGAGGGTAGATGAAATAGGTAATAGATAAACTATGAAGGTGGTCCTATTACAAAATATTGTGATCAGACTTTTAATAAAAAAAAGAGAAGTAATAATGAAATTGTGCATGAAATAGGAGCAATGAAATGAGAGCATCAACGCACCAAACCCTGCCAATCATAATAACCTTATGAATGCTAATGTATATTAATGATGACAGAAGCCTCGATTTGAACAAATAGAAGCTTGGTGAGAAAATCAACTCAAGTGATAGATTATTCCACAGTCGGGACGCTACTACAGTAAAAGAGGAATTGTACATAACTGTGCGGTGGAGTGGAATTTGTAGGAAATACTGGTGCTGCCGTGTGTTTCTGTGGTGGATGAGTGCAAGAGGGGTGAATCTCTCTTTCAGATACTGCGGACCCTTGCCCTCGACAACTAGGTGATATACAAGACATAATATGAAGTATTGTCTCCGGTCCTTCAGTTTCAGCCATTGCAGTCTCCTATAGAAAGGTGTGTTACGGTCATCCCTTCTTGCATCATGTATGAACCTAACTGTTCAATGTTCAATGCACGCTGCAATTTCATATTAAGCTCCTCAGTCATGCCATTGTAGACCATGCTGCCATAGTCCACAATGGGCAGGACAAGAAATCTAGAGAGAATATTAAATATACAAAAGAGGGCAGTGCGAATCTTACCAAGAGCCAAATACATGGAACACTGTAAACCACTCTTTAAACAGACAAGTATCCTCACAGTAATCTCGATATACATCCTGGAATCCATCATCCTGGTAGTAAACCGAAGTCCGAGATAAGCACAGTTACAGAACATGCAACATGGATGACATAAGCCTCCCTCAGCATCGACTTGAAAAGTATAGTAACTCTCCAGCTTATTCGGGGGCATACCTGTTTAACCGGCTTCCTAGCACAATAAAATCCTTAATGAATAGCAATACCTCCATAAAAAGCCTAAAACAATACCTGATAGACAGACCATAATATAGCATCATATAATTCATTGATGACCACACTTTCTCACACCTTAAATAAAGGTGAAAACCGACACCCCACGATGGGAAGAAAAGTACGATTTACCGGTCAAGGAGACTGCGGAGAAGTAACAAGTAAGTAAATAGATATTAACTAAGTGTGCGTTATCTTATTGATCACTGCTATCATGTGAAATTAGTGTTTTTGACTTTGATTGTGACAAGACGTCATTGAAGTATTGGTGATGGATGAAAAGTAAGATATAAAGGCCCGGACACTCAACTTATAGATCGATTTGCGGCCCGCAATCAGAGCGGTCTAAGCTTTAAGGTTCATCTAGGGCCTAGGCTCTATATCTTCTATGTTCTATATCTGTATCCTTCCAAGACCGCTCTAATCGATGGATGCTGCCCACCGGATTGCTCTTTGTGTGTTATAATGCCCAATAAATAAATTTAATACGATATGGTAACATATTACGTAGCACCTATAAGTAACTAATGTAAGTAATTACCATTATAGTTTGGCTTCACCTGTAATTTTCCTTTCTTGCTTTTTCAACATAAGGATCTGCAAATTGTCTTCTTAGCCATTCTTGAGAACTAGGTTTCCTTCCTTTCAGAGATTTTAAAACCTCTTTTGATAAAGAACAAGTAGTAGAGAAACGTTCACATTGACTGATGTTGAATACAGATGTGCAATATTGAATCTTTTTATACATTGCTTATTACATCAATATCAAGTCCAAAAATTCTCTACATGAAAAAATAACTTTAAAACCTTCTGAATGGAGATATTTGAATCTATAGTTTATCAATCTTTATCTATAAAAAATATAATCATACATTAAACTTTAAAGTGAAAGTGAAGAATAAAGTAAGGTTATGTTATTGTAACTCCAGATGTTATTTTATTGTATTGAGCTCCAGCTGTTATGCACATAGAAAACTGAATATATAGAGAGTATCAATGATTGATGCTTAATTCGATCCTCTCTTTTTATTTTGAACGTTTTCAAAGTTATATCAACAAACACATTTTAGAATTAAACTTTTTGGGTTCAAAATAATTTTTGACTTACTTTATCAATAATTTTCGACTTTTTCCAAGTGATATTTGGGATCGCAATTCATGTCCCAATCCCAATCATGTGAATGTTGCATCCATGGCGTTGCATCTTTCATCTTTGTGTTTGCTTTTTGCTTGCTGATTATGCGATGCCATATACTTGTTCACAAATAATTTATGTATTTTGTTCATTTAAATCAATTAATATAATTTTTATTCAACTTCCAGTGATGATCCATCATTATTGATCATACTCTTATCCATTCTAAAAACATCAAGCTATGGTGAGTTGATTTTACAAATTGAATTTATCATAACAGTTTTCTAACCTCAAACATTGGCGTGCTTAGTACAAAAAAAATTGTATTGTAGGCTACTATACCGGCAGTTCAATGATGAAGAACTTAATTTTTTGCTAAGAAAATTGTTATTCAAGTCAATTTAAAAGATTGATTAATAAATGTTTAGTTATTTAATTTTTTTTTAAAGAAATCGGCACACAGAAATTGCCCATCTGTTATCAAATTCAGTTAGTGCATATCTGCATTCTTTTGCCCGCATTAAATTTGGTAATAATGCTGGTTTCCCTGTTGTAGGACACCAAAGAATCACAAATAGTGGTCGTATTTAAAGTAAGCTGAGTCATTAGGATTGGTGGCCGGGATGACAACTCGAGTAAAATAACCTAACTTTGGGCTACTGCTATGGGGTCATTCACCAACCGTCCATGATGTTCTGCTCCTGCATAAAAAACCATGATGATTCTCAGACTTTAGGAAACATTGTCGGCCTCTCTTTAGAAGTCTTGGAATCCTCACTGTGTACAATCAGTAAACCGGGATCTGCTTGACAGAAGAGGTGATATACATCAATAAAATGCTAGACATGCTGCCTCATTGGAGCAGAAGACTGGCTAAAACTTGCAAAAGCTTCCCACCACAAGCCTTCTTCAACAGTCTTCCCAAGTAGCCTAGCTATACAAGGCAAACCACACTCCAGGTTCTACGCAATTGTGAAGAATAAACTTATTGAAAGACCACTCCTCTTGTTTGTAGAATTGAGGAATATCTATTTTGCAGATCCAGCGCCTCCACAACATGAATAGCTATGCAGTTTTCCTAAACGTATGTGACAGGAGTTTTTCTGACAATGCCTATCTGGTGACCCCAGTCCATGGCAACGACTTCAAGTATTCAAGTATAAGTAGACATCCAACATAAAAAACCCCATTCACGTTCCGACGTCGAATGCAACATTGGATATTGGAACTCACGTTGGACTAGAAATAGGATAGTGATTGGCGCGCTTCTATTAAGTTGAATAAAGGTTTTTCAAAAATTATTACCCATATCTTTAAACGTTAAAATACATCTAAAATTAAATATAAATATTTCATTCGGCCTGCCATGAATTCTCAAGTAATTTGAACTTTATTTTCTAGACGAAAATATTGTTGAATTTCTGAGTTGATCGATGCTCTGGTTGTTTCTTGAGATTTCTAAAATATTGTTGTTCTTCTGTACAGTATTCTTTGGCTTATCGTCGACAAAATGCCCATGAGGACAGCATCTGGAGTTGTGCCTGGGGACATTTGGATCCGAAGAAGAAAGATGATCTCAATGGCGATGGAGATGATGACTCAAGGTAACTTAATCTTTTTTTACCTCCATAAGATCACAAAAATTATTAGATTCAGGTGTTGTATTAAAAATTATAAATTTTGTAGATTGTCAATTGAAAAGCTATATGGTTCAGTCACGAAAACAGGACTTCTAGTGGAGAAGACACTGTAGTTGGTTGTCCTGTCATTAGTGTAAAACAGATTGGAAGAGACACAGAGCATAAAATGCGCACTACTTCATTTTCCCCTCACCTCACTATCATTTATTCATCATTCACAATCAACTTAAGGACAATGAAACAGACTACAGTCCAATACTTCTTTTCATCCCAATTTCATAAAATAAATTGTCCAAATAAAGGTTATGTGAGACTTTTCAATTTTATTCTTCACTAACTTCCACACGTTGTTATTATTTGTATTTTTTTTACTGAACTATCTAGATTGTTTCATTATATTCATCTTTCTATTATTTTATACTATACATGTCTATATTCTATGATTGCTTTGTGTTTTCTAGCAATAAGTTAAATAAATTCAATAATATTCTTAAATATAACTCGGTTTGCTCTTCGATTGGCAGCCCTTCATGAGTCACGTCTTAATCAGCACGACAACATAGAGGACATTGAACTACTAGACAACACTCAACTTACAAGAGGATTAAAAAGAACAAAGTCCTTTGAGTTAGTGTAGTGTTGGTGAAGTGAAAAAATATATATGTGTGTATAAATAAATTCAATCGATAAAAACAAATTACATAGGCCTAGTGTAATAATTGTTAAACAGAGCTGAAGGTTTCAGTGGAGGACTTTAGTATTTTACTTTTTTTAAAATGATGGATTAAAATTAATGGTTAGTCCAAGTGACTAGTTTAATAAAATTTAACAAGAAAATAATATTCTTAATTCAGTCTCATGTATATTTTTATCATGACAAATTTGTCCTGTTGCAGAGATTCGATGCAAGACTCCGACCCAATGGACTTTATCGTGACAGGATCGGTAGATGACGCGGTCAAAGTATGGGAATACAAAGATGGCGGTCTAGAACTAAAACATAAACTGGATGGACACTCGTTGGGTGTTGTTTCTGTGGCCATAAATTCGGATTCTACAAGTGAGCATTGCGAAAATAATACCATAAGAAAAGATTGCATAAGAAGATATTCCTTGGTATAGGGCGTTTATTCAAGCCGATATCTTGTTAACTCAAGCCGATCACAGTTTATTATTACTATTTTGGCCGGGTGAGAGTGTATACGTACGGCACATTATGAGAGACCAGCATCACATAACTTCAAGAAAAAAGAACTACTAGGACTATCGGCTTGAGTTAACAATTTGGAACAAAAACTCCCTATACCATGGGATCTCGTCCATGGGATATCTTCTTATGCTATCTCTTTTCTATGATTATACTCTCATACAGAAATAGCTCAAGTTTCATTACTATTTATTTTGTGGAACTTCTTCGTCTTGTAAGAGAAATATAAATCTCTTAGAGTTTATAAATTGAATGTAAACCCTTTGACAGACACTTTCAACTGAAACTATATAATGAAGGTAAGATTGACGACGGCGCTTGCTTCTTACTTCGTTTTTCTTGCTGGTGAGATGGGATCATGAAAATTTGTCTCTGAGGAACTTTGCTATTTCATTCAAAAGTTATATTATTTTTCATCTGAAATAATCCCAATTGGAGTGAAATATATTCTTTTACAAAATGAGTACGAACATTCATTCTAATACTAATACTGAGGGTGATGCCCATGTAAGCTCTTAGGCGTGTGCTTGGGTAATGAGTGAGAGGGATGATGATGAGAGATGACGACTACTTTTTAGGTAGGATCAAGAGCGAAGGCTTATCTTTTCCTCCGAAAGACGAGGTGGCCGTATCTATGTGATTGTGCTGTGGTCAAAAAATTTTTCCCCGGTCGAGATTCGAACTCGGGTTTTCTTGATTATCAGACCGGCGCGTTATCACTTATTCCAACGAGCCACCCGAGCTACTTATATTATCCATCTGCTGGTGAAAACTATCTTTATAAAATTGCTGTACCCAGTTCTTCCATTCTAAATCGAGATTATTTGTATTAATAAAATTTGAGGATTCACTCCTCAATTAAAATGCAATAGTTTATGCTATTACATTTAAATGTAACTATTTAAATGTTACTATTATATTTAACCTCAATATCAATGAAGGAAAACCCTAATATAAATTATCCACCACTTTTTCTATTTTTGCGTTTTCTATTATGGAGGAATACCATAACATCACCCACAACACAACACTCTAATGCTAACAATTAATTGGTAAATCTCAGATAAACTCGTTGATTCATGAGTCAATTACAAATTTTAAATGTATTTGTAACATTGTCAATGTCACAATTGTAACATTGACATTCGTAAAAAATGTTAACATTTTTTCAAATTGTCACAAATTACAATTGTCACATTTTACATTTGTCACAAAGTTAACATAAATAAATAATCATTTTATTTGTTCAAGAACCTTGGATCATACAAATTGGTTGTACATTTTCAATTCAAAAGTAACAATGGAAAAGTAATACTTTAAAAACATAAATCCTCGAAATAAATAACAAATTACAACAATGAATCTTATAAGATGAATAATATTCAAGTTAACAGATGTAGACTAGATAGTTTGGATATTTCAACTCATGCAAATAGAAACATAAATTCTCGAAATAAATCAACAGTAACAAGTTAGCGACAATTAATCATACATGATACATAATCTTTAATATTAACATAATGTAGACTAGATAATATGGATATTTTAACACATGCAACCATAAAAGAAGGTGAATACTGTAAAAATAATTCCCCTGTTAATCCTGTGATCTCCGTAAATAAATTAGAAGCCTGTTGCTTCTAAAATATAGTTACGCAATCTCAAAACGTTCACCATGAATTTGTAAATGTCTCTAATTTTATTCAAGGAAACATTTAAAAGGAGAACCATTACTCTATCGTCGTGTTCAACAATATTATTCGTATACTCTGACAAGAACTGTTGTCTCAATTCAGAATACATAGGGCACCTGACTAGAAAATGAGCTGGTGTTTCCTCCTCGCGCATATTGCAGATTGGACAGTGCCTGTCACAAGCTGTGTAAACTCATTTTTCCTTAAAATACAGATAAAACCCGCTTATAGTTGCCAAACGTAGCTGAGTTATGCATCTCACAAATGTAACATTGTCAATTACAAATTGTTATCAATCCCTACTAACTTTCTTACTGAAGAGTTCTCAGCACCGTTTGCACAGCGTTGCAATGTTCATACTGTGCGAAATCAATTAATTTTTTCTAATTATTTGTTTTTAGTGATTGCCAGTAGTTCATTGGACGCTAGTCTGCGGTTATGGAGCACAGAAACTGGTGAAAAAGTCGGAATGATGGAGACAGGTCCCACCGATATTTGGACAGTGGCATTCTCGCCTGACAACAAATATGTGATATCCGGCAACCATGCTGGCAAAATCAACTTATACAACGTTGAAACCAGGAAACAGGAGAGAACACTAGATACCAGAGGGCAGTATACTCTCAGCATAGCTTATGTGAGTAATTTTCCATTGTCTTTTCCCCCAAACATTTTTCAATTGGTCTTGAAGAATTCTTCAAGTTTTATCATATTACTTGATAAAATGGAGTGAATGGAATGTTATACTGAGAGAAAATCATTTCAGAAAAACTATACTGTAATTATGACTGCAAAGTTGAATCTCACGTCATAAAACCATCCATATTCCACATTGGTTTATCAATTTCTCAAATCTGATACATAGGTTTGGATTCCCTAAATAATGTGCAAGTTAATTTTCATAATATATTTAATTTACTTTCTTCCCTTATCTATAATTACTGAACATGAAAGTGGAATAATTAGTGAGTCCTGGATCACATGAACATACTTTTCTAAACGTATTCAATTAAAAATTAGTCCAAGAAGTCCTAGAAGAAATGAAGTTTGTTGGAAACTGAGTTGAGTTGGAATCGAATATAAGTATCGTACTCGAAAGATAAACTATCCCACGTAATTTTATTTCCGTAGAATTGTGTAGGCTTCTAGAAATCTTGTCAAGTACTTTTGCTTTAGTTATTCAATGATTCTAGTAGAATTCAATAGGCTACTTAATCAGACTTCAAGTATCAACTATCAGACACCTTGTTGAACTGGAGAAACTCAATGCTTATTACAAGTAGTTGTTGTTTTGGAAGTATCATTTTTTGTATAAAAAATAATACTTTTTCACAGGGACCAAGTAAAAAATGTATTTTCATTTGAAATTCAAAGTTATTTTTTCATTTCACATACATATGTATAATTTTAGATATACGTTAAGATAATAATACAAATCTATAAGTTGATACATAAAATAGCTACAAAAATCATAAGGCAGATCCCGGGATCTGTGGTGGAAAAATTATCCCAATATTATTCCTACATCTTGTCACAGAAAGTGCTTATAAATAAATAGAAGTATTTCAAATGATTTTTTACATTATAATTATATTTTCAAGATATATTTGAAACGGATAAACAAAAACGAAAGTGAGATCTTATGTAACCCACTTGTCCACACCATATTCTCAAAACATGTTTGTACAGCAAGATGAAATAGTAATAATAATTTCTCTGGTCGAGGAGTTTATTGAGAATGAAGACATGTTGATAACAAAATTTATAAGCTACGATTATTTACAACGTATTGATACGAATGAAATGAGAATGAAAAAGATTTTATTCATCAAAAAAAAAAAAACAGTCCAATAACAGGATAATCTGTTTCTTATCATCGAAACATAGAAATTTACATTAATATAATGATTTAACATAATGATAAGGTTCTTTTATATGAATGAATAAAATAAAAAACGCCCCGATGCCTAGCCTGTGTGGGGTGAATATCAATAAAGACCTTGTAAATAAATAATCCACTTACCAACTTTAATTTCTTGCAGAGTCCTGATGGAAAATACGTGGCATCAGGGGCCATCGACGGTATAATCAACATTTTCGACGTAGTGCCTGGTAAACTAGTCCACAAGCTGGAGGGTCACGCTATGCCTATCAGATCCTTATGCTTCTCGCCCGACTCTCAGCTCCTACTGACCGCATCAGATGACGGCTTCATGAAGATTTATGATGTGTCAGTTGAAAAAGTTGATCACATTGCAAGTGTTTACAAAACATAACATTTATTGACTAAAGTTTACTCAAAACTCGGGAATGAAATAGTAACGGCTAAGCCTGATTTTCATTTCCAATCATTTCATGATTATGTCATTGATGAATAAATAAATATTCCTAACAATTTTCGCTATAATCCAGACCAGACGAACATTTTTTGTAGAGTAGGGTTGATTGAATCTCCTATACTATAGCTATTTCCTCTGCACCAGTGTTTACAATGTGCATAAGTCTTCTGAGGATTTAATAGTGTTTATATATGGATTTTCTCTGTCGCTGTTAGGATGATGTGGAAGCTATTCGTTTTCAATAAAATCAACTTATCACAAATATTGATTTATTAAAGTATTGTGAAATACTAGTTTCGGGTATCATACCATTATCAATCTCTAGTGAACTGAAATGTTCAACAATATTTTTATAAATGAGTTGTTTCGACAATTATTTCAAGTTGATTTCAGTCATTCTCTATCTGAATTTGAATTACAATTTCCATACTATTAGCATTAATTTTGTGAAATGCCTACAGTTCCTTCAACGTTCTAGCAGTAGTTCTCTGTGAGCATCCACTGTATTGCCCTCTATCAGATGATCATTGACATTTTTCTTGGAATTAAGGACAACATTCAATATGTTTTGACGTATTGACATGTATTCACAAGATTTAGCAAGTAAAATAGATAATATTTATAGGAATATATTATTACTATTAAATTTTGTAAAACTTTTAAGTGAAAAAACACTCACATTATTTGATGTGGCGACGTCCTTTTCGTGCTGGTATTGCACATTTCTGTTTGGCTTGAAAATGTGAAATACCAGCACGAAACAGACGTCGCCACATCAAAGAATGTGAGTGTTTTTTCACTTTGAAGTTTTACAAAATTTAATAGTAGTAATAATAATAGTGAAAACAAGATGGATAACTAACAACGGAATATATTAATTTTTTTCAATGAATTCCATGAGTTCCATTGAGTTTCATTTCACTTATCTTTTTTAGACACGACATATCCCTGCAAATTTTGACACTCTTAATAATGACAGTATGGACGGAACATTGTGTCTACAAAATGATATGTGAAAAGTTACTAGTTAATCCATTAAAAAATTTAATAATCACTTTATAAGGAAAATAAGTGTGTTTATAAACTTATAATAATTACTTTTACTGAAAAGCTACTAGTTTATCAATTAAAAATTTAATAAATACTTTATAAGGATAATAAGTGTGTTTATAAACTTATAATAATTACCTTTACTGAAAAGTTACAAGTTAATTCATTTAAAAATATTGAGTAGTTCTAGAAGATAGTGTACTTCATTAATAAATCAATACAGTTAATTGATTGCCATTTGAATGATAAAAAACAATAAAGATCATATCCTTAAAAAACAGCTACAAGTAAAACAAAATTCAATGTATTATGTGATTTATAAGTAGAATTGAATTTATTTCTGTTCAGTTAATTTTGTACCGAGGTCAAATTTTTACTATTATTAAACTACTATTTCATTGTTATTTCATGTTTTACTTAATTATGATTTAATGTTTGAATATTTATGAAGATTTTTGTTGTTTTTTCAATTTTAGCCAGCACGGCAGCTTGACAGCGACATTGTCAGGCCACCGGTCGTGGGTTTTGAGTGTGGCGTTCGCGCCGGACAACAAGCACTTTGTATCAAGCAGCTCTGACAACTCGGTCAAAGTGTGGGAACTGAAAACACCAAAGGCAGCCGTGCATACCTTCAATGAACATATTGATCAGGTAATCAATCTCATCAGTAATGTCATAATCAATACCATCCTATACTGTAATCAATTGAACTTGCGCATTGGATTGGCTAGAGAGGAGTTTCTCGTACTGTTCCAATAAACAAGTTTTATCAATTCGAGTATAAATCTCAAACATCCACCATTACTTTTATAAATGAATTATCTATTGAATATGCGGTTCAGCTAATTGATCAGCTCATTGGATTAGCTAAATAGGAGTTTCTTATACTGTTCAAATACACAAGTTTTATTAATCCGAGTATAAATTATGTATAAATACATGCTCTATTACTTTTATTTCGTATACTGTTCAAATTCATAAGTTTCATTAATCCGAGTATAAAGTCTGAACACCCACTATTACTTCCATGAATAAATCATTTCGTGTCAACTACCGTATTCAACTCTGTTTAGTCGTAAGATTGAGTTCTTTTCTCATATTCATTAATCAAATCACTTCATTAATATAAACTATATCACAAACAAAATTATTGCCTGTTTGCTCTTTCCTCAATATTGTATTTGTTTACTTCATCCAATAATTGGATATATAATATATCAATATGTAATATTGGGTATCGGAATAAGTAATTGAAAACCTAATCCGTGGATTGAAATTAAGGCTAGCTTCACACGCATTCGGTTCGGTTCGGTTCGTTACCGAAAACGAATGAGGCTTTCATACATGTCAGGTTTTAATCCGTACGGTTCTAATTAGGTATTTTCTTCTCAAACACAACTGTGTTTGGATTTTCACATTTCATGCTGGTGTTAAATTGTAAGATGTTATTTCTTGAACAACAAAATCTTAAAGCTAATTAAAAATTTTGAATTATTTGAATAGTTTCTTTTTGATTATGTTAATTTTGGATGTTCAGAGAGATTATTTTTTTAAATTGAAAATTTGTTTCTTGTTTTGACACATGGTATGTAAACTTCATCTCTTCTCTCCATTGATGAAATCATGTAATATTCGTGGAAAAATGAAAATTATCCCTTAGTTTTAATTTATATCTTTCATATTTTTAGCAAACTATTCATTGAGAAAAAAATGTTCCTGTGAACTAACAGAAATGAATTGACCATACGATTTTGACTTGGAAAATTTTGAAACAGATAATCACGATATCAGGTTAAAATAAAAACAAAAAAGGCAAGCGTGTGTAAAAGACTTTGTTTTTTCTATTTCCCTAGCAACGAATTCGAATATGATGAAACCTATTCGTGTCGAGGCACTACCTCCGTGTTTACGGAGGTAGTGGTCGAGGGGGCGTTCGGTGCTATGCGGTTGCTATTCGGTACCGAATTCAAACCGAATAATCGTTTCACACTTATCGGAATTTGCCGAAAACGAACCGAATGAGTGTGAAACTAGCCTAACGATGATCACCATGTTGAATATCTACCATGGATAAAATAATTGTATTTATAGTTTATCAAAGAAAGTTTTTGGTCAGCTCAAATCAATTTTCATGAATGATTTAATTTTGTATTAGTCAATGAAATAGTTTATAAAATATGACATATTACTCCACTAAAGATCGTTGTTCAAAGAATTTGATTGTGTAATGGATCCCATAATGAAACCATTTTTGCTACATAATTTATTATTAAGATGACAAGACTAGTTCTCACGTATTTCTCCAGTCATCTTGTGTTCTCAAAACATTTTGAAAAGTTATAAAGTGAATCATCTATTGCAGGTTTGGGGAGTGCAATGGAACTCAGAATCGAACAAAATAGTGTCGGTCTCCGACGACCGATCCATCAACGTTTACCAGTGTCCGTACTAAAAATATGAACTGAACTTTTTATGTTTTATTGGATAAGCTCATTGTCTTCTTTATTGGTAAGGGAGGAAACTATTCTATATTATTAAATTTAATTATTCATTATCATGTCTAACATTATCATTCTCCTCCAATCAATGCCCAATGTTATCCCTAGTGATTTTATGAGTGATCGATTTTGATATTTTTCAATCCGGATGAAATATAATTTCATATTTATCAGTATTAATTGTTGTTTTTACTATGTGTCTGTTTGGAAATTCCTGTGATAATCTTGAAAACTCACTCTCAACTTTAATACTGTTGCACAAAAGCCTGTTAAGTTTCAATCATGATTAGGCCTACATTCCATGAGAACCGATCAGAGATGATTCTTCTGAGAAGTTGAGTGTGAATAAATTTGAATTTTTTTGAAATTTGAAATTTTGAAGAAGGCTTCTCTGATTGGTTTACGTGGCATTCAATCGGGACTAAAAGATAACAGACTTTTGTGCAACCGGGTGTTGTTTAGCGTAAAGTGATACATCAATAACTCATCATAAATATATTCTACATGAAAAGTACCCTTTTTAAAATTTACTTATTTTTCTTATAAAAAATAGTACTGTACTTGTAACTGATATTTTATTTTTCATGTAAATACAGGTAGCCCTAAACTATAAAATGGTCATCATATTCTAATATGGTACTTTATAAAGATAATTGACCCCAAGCTTACAATATGTGTAACAAAAAACAATTTTGCTTTTCTAATTTGAGATTTGTCCCCATACTCTGTAAAGTGGTCCATCAAATGGTGATTACAATCGAATCATATTGAAATAGTTTGGTTCTTATACAGATAATAGTTATTAAGTTCACAGTCGTTGCAATAGAGACAGTGTTTCTCTTATAATTTTTGAGAATTTTACTATAAATCAGGAAGTTTATAATTATTTAGTTGATTATTATGAGGTAGATAGGAAAGAAATTGATTCCTGACTATGTGACTATCAATATTATGAGGTAGTTAGATATTCTTCCAGTTTAAGGACCATCTGAACACCAGACATCTTTATACATAGTGATTTTATGAGTGATCGATTTTGATATTTTTCAATCCGGATGAAATATAATTTCATATTTATCAGTATTAATTGTTGTTTTTACTATGTGTCTGTTTGGAAATTCCTGTGATAATCTTGAAAACTCACTCTCAACTTTAATACTGTTGCACAAAAGCCTGTTAAGTTTCAATCATGATTAGGCCTACATTCCATGAGAACCGATCAGAGATGATTCTTCTGAGAAGTTGAGTGTGAATAAATTTGAATTTTTTTGAAATTTGAAATTTTGAAGAAGGCTTCTCTGATTGGTTTACGTGGCATTCAATCGGGACTAAAAGATAACAGACTTTTGTGCAACCGGGTGTTGTTTAGCGTAAAGTGATACATCAATAACTCATCATAAATATATTCTACATGAAAAATTAAAAATCAAAGTACCCTTTTTAAAATTTACTTATTTTTCTTATAAAAAATAGTACTGTACTTGTAACTGATATTTTATTTTTCATGTAAATACAGGTAGCCCTAAACTATAAAATGGTCATCATATTCTAATATGGTACTTTATAAAGATAATTGACCCCAAGCTTACAATATGTGTAACAAAAAACAATTTTGCTTTTCTAATTTGAGATTTGTCCCCATACTCTGTAAAGTGGTCCATCAAATGGTGATTACAATCGAATCATATTGAAATAGTTTGGTTCTTATACAGATAATAGTTATTAAGTTCACAGTCGTTGCAATAGAGACAGTGTTTCTCTTATAATTTTTGAGAATTTTACTATAAATCAGGAAGTTTATAATTATTTAGTTGATTATTATGAGGTAGATAGGAAAGAAATTGATTCCTGACTATGTGACTATCAATATTATGAGGTAGTTAGATATTCTTCCAGTTTAAGGACCATCTGAACACCAGACATCTTTATACATAGTAGATTATTATTGTAAGGAAGTTGGATAGGATTTCAGTATTTTCAAATGGTAGTTATGGTAGTAAATATATTTTATTCACATTGAAAAGTACATTTTTGTTCCATAAAATACAGATTTTGTTGGTCATATTTATGCCTCTTTGTGCAATGCCATGAGTCGCTCATTCTCAGCTAGTACAATGGCCACTTTCTCCTCATACATATCACGAACTTCCTGGAACTTTGCATATTGTTTTTGATATTCTTCCTTCAAACTCGCGTTCAACCTGTGGATCCGTCAATAATATTGTATCAATTACACAATATTTCAAAACATCTTCATATTATCTCGTTATTGGCCCAGCCATTACTCGCACTGATGCGCAATGCTTACGTAAATAAATAAATAGAATCTTTTCGTCATCAATTTCATTGAACAAAGAAAACGTCAAATTTTATGACATCATTCTCAGCGAAAATTAATTAATCAAAATTCATCAAGTTTGATAATAAGTCTATTTCTGGATTTTTTGTAAGGATTTTCCGCTGTTGTTAGTGAATAATTCAACTAGTAATGGAATAATAAATTACTGGATTATTTTCTTAATATATCAGGAATTTATTAAATCGTTACAAACATGTTTCAACACAGTGTGAAGATGATACCGTAGGTATTGAAACATTGTATATTTTTTCTTTGACTATATAATGGCATTATATAGTAGAAACATGTCGTGACTGAATAATTTAAAAAAAAGGGTATTCAGATTTATATTTTTATTTGTGTTGAAACATGTTTGTAACGTTTTAAAAAATTCGTGATATAATATTTAGGCAGTATTCCAGTGTTTTATTATGGACTAGCAACTATACCTTTCTCCGCAAGTGTCTAATTAAGTACCTTGACAAACTGAAAACTTGACCTACTGAAATATTGAAGAATTTAAAATAGGCCTGTAATAACCATCCTCGATAAATCTCTATACAAAATTGCAAGTTCAGTAGTTCAGGCGTGATAATGCGTCATTCGTGAATTTCCTATCCTGTACGTGTATAAGAAGATTATTTTCTTTATTATATTATAGATAAATATCACTATATCTCACCAAAAACAATATTTGAAGGAATTGAATAATTTATTCTAGTAGGCTATTAATGTTCATAAACCATTGTCCAAGAACTCATGCTTTCTATGTTATCAAAGCCAAAATACATGTATACGTATGTTATCATACCCGTTTGTAACTTTGAGTTCTTCGTCTATCATCGATGCATAAAAAGTAAATAAGTAATAGCCTACTTGTTGAAAATATGTTGAATTTTTACCTTGTGACGTGTTCCATTTTCTCGATTATTGTATTTTGACGCACTCGTTCGGTGTTGATTTTCTCCTGCATTGACGAAATGTCTTCTTGGAGGTGGGTGACTTCCATGTTGCGAATATTCAGCAAATCCTTCACTATTCCAACCACTTCTTTCAGGGATTTCGACTAGAAGTAGGAAAAATTATTATGAGTATTACTCTCTCAATTATGATATTTTCTAGAAGTACTTCCAGATACAATTCTTTTCTGTAGGTCTTATAGGTTTCGTTTCTTACAGATGTTCTCCTATTACAACGAATAAATCTAGCTTATAACCGGCCGAGAGAATATTAAAAATTCTCTGATCAAAATAGTAAAGTTTTAGTAAACACACGACTTTTTATGTTTCATAGATGACTCACACTTTCAGACCACTTCACATCAATGACAATAACAATACGGTACCATTTTGGTAATTACAAACCAACTGTCATAAAACAGAGTCCGGCATAAAAACCTGACGGTTTTCAAGGGATAATAACTAAAGTGCCTTTCGTACAATTAAAACATGTAATATATTAAATTAAGTTTTTTTATTTGAAGATTATGTCATCCAAATGATTTCCGTTATTTTTCACTCACTCACTTACACTAATTCTAAAATCTGCCATTGTTCGCTCAATCATCACTTGTGGAATTGCTTCAATTTCTAGTTGAATGACTTCCTTTATTTCTGTGGATTATTGGTTGCCCAATAGCTGTAATTTTGTTTATTCACAAATCCCGAAAAATGAAAAGTGACGAGCCACTCACTTGAAAGAAAAACGGCATCCTGGTGGACATTTTCGAAAATGATCTCGCAAGCGGCTTTGCAATGTGCCCATTCATTTGCATTAAGTTGTTGCACTAACATTATCTTATACGGATGGAATTTCAGGTCGGAATGAAGAATTCGTCGTACACTTCGATCAGAAATGGCTAGTGCAACAACATGTTTCACTGCTGAACGTCGTGGAGACCGTATAACAGCTACTCTTACCGCGTTAATGTTTTGAGGCGTTCTCACAGTCCGTTTTCGTCCTGTTGGTTTCGTTTCTAAAGCAGACGAAGTGTTCCTAAAATTCTTTACCCACAATAAGACTGGGAACAGGCGCGTGTCGATTTAAATTATTGAAATGTCTGCGAAATAAACGCTGTGTTAAAATAATTTAAATCATTATTTAAGCTTCAATCACAATCGCTCGATGTTCACTTGACCACAACATACTAAAATGACACGACTAAATCGATGTAAAACGTTCCCGCCTTTTCAATGACAGTGGTGCCAACTAACAATTACTACAAAATCGTCAGATTAATTATGCCGGTTCCTGTAGAGTTATTATTGCGTCACGATCAACTTATAAATCGATGCTTTTGAGTCAAACTCTCAATAATGAATCGACCTAGTTTTAAGATCAGTATTTCTTAGTGACCCAAACTCAAAATTGGAATTTCAAACAGAGAATTTTTTTCACAATTTTTAGTTATTCAAATAATTCTTCTAAAGGTCCCATTACATACGTGATTACTTTATTAACTGCTGAGTGAGAGTCATGTTCTGTTTTTCCAAAGTAATGCCGGTTTCGGTTCTTACACCATTATCTCAATCTGTGGTTCTCAATCTGGTTCTTACACCATTATCTCAAACGCTGCTACTAAAGACACATAACTAGTATTTTTATTTAGTACAGATAACTACCAAAATATCACCTTCATAATTACTCAGAAAGATTAAATTATTATAATTATCAATTCATTGAATGAATTAATACATTGATACGTATCAATAAATCACCTGCTGAGTGAGAGCCGTGTTCTGTTTCTCCAAAGTGATGCATTCGCTTGTCTTCTCCTTGAGTAGGTCGATCAACTTGGCCAGGTAGCCGAGCAGCTCGGTGTTCTTCGACCTGAGGTCGGCTTCGTTGGCTGTGTCCACTTGGGTCAGCAAATTCAGCACATTCTCCTCGATCAACGCGGACAGCGTTGCATTGGCAGTGCGCTGTGTTTCCTTCCATAAGAAATATACAATGTAAATAATTGTAATCCACCCCGATGGAAAGCTTATTAAACATAAGAAGAGTTTTATAGAAATAAGGAATTCATTTTTTTTTACATATCATAATACACATATCATTTAAATTCAAAAATTTATAGTTTTCATGTTTATTTTGGACTGAAATTGCATAGAAATTGTAGGCGTGGAAGACTTACCTCATCTTAGACTATGTCATCACCTAAATTTGGAAGAAAAATAGCACAAGGACTACCTACCTTATTATTTTATCTATCAATGTTATTACATCAGTGTCATATTTGTATGATAAATAAATGAATGAACTTATAAATTTATAACGGAAATGAAACGAAATTGGAAGACCTAGATGAAAAATGGAAACATTGCAATGATGCAAAGATATTTATAAGATCTTGATTTCTTATATATCTTATTAAACCAAGCCCTGATGAAGATATAAATAATGTAATATTCCAGCGGAAAAATCGAATATGAAGAAGATGGATTTATGAACTGTGGAATTCGAATTTATATTATGATAAATTCTTAATAAAACTAAATCACATTTGAAATGAAATTGCATATTATTACTGTAATGAGGCAAGGGTACAGTATTATTCTGATGTATTCCTATCATTATTCATAAAGGTGGCGCAGTACCATATTTTTAGAGAATCAACTAAAAAATATTGCATTTCCTACAGAATATATTCTTGAATGTCATGTTTTCGCAGAATAAACTATGTTAGTTTTGCCCAAGTAATTCACACATGGACTTACATATCCTACACCAAATATTTATCAACGTTTTTTCTTTATGTTCACTAATTTTATTTAAAAAACTAATTATTTTTAAAACAATTACTGATATATTTGCAACTTACCTGATTTGGTGGTTGAGCGTTATTGTTTGGAGCTGTGTTGTTATTAGCCTGCTGTTGTTGGCCCTCTATGTTTACCTCCACTACCTGCTTCTGCTCTGAATCTTTGGACACTGGTGGGTCAGTCATTTTTCAATAATTCCTGAAACATTTGTAAGATTACAATATTATCCAAGGAGAAAATACAACATAATATTGTGATTTATTTATTTTATTATGCTACAAAATCTTTGATACAGTAACAATGGTTATTTTAATAACACTTATATGCGTCTCCACACACTAGTTTGCTGTCATACGGTAATCGTTCACTCTATTCGATATAAACACTATCAAAGTAATGAACTATTCAAAGTGTTATTAATAATAGAGAATGATGTATATATTATACCCAATAATGTTTCATGGAGAAAGCTTAGATCAAAATAGAGCCATGCATTTACGAAATTCTCGATAGTAATCTTGAGAAAACCTTAGAATTTGTGTATTTGGATTTTAAAAATAAGCCTCCAAATAGCAATATCTGGTTCCTATATTAATAGATCATCTCCTATTAAGTTCAAGCTATTGAAGTGTCTAAGGAGCAAACTAGACTAAGTTTTAATGTAGGACGCAAATGCATTAAATATTTATTCATTCATTTAAAACGGATGAATATATTTTCCTATACAAATAATATATGTAGCCTACCTGCAACATAATAAACATGGGTACTGTACAAAAATTCTTATTCTTATTGTAAAAACATTTAAGATAGGTATTCAATATGTTAATATGATAGACATCCTTCAAATCGAATATTTTGTAGCATATAACAATACTGGGAATTATTTTTGTCAACCCCATGCCCCTATATTGTAGTAATAATTCGTCTGGTTTTTTGACTTGCGCAGGATATTTTCACAAAAAACGTTCCACTCGTCAGAGTTGAAGATTGAAAATTTGTACAACATCAGTAACAAACGACACAGAATATTCAACATTATACATGTATTTATCATAGTATATTCATATGTGCTAATAGTAATGAACATTTGATCAGTAAGATTATCGTATTGTTTTCATGTATGATAATCGTTTAATAAATATAAATAATATTCACGTGTTTTGAAGAGCAGTACCGTAGGAGATAGATATTGTTGACGCACTGAGAAGCAGGACGGGATTTTGGCAGAATGCCCCAATTCTGCTCTCGAAATAGATTGCGGTTATTACTTGGGAGCTCATCTCGAGAGGGAAGTAACTGCTTCTTCAGATGCGCTCAAAACTTTAATGTAGTTCTTACTATAATCAACTGTAAACAAGTGATAATTTATCATGCATAGAATCAGGCCTATACAATTAATTGACAAAAAGTTTTGAAATATTTTTTGATTTTCAGTTGTTTGGAATCTACATGACCAGTTCCATTAGGAGTTTTTTGCTTTACTGGACACTATATAAAATATTCCCAATTATTTTTTGGAATCCTCAACTGTAGTGAGCCATAGATAGTCCAGGCTATGAATGCTCAAAAAGAAGTATAGAATGAAAAGTTTGGAAGACAATTTTTTCCCTGCAGTTCTGTTTAGGATAGTAAGGAGGTGAAACTATTTAAAGTCCCCACCTATACCCCCTGCCTCTACCCCTTTGTGCGAAGGGAGTGGAGTGGTTCAAAGGTACCATTTTTTGGTTTCTCGCATATAACTTGAAAACTATCCTATCCCATGGACATGACTGATCTATACAAAAATGAAGCTTATATTATTTCCTAAAATATTCATCTCACAACGTTTCCTATACTGTATCTTCTATAGTTTTCGAGATATCCGCTCTTGAAGGTGTGATATTTTTGAAAAAAAACTCGTTTGTCTCAAATTTTCTGCTTTTTCAAAATAACTTGCTCTTCTAACTTTTTAAAAATCAATGGAAAAAATCCAGGCTAATTATGAGCTCATAGAGCATGGAATTCTCTTCAATTTGATCTATGATTTCACACTTTTACACATTTCTCTAAGTCTGTTGCAGCAGCTACTGTAGATGTAGTATTGAGTGTGAAATCTCCAGTTTTGCAAGAATAGACCAATCGACAAAGAAATTTCAAGGGAATGTTTTGAACACAATTTTTGACTCTGCGGTTTTGTTGGGACTATTTAGGTGAGGTACATATCAAAAGTCACCATCCCTACTCTGTGTGCTGAAGGGATGAGGTTGCTTTAAAAGTTGCATTTTCTTAGCTTTTTGTTTATAGCCTCATGTCTTGGAATAATATGTGCTCAACCAACATGACTAACAGAAATGAAACATGATACATTTTCTACAGTTTTTGTTAAGCGGAGTTTTGTAATATTTCCCACAGTTTTCGAGATATTCGCTTTTGAAGGTGTAAAATTGTTGAAAACAGATTCTTATCCAATTTTTTGCTCTTTCAGGACTTATAACTCTCCAACAGTTCGTCGTAAAAATTAATGCTCATCATAGGCTAGTAGAGCATCAAATTATCTTTAATTTGATGTATTATTCCACTCAAGTTTCCTTCCATTATTGTAGCAGCTTCTATGTGACGTAGAAATTTTAAATGTTGCAACAAGTTCAATCATTTGACAATGAAATTTAAAAGTGGTATCTGGAACACAATTTTTGGCAATCCAACTCAGTTGAACCTATTAAGGAGGTAGACATAGCAGAAGTGCACACCTTCATTATTATTATTTTGTCATATGAAACTGTATAATTTGAGCATAGCTTCAAAAGTGTATGACACGTCATATTGTATTCTAACCCCGTTCACAAATATTGTAAATAAATCATTGCTGAAGTGAAATTCCCCACTGCTCTCAAAATCACTAAAGTTATACGGTTTTCAAGAAGGGCAAACATGAGGAGATTACAAACTTTAGGCTCATTGCTTTAGTCCCTATTTTTTCAAAAATAATTGAGATTCCATTTGGAAAGCAATTTTATAAATTTTTGAAGGAAAATTACTTGCTTTGTGATAGCAGTTTGGTTTCCACAAAAGGCCTCTCAACCAACCATGCGCTGATTAAATTGGTAGAGGAAATTCTGGACTGTTTTGAGGAGAAATGTTCTGCTGCTGTATCATTTCGCGACCTCAGTAGAGCTATTGAATGTGTATCATATGCAATCCTGCTAGCAAAGTTGAAGCACTTGAAGGCTTAAGGATTAGCCCTGGAGTTATTCTCCAGCTATTTGCAGGGCAGATCTCATTATGTATGTGTGGATAGTAAAAGCTCGGGTTCTTTGACTGTTAGGTGTAGAGTACCTCAGGGCTCAGTCCTATAGCCCCTAGGTCCATTGCTATTTTGTATTATGATTGATGGTTTGAGCATCAATGTCTCTTCAAAAATAATCCTATATATGCAGATGACACCACAGTTCTCAATAGGAATTCAGATGACACTCAGGCTGTGGCACTAACTGAGTCTAATTTGAAGGTAGTTCAAATTTGGTTGAATACTAATGAGCTTCTCAATGCAGATAGAACAACTACTTTCACCTTTGGGCTTAAAATAGATCTGTATTCAATAGTACAATAAATAATCAATTTCCGAAATTTTTGGGAATCATTGTAGACTCTACTCTAAGTTGAGTATAGCAGTGTATTTGCCCAAACGTCTTTGTGTTGAACTGGACCAGGATGACATTCATTAGGCTTATTTTGGAATTTTTCATTCTCGTATTCAATATGGCCTAATAGAGTGCAGCAGAAGCGCAAGATTTATTTTTAATGCAGGAAAAGGCTGTCAGAGTCATTGCCAGATCTCCATTTCGTGAGCATTGTAGAAAAATTTTCAAGAGTTTGCATATATTAACACTCTTTTCATTATACATATATTATTACAATGCTTACTGTTCTTGAAAACTAATCCCTAATGGAGTTGAGAAGTTCTACACACACACATAATACATGATCAAGTCAATCTTTGAATGTAGCAAGAAGCAAACTCTACAAGACCGATCAAAGCCTATTACTAAGCCCCACTATTGCTGCAATCAGACTTATGAATAGGCTTCCCATTTAAATAAGGCAGCTTAATTACAGAAGGTTAAGAAATGTATTAGAAATATTCCTTAATAATACCTTCTACTCTGTTGAAGAATTTATGGAAAAAAGTTTTATTCAAGGATTTTGAAATAAATGAATAATAAGGTATCTTAGCATATGAATAAGGTTTACTGTGGCTGTTTATTGTTGTGTTGTATAAACCCTGTTTTTATCGTGTTGTTTTGACTTGCCTATTTGTCAAATTGTGATATTCTATTGAGGCTAATAAAGATATTCTATTATATTCTATTCTATTTATGGGCGCCTCTGATAACGGTGTGGATCCACTGAGTTGACATTAAAATGCTGCTATAATAATGGAAGGAAAACTTGAAAAAATTGGAGTAGGTAATACATTTAAACTAATGAGAATCTGCCATTTTTGTGTATGGTAATAATATTTATTTCGTACGTATTATGTATTAAAGTGCACTTAACGATAGGTTTTCTATTTATCCACCGAATATTTAACTTATGATACATGAGTTTTCTGTCTAATGTGAATGTCTGGATTTGGCGGAAAACTGGAATTAGCTGGAAACTGAAGCGGAAATAAGAGATTTTTGGGCCAATCTTTAGCCAGCACAAGGTAATTTTGCATGAAATATTTGTTTTAGATTTTTCTTATGTACCCAGACAATATAAAATACTCTATATATTATAGAAAAATTAGAACTCTAATATAAATTGCAAGCTCACTCTCTATTTCATGTCTATATTGACTGGACTACAGGTAGGACGATAGTTTTCCAGTCAAAAATCACAAGTTCTATAAAAACCTTATAGACCTTAGACCTCTAAACCTTATTTATAGACCTTGACAAATGAAAAGGTCTTTAGAACTTGACAAATCATAACGAAATAGGCTACAGCCACAGAATAGAGATATAATTATACTGTGATACAGCGCTGTGGGTGAGCATTTTGTGCGGCTACTATCCCCTTCATGGCCGAACTTCAATGTGACAGATGTGTCTTTGTAGTCACGTACTCTCACTCACTCTGTGGTCTGTCTTTCTGTTTTCGTGCTTTCTGCTCGGCACATGTTGACAAAATTTTCGCATAATTTGAGTTGAGATTGCAGTGTTTAAATTTATTATTTGTGAATAAAAATCATGTAAGTATACATACTCAAATATACTGTCTATTATTCAACGTCTAGATTGTATAAAAGTAATAAGATAGTTCCTAATTTTAATTTTGTATTGATGCTTGTCAAAAGTTTCGTCATCCACTGAAATTTTTGTCTAGTCCAACTTTTATTTCATTTTATCTCTTTTTAGAAAGTTTAATTGCCATCAAATAATCATTTAAAGTTATGTGGAACTTTATGTCTAAGCTAAAACTAATTATCTGTCAAATATTAAAGGTTAGTTTTTCATAGGTTATTTTCAATGTCGAAAAGAAAGTTGTTATCATTACAGTTGCTGATGAAATATTTCAATTTGCCAATTTTGTTTTAGACTATTTTCTTAATTTTTTAATGTTCAATACTTAGTTACCACTTACCAGGCTCTGGTTAGATGTCTTTGACATCGGCATTCAAGTTGTAAGCTTGGTTACATAAACACTTTTCAGAATCAGATTTAAACAACTTTGTAGTATTATACCTTAGTCTAATGAATGATTGTATTAGTAGAGATTTTTTTATTCAATCAACTATATTTTATTTTTCCAGACTAAAGTTATTAAACTACACAAGAAATAACAATGGAAGAATACGCAAGAGAACCTTGCCCATGGAGAATAGTAGATGATTGTGGTGGTGCATTCACTATGGGTGTAATTGGAGGTGGCATCTTTCAAGGAATTAAAGGCTTTAGAAATGCTCCCAGTGGGATATCAAGAAGGTTTCAGGTGAGTGTATTCAAAGTATAATTCAATTCAGTAATGTTTGATAATAATTATAAAGTGGCATAAGAGTATGCCTATATACACTTAAATATTCAAATTTCTCTTCGTCCAATTATCTAAAGTAATAGTACATCGTAAATCAAAACGTCTGTCAGAATCTTTGATAACTTATAAGAAATCACTTTGCTATCTTAGGCTAGGCAAACACCAGTTAGTCAAGACAAGACAAGACATGATCAGACACGTTCCGTCACAATACTTCACATAGTTGCTTATGAAGACTTGTCTAATTGCAATGATTAATCAGTGTGTGTTACGTTACAAGCAACTATGTGAAGTATTATGTCTGATCATGTCTTGTCTTGTCTTGACTAACTGGTGTGTGCCTAGCCTTATTCTTCATTTATTAAAAAAAAAAAAAAAAAAATGAAAATCATGCCAACGAACGATGAGAAACTTGACTGTAATTTTTTTCTATTCTAGCCTTTCTAAAATCATCAGGGAGTATTTCTAGAACTCATTTTACGATTCTAAGTCTGCAGAAGACATTTTTTCAAATCAATCTATGAGAAATCACACATGCGCTATAAATAAAATATAGTTTTATTGAACTTCACTTCATGATATCAACATCAAATTTGTTAATTAGGCTCTTTAAATTCCACAGGAATAACTGGTAGCAGAAGCACTGAAAACAATCGCTTCCCAACTTGCTGGTTGAACTAAAATCCCACATCACTCATGAATAAAGAATATTTTTTTCATAATAAATTATTTTTATTATTACAGCTTCAACTCAATCATTAATTTTATGTATTAATGTAATATAATTTGAGTGGAGATGTCTGGCAGCACTCTCAGACGTTATACAAACGATAAATGGTTGAAATAGCCTGACACATGTTTTATGAGTGTAATGTCTTGTTTTATTGGATAAATCATACCCACTCTTCGTTAGTTAATGCACTTTTAATTTGACAGGGATGCCTGGCTGGCCTGAAAACGAACGCACCAAAAACGGCGGGCAGTTTCGCAGTGTGGGGCCTGACATTTTCGACGATCGACTGCACACTGGTGCACTTCCGCAAGAAGGAGGACCCGTGGAACTCGATCATTAGTGGCGCGGCCACCGGCGGAATCCTGTCCGCCAGAAACGGTCTGCCCGCCATTGCCGGAAGTGCCCTAGTCGGCGGCATCCTATTGGCTATGATCGAAGGCATCGGCATCATCTTCACAAGGATGACCGCCGAGAACTTCCGGCCTCCCACGCCCGTCTTCAGCGACGACCCGTCGCAGCTGGGTCCGCCCCCCAACCAACAGTACCAGTAAATAGATTGTTTTGTTATTGTAGGTAATGTTTTGTAGTTACAGTTAAGTTGCAATGCTGCTGTCTTTGTTGCAATGCCATCGAAATGGCTGTCGATACGTTTATATCGACGGCTTGACGGAAGTAAGTTTATTGTGATCCATCTATCCGGATTCTCCCCTACTAGAGTTAAGTTGCAATGCCTTAGAAGTGTCTGGTAATAATAATACTCGTATGGCTTTTATTGGTGGGGAGTCCCTGACAGAAGTGTCTGGTGGTATGTTGATATTGACGATTTGGGAAAAGGAAGTTACTTGTGATCCATCCATCCGGGAACTGTTCTGGATTTCAATTGCAGTTCCTACACCATTAACAATACATATGATTATCAATTTACCTATAGTAAATACAGTTTATTTAACAAAATTCAAATTAATATAGAAAAACTATATTCTTTGAGCATTGATTTGATTCATTATCTCCCTTTCTTCCCATCGTTCAATCTCTAGTAGATTAGGAATTCGCCAGAGATTGATACTGGTGTTTTTACATTATTACCAATCTCTTGTCAACTAGTAAACTGGGATAAGCCATGTTATTGTCTTTTTTCTTTAGGGCTACTTTTAATATAAATAAAAATTAAATATCAGTACCCTTTTAAATTATTATATCACTACATGTTTCGGACACTAGAGTTTTTCACTTGAAAATGGCATTAATGTCCAAAACATGTTGTGATAAAATAATTTAAAAGGGTACTGAGACTTATAGTGAACTGGGAGTATACTAGATATTTGTAATGGTGTAGCAACCGAAACTAGTTCACGCTTCTCAAATTGTGTAATAGATAAGAGTGTTTGTGATTATCTAAAGTTGTCAATAGTTCAATATGGATATCCTAGGACTCTGCAGACTCTCTAGCAATATTTTTTGCTATTTCGAAGTAGAACTTCAAGAGCGGGAGGGTTATTGTTCTGCAGACATCGGTTTATGAATAAATATATTTTTTCATAAAATCATTTCACTTATATGGGCTACTTTATTAAAATTAATAAAAACGATATAAAAACTTGTAGTACCCTTTTATTAAAACATTTTAAAAACTTTAAAACTTTTTAACGACTAGTTTCGACCATTGGCCATTTTCAAGTTGAAACTAGTCGTTAAAAATGTTTTTAAGTTTTTAAAAATTTTTAATGAAAGGGTACTACAAGTTTTTATTGATATTTTTTCATATTTATTTGTTATATCAGTTCATGGTAAATATATATCGAACGCCACACTATCCCCTCAAAATGATCAATGATAATTATTATCCTTTGTAGTATCAAAATGGGATCTGTGATGTGAAGCTTTCGAAGTGTTAGTTAGCCTAATAGTGGGGGAGATCCAGGGTTGAGTTTGTCCGGGGTATAGCATTAGATACCTTCCATCTTTAAGAAAGCATACAATCGCGTATACTTCCTCTATGCTTATTTGCCTTGGAGGAATACAATGCTCCCAAAGCATACTAGTTTCTTCTATATCATTCCGTTATATGTTTGAATTGTGCTGCTCCTCCTCAGCACCAAAAGCAATTTCTGAAGCTTTTAAAGTGAACAATAAAATTAATTAATAGTTAGCAAATAAAGCTTTGTAAACTATTTAAAATGTTGAATCTTATGCCAGCTTTTTCTAGAGATGCAAGTCTAAATTTATAATATTGTAATTTCATCTAGAGTTATCAAAATTTTTGCAATATAGCCTACTGAAAATTCTAAATGATTCGTTGTTAGGTAAATCAGGTAATTTATTGTAGTTATCAATCTATAAAGATAATCTCATCAAATAACATACCATGAATTCGTGCTAGCTATGTTTATTTGACAAAAATCAATCGGTTTCTTTGAATATATTTATTCACAAAAAATATATTATGTTTCCTGAATAAGATAATATTTAATTAATGTATGAAGTACCTTCTTTGTGAGAATTAGTAAAAACTTATCATTGTTATCACTAGTATTGTGGAGTCGATGCTGCTAAGTCACTAGCCTGTTTAGATGTTATAAAATTGTACATTTATTCGTGTTACATCATAACTGGATTTATATATTTTTCATTTTATGTACATGCTACTTTGTCCTTCTTTCAGATCTGCTTGTTCACCCTGTGTTAATTTTGAGTCCTCATTTCTCTTTAGCGTCAGTTTTAAAGAATCAACAATAAGCTGACACTGTTTTTTCTAAAAAAAAACATCATATAAATTATGTACCTAATGTAGGTCTACATAAAAAACATAAAAACTAGGGTTTTCAAACTAATTTGAAAACTTGTATCTCAAGATCGTTTCTAATGCAAACGATCTCTTTCTAAGACTCATATGCTCAATAACAGTTAAGTTAAATCCTATAGTCAACCGCACGAAAATAGTCTGATGGAAATTGAAACAGATGAGTACTTCCTCACCCCTCCCGCACACAAAGACGTTGATAATTTTTCAGGTCTATTATAAAAATATTAATTCATTCTCATTTATAATAAGCTGTGGACAACGTTGATGAACTTGACAACGTTGCTTATTTAGCAACGTTGCTTCTACTCTCATCGGACTTATTGTGTGGTTGACTTAGCTCAAACCATCTTCTGACAAAACACATTTTAATGTGAACATAGTTTGATTTAATCCTAGAATAATTTAAACTTGGTTATATTGTACTGCTATTGAGCATACAGACCTCAGAGTATACTATAAACGTTATTTCTCAAAATTAACTTTATTTGTGATTGGGCAATACATATTTTAATGTTTTTGTTTGTGTATTTCTCAATATTAAAATTTGAGGAAACCAAAATCCAATTATTATTTGTGTAACTCTGAAATATTTTGTATCTTTCTTGAGGTTTTTCATAATTAACCATTCAGGTTAACTTTTTGTGACATTGACGTTCATTTCTTTACATTTATCCCCAGATTTTTCAGTCTATGATTTGTTGTTTAATCATAGAAAGCGTTCCAAATTGAAGAAAAATGTATTTCCAATGTATTGTACATAATCTATTGAATCAATTTGTAAATACAGTGGTTGGTTGATACACTATGCTGGATTGTTTCTATGTGACCTCATCCTTAACTATGCAGTCCATGTTTCCCCTTTTCATGATCAAACTCAATTTGTTTTTACTTTGGAAACTTAAGAAAAATTCAAAGGAATTTGAAAAAGCAGATACAGTAACTCTTGATTCATTTTTCCTTATATTAACCTTTTTTGAGTATGTGATGAAGATAGAGTCTATAAGACTCATATATTTTAAGTATTCAAAGTTTATTAGATAAATCATGTACTGTACTCTAAATAATAATAATATATACGCATTTTACAGAGATCAAGATTCTAACAAGATGTGATTGGGTTCTCGAATTTCTGACAACAAATTGATCAAGAAAACGTGTATACTTTTGAAAGTTATCGTTGAAAACTATAATTTTCAAAATAATTCAATAAATTCCTATGGAATTGGCAGTAGTTTTTTGAATGTTATTGTATTCGTTTGAATAATTTATGTAGTTGAAGTTCTCAATTCTTAATGACTAGATTATTAAAATAATAATCAGACGTTGATCTATGAAGAATTAAAAAATCGTTTGTTAATACAAAAATATTAGCTTTAAACAAAACTCATGAGAAACCGAAAAGTGTGCTCTTAATCAATCTACTATAACAAGAGTATTAGGAAATTGGAATCAAATTTAAAATTAAGAGTTGAACGATAAGAGCCACAGGCCACAGTATGAGGATTTATTGATTGTTGTTTCATGTGGATTGGATATCAGTGATGTTTATAGTTTGTACATAACTATGACGTATCATGAGATGTAGGATTGCTGCTTCCTTGTTAGTTCCAATTGACGAACAAATAGAAATAAATGAAACAAAACAATCGCGGAGAGAAATTGATGCATATGTTATAATGATAATATTCTATGAACAAATTTCGAAAATGATGGCTATCTTATTAATATTTCTGTGATAATTTCTAATAAGAAAAGATAAGTTCTTGGCAAGAAGTGATGCAGTAATTTCCAATAAGTGTGGTTCTATTAAGAAACTTATGTATCTAGATGTATCATTTAGATAAATAAATAAATGAAACATAACAATCGCGGAGAAAAATTTCTATTGATGCATATTTTATAATAACAATATTCTATGAATAAATCAAATTTCGAAAATGATGGCTATCTAAAAAATATTTTTGTGATTATTTCTAATGAGAAAAGAGAAGCTCTTGGTAAGAAATGATGCAGTAATTTTCAATAAATGTTGTTCTATTATTAAATTATGTATTTATTAAATTGACCTGTTGATGGTACATAAGTTTTCACGTCAAAAGTAGACTTTTAACTCTACCTCTCCACAAGAGGTCAAGTTGCACCTCACAACTATTAACAATTTTTAATTTGAAGCCGACCGGCATGGCTGAGTGGTCTGAGGCTTCGCAACATTAGCCTACTTCATAGCGCCTGATCGTGGATTCGAAACTCACTCGGAACATGAATATTCCATCTTATCTCATACTTTTAAGGTGCGTACAGATATACGCGCCGCGAAAATGAGCAATTCACTTTTAATCAGCTGATGCCAATCTTTATATATCTGTATGTTACCGTTTCTGTAAAAATACAGATATAGTCAGCTGATAAGAAGTGAATTGCTCATGGTTGCGGCGCGTATATCTGTACGCACCTTCACACAAGCGAAAGCTTATGCGGACGTCATCCAGCAAAAAATCGAAGTGTGAAGATTTTAAAGTTCAAATTCTTATATGCTAGATGGAGTGGTGGAACTAACTGCTTTTTCACAATAGATTATGTAAGTTATTTATCAGCGTACTTGAATAATAATACCAAGTGCTCTTTACTCAACTGTTGATAATAATCAGTCTATCCTGTGGATAATAGTTTTGTAGGCCTATTTTGAAAAAATAAATGCTTAGTCTACCGAATTACTCAGCACACCTTCAACTTTCTACTCAGCAACGACTAAAATACTTAGGCTACTGAGAAAGGGAGGGTTTTTTGTCAGTCTTTAAGGTCTTTTTAAGGTGCAATTCTTTAGCGACTACTCTACGATTCTAGCCGCACGGTTTTACCCGTCACAGGTTTATTCTATTTATACAATAATATTTCTCACATGAAATCAGAAATCTCATATTTAGTGCAAAGCTAGTGGTGTATGAAACGTCACTTTAATTCAAATGGAATGATGAATTAAATTAATACTATATTTTAATGGTTACAGCCGCTAGCGACTGAGCGGCTATAGTCGCGCGGGAAGAATCGCAGAGTCGTCGCTGAGGAATTGACCCTTTGCACCACATCACTGGTAGATGGATGATAGTGATTTTACGTTGTGGATTATACATTCTAAGAAAATTATGACAAATAATACAAATGAAGGACTCTTGTATGAGATGTATAGTACTGATATAATATGTACTTAGTATCGTTTCTCATGCAAAAATCTTTCTTATCATTAACAACTGTTCAATCGGAGGTTGACCTTTTTCTCATGAAGGGCTGCAGAATGCATTTACGCTATTCACAGATATGAGCTTAGCAAGCTAAGACCAATTGGAGATTAACCTGGGTCATACCGAAGAGGATACGAATTATTTTCTTTGTTCATACCTATCACGATGTGCTTGAAAACTTAAGCATTGTCGAGTGGGGATAAAAAGTCACGGCATAATCATTAGTGTGTTTGGATTATCATTGCATTTCGCTGTGGAAGGTCATGAAAAGGTGTAAAATCAATTATTTTTATGCCACCTGAATACGGGATATTCACACCTCTTCAATTTCTCCTTCCCACATTGTACAGTAGGCCTATACGTCGATGTTGAGCTACATTGAACTTTATATAAACATCGATGTTACTCGATATTTGGCTCTCGTGGTCCAAGGATGATCTAGATCTGGGGTATCCCCTGAAACTTATTCAAATACTTATTTCAGCGCCTCTCTATGCCTCTTCCTAATTTTTCTCTCTTCTTTCTGTTGATTCACTCCTCTCACTCTGCTGCGTTTCCGTTTCAGTCTTTCTCCTTGAATTTGTCACTTTTTGTCCCTTCCTCCTTGATAATTATCTTTCTTTTATAACAATATACATGGCTCTTAAGCTGAAGATTACATTAATTATTACTAAATACTAATAAATACAAATTATTACTAATACTAATAATATTATTACATTCCCTTTACTAAATTTTCTTTCTCTCTTCTTTATTTTCTGTTTATCTATGGCCTATGAGTCTACCCTTAGACCAGTTATAGAATAGACACTCTCGGAAGTCTAGAATCTGAAGCCAACATCTACTGCCATATCGCCAAATCGTGACGTCATCATCGGATAGAAAACTTTCAAATTGTGTCTATTTCAGAAGGATGTAAATTATTATTCATTAAAATGGTAAACTCCCGCTGGAATGGACACAATCTGCTATGGAAAACAATGTAAACAAACTCTACAGAAAAATTTTCTATCCGATTCTGACGTCACGATTTAGCGATATGGCAGTAGATGTTGGCTTCATCGACTTTCAGTATGAATATACAATGGGCCGTGTCTATTCTATAACTGGTCCAAGAGTCTACCAGATCTACCTTCATCTTTTTTCTCCGTATTTCTTCTAGTCTTCCTTGAACTGTCTCTTATTATCGACTATCATTATAATATTCCTAAATCAAAGCACTCATCAAACCTGGATAATGAACGTGAAGTTTCTAAATGACCTTCATCTTTATCAAGGATAATGAGGAGAGATGATGGGGATACTCAATCTCCGCCGCAAGGTACCATGAATTCAAAGCTAATAGTTTTAAAAATTAGATGATTCTTCATCGATTGGTTAATTATTCATTGCAGAGAATTGGAAAATCTTTATTAAGGAGAATGGGGAAACTCAAACTTCACCGCAAGGTACTATGTGTTCGAAGCTAATAATTTAGATACGGTACTTAGATGATGGGTAAACTCTATCCCTTGAACTCTTGTTTAAGGCGTTTGCAGCTGAAAAATGGAGTGGAAGGGGTTTGCGCAGCAGCTGGAGTGAAAGGTCAAAGTGGCGCAGACTCACAGAGGTCACAGAAGCTATCTTTTGTGTGGGGTGGTGGATCATCCTCCCTCTCGCAACCCTCCAATGAAAGGGACCCCAGCTCCCCGGGCATGCGCCCCCGGTCTCATCTCCCGAGCTCATATCCCACGGGAGACACCTTTCCTTCTCCCCTTTACCTTCTCATCTTTCCACCTTGCAAGATGATCACTTTCCGACCTGGGAACTTGAAAGCACACAGGTCCAGGTAGCGTGTTTTTTTTGGGATTGCTTATAAATCTGGGAGGAGCTCTTCACAATTTTAACAAATCGATTGGAATAAAATCTAAAATACACTTTTTAATGTCTTTTTTTAACACGACATGCAGTCAATTATTAAGTAAATTATTCAGTAAATTCTTAAATTAAGTAAACGGAATGGATCAAGAAATCTAAAATACATTTTTTTTCTGAGGACGATGCCCACATCAGCTACTGACTTCTGCGTTGGTGATGAAATGAAACTAATGATGATGATGATGAAAGATGAGTGGACCTAAAGATTTAGGTTGGTTCCGAATTACCGGGAATAGATTTTTAAATGGAATCTCATAAATATCTAGTAACTTATAGGTCTTAACTCTTAACTTATCATAAACTCATAATGAAGGGTGATTGAATATTCATAAGTATCCCTTGATCAAGATGTAATTTTCCTTCCTTATTTCCTTGATGGAATTTTCAGGTTCCAGGTGTGGAAGCTTCAAGCAACCAAGTTACATAGAGCGTGCTTTTTGTGAATAGGTACTTATGCAACTGGGAGCAAACTTCTATTAATACATCAATGATTTATTTCTACCTTGGTACTAGGTAGAAATCATAATTCACAGTCATAGTGAATTTCAATAGGTTGTATGGTTTTCTAACCTTAATAATTATATTATCAATTGATGCGGTTTTAATGATTGATGTGGCTTCTAATTTTGCTACAAATATCATTAAAATTAAAATAATTCTGCTGCAAATTTGCTAGTTGAAAATATTTAGCCATCTTTCAAATCTAAAATGGATTGAATTCATCATAATTTAGTCATATCATTATTATTCCTTCTTTGATTGAAGTGAAATTCAATGCGAAATTCTAAACTAATAAGAATTATTTTTCTCCTGAGTCCTCTTCCATGGTTGAGTTGTCCTTTAGCTGGTATGAGACTAGGCGTCACCTGTATCATAGAGAATAGTATAAGAAGATATCCTGTAGGTCGTTATGTTCCAAATTTGAAGCCGAATTTTTGTCAACTCAAGCCGATTACTGTCGACTACTGTCTATTACTACTGTTTTGATAGGGTGAGAGTGTAAAAACGTAAGAACGGCACAGTATGAAAGTCTACCAGCGACACATTGCTCCACGAAGAAAACATTAGGACTATCGGCTTGAATTGGCAACATAAATTGAATTGGCCTTGAATTGGCCCTTCACCATGGGATATCTTCTTATGCCTTTTTTTCTCTATGCCTATATTCATCAAATACTGTATTGAATATGATTATTATATTATGTACTTTTATTCAAGGGAGAAGATGAATCATAATTTTTTAAGCATTGATTGATTCATACTATTCGGATTGGAGCACCCTTCTTTATTATCTAAGAAGCAATCGACTGTGATTTCGCCAATAATAATTGATTGCATGGTTTAGTAATGAGAAACTAAGTTCTCAATTAGTTTTGAAAACTAAATACTCATGCTTTCTTCTTGAAATATGATTAATTCTACATAATAGGTAGGTCCTCAAGTACTTGTAATAAATTATTAATAGTGTAGGTATTGCACCCATTCATACTAGAACTAAACCATAAATGTCAAAGATCAGCATTGCATGAATCATTTAGATCATTTATCAAATTTTTGAGAGATCTAGCATTTAGCTAAAAACACGTCTTTCATATTTCGAAAAAAAACATTTTTCATTTTTCTGTATTGCCTCCACTAAGTTTCTTGTCTTCTTCCTCTTCAGAGATAATCAGTAAACTCTTGTGAGCCTCTCAACCATTTGTCATATCCAAAAACTCTTCCAGTTTTGGACATGGAAATTGTTTTAAGTTGGCTTTTATCGTTGGTGATAAAATATTATTTTCAGTTGAAGCGGCACGGTTAGGCATTTTACAACTGGGCTGTCACTCCTGAACGGTCCAATGAATAATACAAACTCCGACAATAATCAACTCTGACTGAAAAATGAACAAACAACTCGAAATACTGATAATTCTTGTAAGCTATTTAGAAACAAGGAAAACCAACACATTCAGCCAACTGATACAAGTTTTTCTACTGAATTCGTTCTTCTGAGTTTTTATTCGTCAATCTTTGCTCCTTTATTTGGGTTTGTAGAACCAAGTAAGCACTATTCTTGTAGACTCCATGTTCAATTATATTCTTAGCTCGGAGTAAGGTGATTGGAATACATTCTAATTACCGTACCTTGGCTGGAATACATTCTAATCAGCTTGGCTTGAACTATGTAAATAATTTGATCAATTTTATAGTGATACCTTTCATCATTCATGATATTTCGTACAAACAACCAAATTCATCAATAGATATAGTAGCAATAAGTTGCATGATATTCGTATCCTGTATTGTGTAGCGTTTAACAATAATGATATAATTTAAGTTAACTACTCCCCTAGACCTATCAGTCGATTACTCCCCTAGACCTATTAGTCGATTTTTTCTTGCCTGAGTTAAAAGTTACTTGGTCCCTGAAGGCATGGCTTTGATGTCAATGGAAAGGTGTGAGTATTGTCATTTGAATTGAAATAAGATCAGAATATTCACTAAACTTACCACCAACCAAGTGATAAATTGCATACCAAAATGTTTAGCGCAAATGGAAGTGGAGGGTTTGATGTAATTTTTCTATTACAAAAAAATTCTGATCCAGTGCTTTCATTTTAATTTGGAATTAGCATTTTGTGGGTAGCCTATTGCCTAGAATCTATATAAATGTAACTTGATGCTCATCCAACTTATGTAAGAATTGAAGAGAATAAAAAAATCCGTCCTATTCATTTCACCCACTCCGTCACATTCGGAAGTTTTTCAATCAATCTGGCTCGGGCTGAATCCCATTGATGGCTTCGGTAATGTTGACTTTCTGAGCATCGATGGTGGACTGGTAATTTATTGGCATAGATCTGTGAATTAGCATAGCCCCACAACAAAAACAACTCAGCGAGTCAAATCATACGATTTTAGTGGTCAGTTGACTTCGCTTCTGCACAGAATAAACATGTCTGGAAATCGACAATTCGGAAAGTCAATTTTGTTTTATGCGCTGTCTGGCACATTGTTTAAATCAAATAATGCTCCCATCCATATCGCCCAGTCGATAATCATTGGCTATATTCGCCAGTTTAAAGTCAGAGAGCCCGAGCTCTTGTGTGCGGTGACTGCCATCAATTTTCCTGCACATTCTCATGTATATTAATTAACGACAATAATTTTGCAGACCTTGCGGTCGTTTGTCGTACGGTTGATGTTCTATTCTAACATTCACCAAACTAGATTCCTCAGATTTGTTCACCACATACAGCGTGTAGTTTTCTCGGAAGAACGATTATTGCGACCATAAAATGGTCAAAGTTCCTGAAACATCACTTGCATAGAGCAATTATTATTTTGCTGAAACAATTTCATTATTAGCACTTACTGTTGAGCACTATAACTTTTCATAGTAATTCTGAAAGACATGCTGAGTAAATTAGCACCAATAAGACACTTGTAGCTTCAACTAGACGGCCGCAATCAGCTATCAAAGTTAGGAGGACCCTATAGAATAAATAAAAAAAATGCAGAGGCTGTATAAAGGATAAATAGCCAACTCATTCCAATAAAATAGGATTTACCATCATTATTCAACTACCTCTCATCAAAATCATAATCACTAATGGTTCATGGAATTTCGCGATTTTGATTAGCAGCGTACTGTACCTGTTCATATTCTACGTGAGTTGGAATTCAAGAGTTTGAAACTTATCGAAATCTTTCACATTCGTATATAACCTACTTCAACACTTACGATACTGTTCATTGTAAGAATTACTTTTGGTTATTTGATGGTAAGTTTTCGATTCATCCAAATAAAAAATCAAGCATTTTCACCTCACAAATGAGTATAATGGTGTATGTGTACCTGTACTCTGCTACTAACAGGCTTCTCTTGCTTCAGTTTCCCTAAAGGAAGGAAGAGCATACACCTAGTTGAATGAAAGTAGCTTCTGGAGAGAACGAGAGAGAGAGTGAGTGAGTGAGTGAGAGAGAGTGTGGAGGAGACTATTCTGCCTGCGGGACTCCTGATAATAATGATGGATCGGCAGCCAGAAAAACTTTCGTGTATCCTAATAACATTATGCTCACCCGACCCTCCCCTCCACCCTGCACTGTACATGCCTCAGACCGTTTCATCCCTGTTTCAGCTTTTGTGCACACTTTTTCCCTCCCCCTCCTCATCACTTTTCCACTCTTCCAACTCACACACATTTTTCTACCACTCGACCTCACTCCCATTAACAGACAGCTCAACGTCCTGGGAAATTATCTAGTTTCTCCCCTCTACTCCCAACCTCTACTTTCATCCCCCCCACACCGCACACTCATGTCACGAATGGAACTCGACGAGATAGGTTGGAATGAAAACTGGAAAACTCTGACGTGCGATTGGAGAAAATGTTTTTGTGAACCGTGTAGGTGTCTGACAAAGTTCTCACTGCTATTTCCCAATGCATTCTAAAAATTGGCTGACTAAATCTATCATTCACTACGTGATAATTTAATAGTTTCGCCGGGTAATTAATTCATAATGGTTCCGTTTAATTCCGGACAATGTATAATGTGATTTATTTCCGATTTTATCATAACATTCTACTTTGCTCATCAAATTCCGTCATCATCTAAGACTGGCCACCAACGTAGAATAGAAGAATACATAGTAGAGTGATTCTTATTTTTCTATAGGAAATTCTACAGCGCATTTAGAGAAGTAATCAAGAGATCAAACTAATGAATAGATTCAATACTCTTTTACAATGTGATGCGAATTTTAAAAGAGAAACTGATACACTGTTCGAGAATTCTTTTCAATAACACTTTTCTGTAATGTTGTATAACTTACAAGTTTTTCTGCCCCTGTTGCACAAAAGCCTTTTCAATTTTAATCGTAACTGAAAGCCACGAGACCCAGACGAGAGAAGATGTCTTTTCAAAAAAGGCTTCTTCAATTGGTTCTCGTGGAATTTAATCATGATTAAAATTTTACAGGCTTTTGTGCAGCCGGTTCTATGGCTTCTATTGCTATTCTTTGACATGCAATAAAGAAGGCGACCTTTCATTAAAGAATGCTCTTTGAAACAGGGACTGGTTAATAGAAAGAATTTGTTTAAGTATTCATTGTAGAAATTATTTGTAATTGTAGGTAGGTTTCCAATTCATACAAATAAAACATCCAACATTATTTTTCACCTCACAAATGAGTGTGATCACGGAATGAATATACCAGTGCTTCTCTACTCTGTGGTGTGATCAAGTATTGCCTGAGTGTGATTGTTTGCGTAGCAGCCTAGAGATCCTCGGTTCAAGCCCGCTCATCACCAACATTTTTTGAACAGATCATTGCCGTGTTATCGGATGGGCACGTTAAACTGTCGGTTCCGGATGAAGTATTACAGTCGTAAAACCCATTGAGGGTTTAAATTATGTATTCAGGCGAGGTGGAACTTCCGTCAGGAACTCCCCACCAATAAAAGCCATACGAATATTATTATTAGAAGAATAGTGAATAAGAAGTGGGGAAATATCTCAACAGTATAACAGATTCAGGATAATGCCGAGAAATTGGAGCAACAAGTAAAATTGACAGCAGATTAGTTGCAGACTTTGTTAATGCCCAATTACCTTGATCAAACACTGTTGAGAAGGAAACTTCTTGAAAGCAAGCAAGCAAACCATGACAAGTTTACAACATTCCTTAGAGGCGAGTGAGTGAGAGAGAAGGAGGCTGAATCGGCAAGAAGGAAGTTGTGTCTCCAAAGCAGGAAGTCTCGGGGGAGATCCTGTACAACCCTTGCAGAGATCCTAAGACAGGCACAACCCTTCTCCTCCACGGGGAATGGCAACCCTTCTGCTTACACTGTTGTCATCTGCAACTCTTGGGACAGAATATTTCCGCACATTGTTGGAGGTTTGCTGAGGGTAACAGTTGACAGACAGCTTTGCTTTCCAACATGTCTTCCTTCATTGATTAATCTTTCTTCTCGATAGAATCGTATTCGACTAGTGATATGTCTGTTTCCAGAGCGTATTTCTAAGAGAGAAATTCAATCCTGACTGAATATAAAATCGATCGTGGTTAATTTAATTCATAATGGATGTTGTTGTTTTACTTAGCATTTGAAGTTAGTGTGAATAATCCACCTCTTTAAATCAGGCGACAGAAAAGCTCTCGAAAACTATCAATGTAGTTTGATGAGCAATTTATCAAAAATATTCGAAAACATATAAAAAACCCATTATTAGAATAAGTACCTTCATGTAAAAATATCCAAGTTATTGCTAATTCTACATGACCACCAAAATTCTGAGACAATCCAGCTTTTGGGTAACTCAACATTAACGAGGAGATTGAAAAGGAAGAAGTCAACCGATCTGATCATCCAGGAGTGCTTAGTGGAAGTGAAAAAATTAATATATTAGTTTAGTGCAGTGATTATGAATGAGCTAATTTAAAAAAAAGAGAAGCTAACACAAGATTCTTCTTGTAAGATTACTTGAAGTACTTAATTTAGGATAGAAATAAACTGATCGTTAGTTCTAGTACTAGTAACAGTTATATTCAATTATAAAAAGTGAAAATAATGGATTATAGGAAAAATAGTGAGCTGCAAAATAATAAATGATGAATTCGAATACTCTACCTTGAATCTCTTCTTGAAAAAGGTAGACTGCAACCTCCAAAACAATATCTGAACAACCTGTATAGTAACATCTATAAAATGAATTTTAGTACATTCCATAAAATGAAAAGCAATCCATTTCATTATTTTCGAATCACATTCTAAGCACAATAAACTTTAATATGAAACTTTTCAGGAGGTTTTGAGTTTGATTCCTGAAAATTCAGTTTGAAAATTGCATTAGCAGCTATTCTCATCATATTCATAACTTGTAGTTTTTCATTATGAATAGGAATAAGAGACCTATTTACACATACATGTATCCATTTTATTTGAATTTAACACTTCCTTATAGTAGTAAATTACACAGATTATAATGTTATATTAATGACTTAGTATGTAGACGGACAATCAATCAATTTGAAAATAGCCTATTGAAAACAACATTATTTACACACATACAAGTGAGAATAATTTTCACTGTATTTCAATCATATTGTTATTGAATAGCCATTCTCGTTCACATTTTTACAACCAAGATTAGTGAAAATAGTTACCGTATAACTATAAATTATAATTCATCCTCTTCACAATAACTTATAGGAACAAATCCGTGGTGAATGTCTTGCGGAACATTTACTTAAAAATGTATTAGCAGACAAAAATTCAGTTTGACTTCTGTACTCCAGTATTCATTTAAAATAATAAGTTCAGAAATAAGTAGTGATAGTTCTGGCTTTTTCAGTCAAACTCTATTTTGACTGTATCATGATAGTGAGCTGATATCTAAATCAATTATATATTTTATTGATTGAAAACGATGGATCACTTCTCTCCTAGATGTAATAGAAGTGAATTCATGATATCAAGATGATGGAATGTAATTTTTGGTGAGCAGCAGTTAAAAAATATATTTCGAGATCCTAACTATGATATTTGAGAATAAATTTTCATTCCTGGAAAACACAGTTTTACTTGTCACATCCACGTTATTTATTAGACATTAATACAGATCTGCAGTTTCGTGCTGAAACCAGCACATCTTCAGCTATTCAAATTATGGAGCAATTTCACAACTTTAATTCTCATTCTGCCGAAGATATTTGCTAGTAACAGAATTAGCCTACAGTTGTATTTGAAGATGAGAAATCAACCAGTAAATTTTTTAAAGCTGCAAATCATCAGGAGAATAATTTCTTAAATACCTTCGAAAAATAAATGATTTCGAAAAGACATAATAATTTTCTTGAAAAGCCTACAGTTAATATTAGAAGATTGGATAATCCAAATAAATTACATTGAATCTGAAACAATAAGTAGACTTTTCCAAGATAATAAGGGAATTTTTCACCTCTATTAAAAACTTAAAATAAAAAAATGAAATCTATCATTTTAAGGTGGATAATCCAAATAAACTCCATTGAATCTGAAACAATAAGTAGACTTTTCCAAGATAATAGGGGAATTTTTTCAACTCTATTAAAAACACAAAATAAAAAATTGAAATCTATCATTTTAAGGTGTCTCAGGACAACTCCTTGAAATACATGGAAATTTGAAATTAAATTTCATGATAAAATTTGAGATATGTTGCATACAGTGTTCATTTTCAACCAAAAATACACCACTCAAACTCCAAAGATAACATCAGTCAAATGAAACAATAATAATGCTTTATTCCAAGAAAATGTATACTTGTAACACTCCCACACCAGTGTTATAATACACATTTCATTATCAAATCTTCAGTCACTTCCTGGAAGAGATCAAAAGTTGGTAGTTAGGATGAGATCGTCGATTGATTCAGATCACAAAAGTGTCGGCGGAGAATAAGTTTCACGTGTCTCGTCCATCGTCAGGAAGCATGGCTGTGGTGGGGGAGTTGCTAGTACTGCTTGCACCAGACAGTACACAGCCCTGTGAGCTGTTCACCCCCGTCAGGCTCTCAGCTGCCACCAGGCCTTCTTTCATGCGTTTCTTCTGCTTCATTCTCCTATTTTGAAACCAGATTTTAACCTGTTGAGGAGACAAATTCGAGTGTTTTATATTTCAAAATAAATTCGAGTTTCAAACGTAATTGACTTTATTATTGTAAGAGTGAATGCACACGAAAGGGTGATTTGAGTTAGCATAAATATAGATGTTTTTGTATTCCAAATAAGTTATTGAAATCCACAGTACAATCTAAAATCTGAAGTACAAATTTCTCATATGCCATTCGAAAACAGAGCGGTACTCAACTATTCAATTGTGGTAGTCTGAGGACAAATCATCAAATTTTTTATCGATTCTTCGATTTCTATTTTGATTCTTTGGCTTCAGATTGATTTCTACGGATTTTGAATGAACTATGAATTCACAGTTGGCTGAGTATGACTCAACTCATGTCCTCTTAACTAAATATACTTGAAAATACGAAATAAAGTTTTCAGGCGGCTATACTTATGTAGAAAATGATAACAGGGCTTGATTGAATTGAATAAATATTACTACCGATGGAGATGCTAGTAGTATGACTGTCTCTCGATAGTCACTGTGGATGTGTGTATTTCTACTTGTTATAAATAATACTATTTTTGGTAGGTTGAGGAAAAATCCTAGATTCTCAAAAGTTAGATTTGAGAAGTTTAATCACCCACAACACAATATAATAAACGATGAAAACAGCCTTAACTTACAGTAATTTTTCACAAGAAATCAAGTGAACTAGTTCTTCAACTTGATGATCGGGTTGACAATCTCAGGAGAACTGAAAATTATTTGAACTAAAATAACAATGAATGAGAAAATTGGCTATTACTACTAATATGAAAATACAACTCAAGTTCTCCTCGAAGAACTAAAAGTTCAAGAGATAATTCATAGAGAAAACGGGAAGTCAGAGAAGATATTCCTCAAGAATTGAGAAGTCAGAGAAGTCATCATTCCTGAAGAAGTCAGAGAAACTCTAAGAGGGGAGATTTCAGTGCTAGTCTAAGAAATTCATGCATTTATAATTATTATTAAACTTATGAGAGAATCAAAAAATTTCTCCCTTATAAACTATATCTCAGTAATTTACCTGAGTTTCATGCATTTAATTGAAACTAAGATGGAATCAACGAATCCCAATGATCGAATTCAACGAATTCGAAACCAACGAATTATGAAGTAAATTTCAGTAATTTACCTGAGTTTCATTCAACTGCAACGCAGAAGCGATTTCAATCCTCCTCGCTCTTGTCAAGTACTTATTGAAATGGAACTCTTTTTCTAATTCGGTGAGCTGCTTGTTGGTGAAATTGGTCCTGCCGCTGTTGTTTAGCAGGGCATTGGGACCTAGGAGACCCCCAGCGTGTGCCCCTAGCAGGGGGCTTGCCCCTCCACCAACCAGACTCCCACTAACGTAGCTGTTTGGCTGGAACTCCGGCGTTGGACTCTGTTTCGGCACTGTCAACAGAAAGTTACAAAAAATTGGTTAATCAATACTAATTTTTCTTAATCAATTATTGGTTTTGTGCAATCACACTCTCAGAAAACTTTCAAGAACCGTAACGATTTCCGCAGTCTCATAGTAACTTTTTTGAATTTGGAAAATGAAGTCTCGAAACAGTCTCAAAACTTTACAGTTTCAAAAACAACGATCTCTACCGTCTCATAGTCTATCTTTTTGAATTTAGAAAATGAATTTAGAAATCTTCAACACATTTAAAGGAAATTATAGTATTCTAGATCTTTGTTAGGCACTTCTGATCAACATAGTCAATTGTAATTCACCACTTCAATACACTTCATAGTTCACAATAAGCCTACTGGATAGGCTACAAGTAAAATTGATACTGAAATTTAGTAGCTTAGAGTAGTATTGATAAAGAAATGGATAATTTTATCTAGTCTCAATCCACTTGTAAGTCGGATGGTTCAAATAAACTTCACAATGCAATCAATTCCTCAATATCGGGAAAAAGCTGCTATGAACAATACAGTCGGACCAAATCACGTATGTATCTCCAGGAATTACGAGGAAAAATCGTTTTATAGTAAGAAAGTAATTCTCACATTATGGACTCTCGTATACACAAAGTAACTCTCGTATTTTGGACGATAAAATGAAGAGTATCAGGGATAAATGAAAAAAGAGTTCAACCATGGATTTACTGAATTACAGTACGGTGGTGAGTTTTGAAAATTTTAAATGCTTTTTGAACTTGCATGGTTCTTGATACTGGACTACGAATTTCCATTGATAAGAGTCTCGAATAGGTTCAATAAGAAGAACTCTAGGACTTTCAACTAGAACCCTACCAAATCCCATCTGTCTTGAAGATTGATTGGAGAAGCGGAGTTCCAAAACTTTCTTTTCTTGGTCACAGATTCATTCATTAGTAGCGGTCACCTGTCTCATTGTTAGATAACTTTTTCGTGGTACTTTTTCCGAAAAATAACAAGTTGAGCTGGAAAAGAGGAATAACAAAGATGAATCAGGTATTTTTGAGACTTGCATCGAGTTGGTTTCCCGGTTATGAGCAGGACTGGTGGTTGAAAAAAAACATGTTTATTATATTGTCATGAGCTCAGAATTTCCATTAAATATTCAGGTGTATTATATGGTGATATGTTACTTAAGCATATTTAGGTGATATGTGATGAAAATCATTACATGATAAATGAAAATTTTAGTGATTCACTATTCTTAATTTTTAATATTTTTGAGCTTTTGATTTTTAATTTTAGCATGTTTTTTAAATTAAAAAAAAATATATTCTATTATGTTATTGTTAATTTCATTTCAGTTTATATGTTTTTCGAAAGTGCCTTATATAGAAATCTGGCAAACAAAAATAATATTGCAGGCAAAATTGCAAGAATCTCTACAAATGCATTTGAGAATGAACCGCCCAAATCCTTCCATAAAATACGATATTCTATCCGTTTTTTCTTAGATTCACACTAATAATAACCAAACAATGTTTTTAATCCAGCCAATGTTTAGCTGAGGACTGTAAAGAAAGGTGTGTTAAAAGTATCCAAAATTATCAAATTATAAGCTTAAAATATAAAATTTTATCCTTTTTTCCAAACCTTTTCGAGAACGATGAGGACAAACAATTTTGAATTCTTTTCACATATTAGGTAAAGGCAAGTTGAGAGATGTCTGTTTATAAATATCCCTACATTTTTGATAACAAATGATTTGTTTAAAATCCTGTTTGAAAAATTGCTAAGTTGACCCAGTTGATACTGTCATCTACTGGCAGAATAAGGAACTAGGTCTCGAATAATAGATTACCAATCAGAGGGAAGAGTAGGCGTGGCTTCGTGTCTTGTTTTCTGAGCAGTTGTACACCACACGGTAAATGCTGCCATCTAGTACCTTAACTTGTTACCAAATCTCCATCAATTGTTGACCAATCAGTGAATATTTAATGAGACTTTTTTCAGTGACGTTTAATGAGTCTTTAAATATATTCTTAAGTGAATATTTAATGAGACTTTTTTCAGTGACGTTTAATGAGTCGCAAAAATGAATATACATCTGAAGGTGGGTTGCCAAACATAAAAAGGTTGTTAGATAATAGTTTTATGATTTTGATATTACGATCACAGAAAACTCCCACTTGATTCAGAATCTGATTCTGCTGGTCCGTTTTCACTGGATATTATAAATATTGGAGAAATTTGAAAATTTTTATTGTATTTGTCAATAATTGATATTACATTTTCAGTTTTCAGGTTTTCAACAGTCCGTTTTCAATGTAGCGGCTCCAATTTAAAGCAATGTGTCTGTGATATTAATTAATAAGTCATTTTTTTTCAAAATTAAAACTAGAACTTTTCACAGCCGAAAGAAAATGCTGCCTAGCTTTATATTAGTAATTTGAATGTTTAAATATAATTGTATATAATAATAATATCGATTGACCTGGCTGGCTCAGGTCTGGTGTCAGAGTTTTCAGGTCTCATAAAAATGATCAAATCCAGGGCCTCTTACATGACCTAACGACTCCTTTTCAGGCAGCCGCAGCCGGGACCTACTTAATTACAATACGATCGTAATAAATTATTATTATGAGTTACTGAAAAGTTTTTTAGCATGAAATCTTTGGGCAAAAAGTGGAAAGATTTATTCACTTTATCCTTTATTGGTTGATATGATAAGTACAGTATTACGAGTATTAACGAATTCACTCTCAAGAAGAATAATTGGGAGGATTACGACATCACTCTGGATGGTATAATTGATTATATTGTACCTGATTTAGTTCATATACGTTTTGAATGAAAAAGACTAAGAAATTGTCAAAAACCACAGATTTATTGATACTTAGAAAGACCGGTTTCGGTTATCACGGTCTTTCTAAGTATCAATAAATCTGTGGTTATTGGCAATTTCTTAGTCTTTTTCATTCAATATGAATAATTACCACAATATCAACTTCTCAACTACACAAAAAGTCATATAATTTTCTCACTGTACAACAAATAGCAAGAGATTCTATTGTTTACTAACTTCTAGTACAATAATAATAAACATTCCCTGAAAAGAAGTTGCGGTTGTTTCAAAATTAATTAGAAATCGTTAATCACCAGTGTACAGCATATTTCGTTCAAAATTATTTTGGAGACAGCATGCCTGAGCCTGAGCAGCTGAAATATGGAATAATTCGATTAATATGAGGTTGGAGGTGATCTATGGCTCACGCTTCGCTTTATTACTGTGGGTTCATTATTATAGGTACATGTGATTGCTATCTGGCTGTCAGCAGTCAGCAGTAGCGTGAATTCGAACATGAGTTCATGTGCCACCCTGTAATTACCGAGAAGGGTGAAAGGTAATCACAACCCTCAGACACACTGATTACTGAAACGAATTCATAAATAGCGAATTACATAAGAAAATCACCCTTGGACATGCTTCACCGGAATGCTACATAAACGTGTTGCTGGATCGCTTGAAATTTTCAAACAGTTACAAGAAACATTACCATGTTACCGTTTGAGAAATGAGTGGTGACATTTATATGAAAAAGATGAGATTACACGATTGTGAGGCAGTTAAATGAAAATAAAATATCTTAACTTTCCAACGTGAAAAATTTGTTAATCAAAAGGCGATTTGTTGAATAATTTCAATACACTCACTTGGATCAATGATTGGATACAATATTAGTAGCTGTTATGTAGCTAAGGTGAACGTGATATTTTCGAGCTCAAAATTTAAGTGGTTTTATTCTTTATTTTGTGAATTTAAAGTTTGTTTCATGTTTTTACGGAAGTTTTACTATCAATCTATCCAAATTTAAAATTGTTTGTTTGGATACAATATTAATAGCTGTTATGTAGCTAAGGTGGACATGATATTTTCGAGCTCAAAATTTAAGTGGTTTTATTCTTTATTTTGTGAATTTAAAGTTTGTTTCATGCTTTTACGGAAGTTTTACTAACAATCTATCCAAATTTAAAATTGTTTGTTTGGATACAATGATTGGATACAATATTAGTAGCTGTTATGTAGCTAAGGTGAACGTGATATTTTCGAGCTCAAAATTTAAGTGGTTTCATTCTTTATTTTGTGAATTCAAAGTTTGTTTCATGTTTTCACGGATGTTTTACTATCAATCTATCCAAATTTAAAATTGTTTGTTCTATTCCAATCTATATTCTCAGATTATGATTTGGTGTAGAAAATTGAAATATGGACATAACCTATGTATAATATATTTGGACAATTTGGAACTAAATTAGGAAATTGTAAAAGTTTTGGGCAATAGCCTGTTTTTTATTTTCCGATCATTGTATTGTTTGTGCTAACCTAATAAATATTGAATGTTTTGTTCCAAATAATGTATGGAAAAGCTTTCGAAAAAGTGCCACCTAATACAGTGCTCATAAGAGACAGTTTTGAAATGAATAGAGGAATGTGGAATTGTCTAGAAACTGAAGTCATAATTCATAATATTTGCAACTTTCATTTGAAATTTGATGATGTTTAGTGGATATATCGTTATCGATTCAGTTGACATCCCCGCACATCTATACAGTACAGTTCAACAATAGAAATTTATTATATTTTTTATGATACAAATGACACCAATGTAATAACAATGGTAGATAAAATAATAAGGTAGTCCTTGTGCTATTTTTCTTCCAAATTTATAGGTGATGACACAGTCCAAGATAAGGTTAGAATTTCACTTGTACAATTTCAGTCCAAAATAAACATAGAAACTATAAATTTAGAATTCTGATGATAAATTTTATAAATTGATTTTTAAAATTTTGCGTAAAGTTTTACTTTGGTCTCCCAATGTAATTCTCATCTAAATTATGTTTCAATGGATATGGAATCCAAAGTACAATTTGCAGCTATTTGATTCTTCCATGGAGAAGGAATGCAATGACACATCATACTCAAAGGCCTGTAGCTCGAACGATATTATAGTCTCACTAGACTATAACAAGAATAATAACAGCTAACAAGAAATACACAAAAATGATATCGTTCTGACATCAAACTCAAACCTTTTGGTCAATAAACCGGTACTATTAAGATACAATAGCCAGATTCACGAGAAATGGAATTGTTCAAAATTAAATCTCTATTACTCTACTTTATTACTTTTTCAAATAAAAAAATCAAATCTAGTTTATTGCCTCAAAATAATACACAAAATAATACATACTATATTTAAAAAAACATAATGATTTAAATCTCTTAAAATTGATTGGTGTTACCAGCAAAATCTTATTGGTTTGTGTGCTGGCGACGTGTAAAAAACAGTTGAAAATTAGATTCGTATGTTATCGTACAGTACTACTATCTTGATTAATTATCGCTTCGGTTTGCTAATAATATTGAGGAATGAGATGTATAATATCACTGGGAGCTCTTACACTAGAATTCACATGAACAACAAGGATTTTACCCACAAAATATAAAATCAAACATGAAAAATGAAGTGGAAGGAAAGTGGATAAGTTTCGTGAGAAAATGAGAGAAGGTGTGACTGACTGCGACTGCACAATCGTACACACGGCATATTCAATAATTTCTTCAAGTGCCTACAGAATAAAGGGCACTTTTCTATTAACAAACTTATCCGATTCGAGCTATTTTCTACTTCTGCTTGAGTCACCCTTTGCCTTTCCCGTTTCCTCCCCGGCAGCGATCAGATAACGCAATCAAGCGGCCTGCAATCGTGTCAGAAGAGTGGCGTGATCTGACTAAGCTGATGTCATTAGGTCTTGTGAAGTGCTCAACGGTGGAAGTAAACTCTGATTTACCTCAACTTTTCAGGGGTAGAGTTCACAGTGACGATTATTGTCAGCCACTTCAAAGGGCAACGAGTTCTTTGCAGTTATTCGTAGTTTTTCAGGCTAGTTACAGTTCAACATTTTTATTTTTCCTGTATTGTTTCTCGAAACACTCTCCAGAAAGCACAACGCATCTATGTTAATAATAATAATTTTTATTGATGGAGACAACAGGTGAAAACCCCCCAGTTGACTCCCTCACAAACAATGATCTATTTGATCGGATGATTACATGTTTCTAGTAGATGATAGTCAATCTATGAATTTTCAGAGAGAGCTTATAATGAGCATTCATAGAGCTATGATAAAGCAATGGTATTTTTTATACGTTGGTCAGTGGGAAATTATTAGGATGTTTCGTATCAACTAAAATGAGAGTCATACGTTTGAAATAATAAATTATAGAGTTTAAACTCTTAGGCCCGGTTGCACAAATGCCGGTTGAATTTTAACCGTAATTAACTTCACGAGAATCAATCAGAGAAGGCTTTCTTGAAAAGACGGCTTTTCTGATTGGTTCTCATGGGATTAATCTCGGTTAAATTTAACCGGCTTTTGTGCAACCGGGCCTGAGAGATTCGTACGAAACAGAGTTTTAGTAACTACATTTTCTTGAAGAAACTACCATGAAAACAACTCTATAGTTGAATGCTTTACTTCCCGACAATTTTGTATGATTTTTCTATCAGAGCGCAATCAACTCTTAGTGCCGGTTACACACAAGCCGGTTAAATTTCAAGTGTGGTTAATTTCACAATAGCCAATTAGAGAAGCCCTCTTATCGAAAAGATCTTCTCTGATTTGTTCTCGTGGAATTAATCACGATTAAAATTTAACCGGCTTTTGATCAACCGATACTTGAGATTTAAATTCAATTCCTTCAAGAATAAGACAAAGCTTACAGGCATAGAGAACCAACAAGAACATTTTGAAGTATAAAGATCGTTAATGTGGATTGTAAAAGAATGTTAAGTTGAGTGAATTGTGTAAACATCAGAGTTCACGTGAGTATTGAATCTAGTTCATTTGTTCCAACTTCGCAGTTACTTCCAAATAATCCACAATAATCCTGGAAAATATTGTGCATTGAAACTGTCTGTGGAAATTCTCGGAATAAGTAACATTATCGTATTATCGTATTCTCCCTATTCTCAATAAGTTATTGAGTCGGTAATCGCCACACCCGTCTTTAACCAATAACTACTATTACTTCTAAGTAATAGTGGGTATTGCTTTAACTCGATTTCCTTGAGCGTATGTGAGTGAGCACTCATTCCGAATTGAAATTTTATTGCCAATGATACATTGAATTCAAATAAAAGTACACAACAAAATTACACTGAATAATTATAATTAGCCAGTATCAGAATCGTGCAAGCTTTAAAGCATTACCCAGCTAAAGCCATAGTCATAGAGCATCATCCGCAAAACACCACCATACTTGGTCATCTCATTTCCATTTCCAATGGAATTTCCATTTTTCAACATGATCTTGTAGTTGTCGTTCATTTTAGTAGTGTGTGTCTGGCCGTCTGGCCTTAGTTAACAATGTTGACGGTGTGTGTTCGCCGCATCCAGCTGTGGCTTAAAAGCTTAATTAATTCGTAGGAGAGAGACAACAACTTATATTTGGTCCAATATTTAGGCAGGTTTATCTACGATCTGAGATGCATAAGTAGATTGGCATGTACAGGTAGAAGATATTATAAGTACTGGCAAGAGAGTCCTGGCCCATACCACCTTGTGTCCGTGTCAATTTCAATATCGCTACGCTTGTCAAGTTATACACACACTCGTGTAGAGGGAAAGAACGATAAAAAAGAGAGGATAGAAGTGAGAGGAGGGTGACAGTGAAAGAGAATGAGTAACATAATAGATAGGAGAAACAGAGAGAGTGGAAGAGTAGGAAAAATATTGTTTGAAAGAGCATAAGTGAGTGAGAGAGAAAGAGTGAGAGAGTCTGTCTACCGGAACGAGCTTCCAACCCCACGAAGGCAGCCAAAGTGACTTCTAAAACCACCGGTCATTTCTCTGTTAGCTGCTTTATCGCTTCCACGATTCTGATCGTGGCTAATTAGAATAAACTCGGTAACAAACCGTTTCCATCAGCATCAGTTGCTCGATTATGTGACTTTGTCAGGAATTTCTTGATGGCTGTTATTGGTATCCAACGTGAATATATCTGTATTAAAGTAGGAGTAATTGTAAATGCATTGAGAAGTATTGAAGATGTGCCATATTCTTTTAGTTTTTTACTGCAAATGGTTTCAAGTATCGTAGTATCATATAATAGAGTATGAGTTAGGCATAGAGAATACCTTGTGAAACTAATTTTGGAGCATTAAATTATTGGAGTAGCGTTGAGAAGTATTGAATATGTGTCACATTATTTTAGTTTTACACTGCAAGAGGTTCGAATATTCTATTATAAGGAATACTAGTGGTACTGTGAACAGTAGACCTCACGCAGTTTTCTCATCCACAAGTATTATTGATGTCACCTGTTCTAGTTGATTTATTTGAATCACAATTCACAGACATCTGTGTAATGCATGCAATGATAATCACTTGTCAGCTGATTGATTATGGATAATTCTATAGTCTGATTGATCCTATCTTCAAAGTAGATATATTTAGTGACTAGCCGTCAGGCTCGCTTCGCTCGTCATATCCGTCTAGCCTGCATTTTTCATTAATTTGAGCATTTTTATCATATGTTTGGACGATCCAGTCGGGGGTCCAGACTGAACGTCTGGCTAAACGGATATGGCGAGCGGAGCGAGCCTGACGGCTAGTAATATAATATTCCCAGGAATAGCTCTGATTTAATAGTGTATTTGAAGTATCTGCTATAGAATTGAGATTGGAAAAGATGCCACAGAATTTAATAGTACTTTAAATTTAAAGTCTTATGTTTGTATAGAGCTCCCAATTTGGATTTCGAAATTTTTATCGAATCACTTAGATCTGTTTTATCAAAAGTCACAAAAGAGAAAGGTAAAATAGTATGTTTATGCGGTGACTTAAATGTAGATTACAATAAGGATGATAGAAACAGAAGTTTGTTCAAAGATTTATTAACAACATTCAATTTAAACAAAATAACTAAGGGCCCAACAAGAGTGACTAAAGATTCAGCCACAGAAATTGACTACATTATTTGGAACTATCCATCAGCTCTCTCTACTGGCGGAACTATTCCCTGCTCTTTTTCTGATCACGATGGTGGTAGTGCTAGACTAAAATTACAGAAATTTAAATCCAATTCTGAGGAGAAAAAAATGTTTACCGTTCGGGAAAAGTAAAAAGTACAGAGTAATTAATGAAAAAAATGTAACAGCTTTAAAAAACGGGCTTTCAAAAGAATGCTGGCGCTCCGTTTACAATTCTACAGATGTCGATACGATGTTCAATAGCTTCATGAACTCCACTATAGGTCACTGTAATCAATATGTTCCAGAAAGATCAGTGGGCAGGGGAAAAATAGATAAGCTATCGTGGATTACTCAAGGTATTAGGATATCTAGAGACAGATTGAAGACACTGAGCTTGTTATTGAAAATGCCATCATCGGTAGGTACTATGATTCACTTAATTACATCGTCAGGTATAAAATACTTTAACCTAGAATCATTTTTTAGAATTTATAAAAATACTTATAGAAAGGTCCTGAATGCCGCCAAAAAAATTGCCGCTAGTACATTTATAAAAAAATCTTTAAATCAAACAAGAGCAATATGGAAACTAGTTAAGACTGAGACAGGAAAGAGTACCGCTCCAACATTAGAAACAAACATAGCCAATGAAACTGGAATTATAAAAGGAGGCAAAGAAGCTGCAGATTTACTAAATAATTATTTCATAAATACTCCTCTGAAAATACAACAATCTATCTGTAAATATACTGAAGTAGATGAATTTTTAAAGTTCTTTAGCAGTGTTCATCGACAGTCGCGCACTTTCCACTTGAAAGAATTTGATCCAATAAGTAGAACAGAACTCAGAAAGATAATTAAATCATTAAAAAAAATCCTATGATCACTACAATATTTCAAACTATCTATAAAGCAAACAGCCGAACATATAATTGAACCTCTGACTTATATCTTTAATGAATCAATGAAAGCCGGTTGTGTACCGTTAAAGTTGAAATATTCTAAGGTTGTCCCCATTTATAAGAAAGGTAACCACAAGCTTCCTGAAAATCACAGACCGATTGCCAATCCACCTGTATTTCTAAAGATATTCGAATACGTAGTGCTCCACAGATTAAGAAAGTACTTGAACAAGTTAAAACTGCTGTCCCCTAAACAGTTTGGATTCAGGCCCGGCACTTCTACAGGTGATGCGCTTTTTTCTTTTATAAATGAAGTGCTGAATTCTGTAGATGGAGGATCTAGGGTATGTGGCCTGATTGCCGATCTTTCCGAAGCTTTCGATCTTGTAAACATTGAAATTTTATTGAAAAAGATGAAATTATATGGTTTTGAAGGCAAGGTTCTCAAGTGGTTCGAATCATACTTTGATGAGAGACATCAGCGGGTGGAAATACAGTCTCACTCTTTTGTGTATCAGTCGGAATGGTTACAGGCGAGGAGTGGGGTCCCTCAGGGATCAGTCCTTGGTCCTTTGCTTTTCCTTCTATATATTAACGACTTGCCACCACACCTTGAGCCAGCACACTGTGTTTTATACACTGATGATGTAAGTATTTTATTGAAAAGTAACAGTCAGCATGATATGGAATCTGAAAGTAGAAGAGCTCTTCAGAGACTAGAAGAATGGCTGGCCTCAAATATGTTGGTACTAAATTACAATAAGACTATGCAGATGCCATTCAGGACGGCTCTGGAAGCAGTATTGGATACGAGAGATGGAAACATAGGTTCAGCAAACGAGGCAAAGGTACTTGGAGTAGTGCTGGACTCTGAACTCTCCTGGCGACCTCATTTAGACCAGCTAAAAAGCAAACTAAACTCAGCAGTATTTGTTCTTAGGACCGTGAAGAAATTGCTGGATGCAGGAGCGCTTAGAAGTGTTTATTTTGCTGTGTTCCATTCTCTTCTTCCATACGGTGTTATATTTTGGGGCAATTCAACTCATGCAATACATATATTTAGGATTCAAAAGTGGGCAGTTAGAGTGATGGTGGGTGAATCTATTAGAGCAAGTTGTAGAGATTATTTCAAAGAGTTGAAGATTCTCCCACTACCAGGTGTATATATTTTAGAGGCTCTTTGTTTTATTGATAGGAATAAAGATAGATTCAATACAGGAGAGTTGTTCCACTCATACAATACCAGATATAGACAAAACCTCAGAGACGACATTCATCGAACTGGTATGTATGAGAGGGGGGTAAAGAGTGCAGGAATTCGGCTTTATAATTCATTGCCAACACGCATAAAAGCTCTTACAGGTGAAAAGTTCAGAATTAAGGTGAGGGAGAAGTTGTTGCAGGTTTGTCCTTATTCCAGTGAGGAATTCTTTTTACATTATAGAATGCAAAGATTGACGACTTAGATTATAATTGACAAATCCTTATACCCCTTTCATAGGTGGTCAGTTGGATGAAAAAAATGAAATGAAATGAAAAAAATTGAAGTAGCAGTGCCCAATCAATTTTTCCGCGATAAATGCATTTCAATCTTCAACTTGGTGCCAACCTAACAAAGTCAACTCAACTTAATGCCAACCTAACAAAGTCAACTCAACTTAATGCCAACCTGACAAAATTATTAATTTAGTTACCAGTTAATAACTGTTTCGAAGAGGTACTCTCTCTAGATTATAGTTCTATATTAACATATGCTATGGACATTTTTCAATTATAATTAAGAGAATAAGAAGAATATACATGCTAAAAGTCGAACTTTAAACCCTTAAAAACCACCCTTAGAGTTGAAATATTGCCAAACGATTTCTTAGTGCGCCTCTAAAGGGCCAACTGAACATACTTACCAAATTTGAACGTTTTTGGTCCGTTAGATTTTCAATTCTGCGAGTGAGTGAGTGAGTCAGTGAGTGAGTGCCATTTCACTTCTATATAATAAGATGAATTCTATAGTATTATAGTATAGTATAGTATTCTATAGTATTATCCATTCAGAGTATGGATGAATTACTTTTCTTTTCATATTATCCTTAAAATGCAAAATTTCAAGAAACCTTGTGTATACATCGACGGGCAGTTGAAAAGGAATATTCCTGCCAAATCTCCTCGAATTCTATCAACGCGTTTGGCCGTAATCGCGTTACATGTATAGACAGACAAAAGCAAATCGAGTTGAAACATAGACCTCACTACGTTCGGTCAATAATAGACTTTTTGTCGGTTGCACAACTGACTGTTAAATTTTAACCGAGATTTAGTCAACAAGAACCAATCAGAGAACCCGTCTTTTTTAAAAACGCCTTCTCTGATTGGTTCTCTTGAAATCAATCATGGTTGAAATTTAACCGGCTTTTGTGCAACCGTGTCCATGAGTTATGTATATAAAGTACCTGGTAAAACTTATTTGTTTCAATTTGGTCATCATCATTCATCATATTACGGCATATAGATATAGCCAGCCAGGTCACACTATATTATTATTATATTACGGTATTGGAGAATCTTGAGACTATTTTGTCAGTTAGTGCCAAAATGATTGGAATAGAATAGCTTGGTTATTTTTGTTACAATTATAGGCGGCTTTCTTCAGCCAAGTAGGAGTTGTTCGTTTTACAAAGTTGAATGAACATTCTAGGTCATGAATAAGAGTTTATCACGTTGAATAGCGTCTCACTGAATTCCTATATTAAAAAACAATGAAAAACCCTATAAAATTGTACATAATGGCTAGATGATATTCATTCAATGGTTTACGGGGAGGCGTGCATTTCTACTTTTATATCTTAAGGTGCGTACAGACTTTCGTTTTGCTCCGCAATCAAACGTCACTCGAGCAGATCGATAGATGATCGACCGGGGAGCAAGAGTGGAACGCGAGAAGAGCTAACATCTCCCATAACGTTCATGATCGGCAGCGATTGCGGAGCGTTCGTGGAGCGATTGCGGAGCGAGTGCGGAACGTGCGCGGAGCGTGTTGGAGGCGCGTATATCTGTACGCACCTAAATAGATATTTACTACTCCTAAAATTTGGACATAAATATCTTCGAGTTATAAAAAAAGAGGGACAGTAATTAAATTCAAAAAGTTTTTTTAAGAACCACCAGTCTTCATTATTAGTCAAGCTCAATAATATCACTCATATAGTAAATAAGGTGCTTGCTATGTGAAGTATGTGGTGAATAAAAATTTTTGAGAAACTATACTAATCTCCACTCCTTCACGGTCAAAAATAAAATTAGATTTAGGCGAAAATATACGTGATGATAGAAGTGTTTAATCCTCTTAAGAGCAGGCAATTAAAGTGAGCCTATGAGACATATTGGAGTAGCAGCATGCCGGGTTGGCTGCTGTGATGATACTGCGAAAATTGCCCCAGCATTTCCTGGACTGACGGCTACAGAAGTGGACACAGCATATTGCTAATACAGCAGACAGGGGTCATTCAATCCAATATCAAGGATTAACTCTGACAAGGCGATACATCACCCTTTCTTTCCTTATTCGAGGGATTCTCGCCCACGTCTGCCTTTATCGCTACGCTTCAATTTCTTTTCCTCTTCATTGTCACTTTCTTACTTACTTTCTCTTCTCTCTTCTCCACAATTACCCTCTCTCTACCACTCCTCATGCGCCAAGACGTGTTGGAGGCTTTTCTTTCAAATTGCAACTGGGACAAGAATTCTGAGACAATTTCTCTCAGATTTCTTTTCTGAAGCACGGTAGTGCTGCTTTTCCTGTGTTAGATCCCATACTATTAATATTAATAAAATGTAATAGAAAGGTAGTACCTATGCTCTCTCTATAATGATGATGTTTACCCACATGCCATATCAATGATATATACCACATATCCATATCCATGATATATTACTCCTAACTATGTAACTATGTAACGTTATCATGTTAATTTAAAAATATCCATAGTCGTTCAATAAAGAACGCTCATTCTCATACCAATTGATTCCATCAGATCATGATTTGCTGCATTTATGGATCTTCTTGAGACTATTCAACTTATATTTCACTTGTATTTGGGTTTGCTGTTTGCAATAAATTAAAATTCAAATTTATTTCAAAAAACATAAAATATAAATGTGAAATACAATATGCAACATATTTTTGAATATAAAACTGTGGATATTTTTTAAATACCACTGTGGATAAGAAACACGATGAACTAAACGAGAGATTGCTGATCATGGACTCAATATCCACAACCAAAATTTCAGAAATCTGATAAGGTTCTAAAAAGCTATTTACTTCACTGATAAGTAACAATTTTTATGTCTAGATATCATAATTTGAGTATCGGAGACTCAAATATGAGATAAATAAGTATGAGACAAATCTGGTCGTGTGATAAAAAACTTTTTCCCTCATAAAAGTAGATAAGAGTAATTTCTATGTAATTAATTTCCGGGCGGCCAAGTCACATGTGTCGCGATTTTTTTCCATTAACTTCCAACGTGACACTAATAAATCTGATCAAACTAGGCTATGAAAGGTCGCAATTTGGCTGGAGTATTTCAGCTGGGTCTAGATTTTCCTAAATCAGAATACCTTTGACCCATTCATGGTGTTTTGTCGGACCAGGAGCTGGAGTATCTGAAGGTGCCTTTCATTCTTGACCTTATCTGGGTCTTTTGATAAAATAATTTGGTCGGAGTGTAGGAGGCTCGAAGCCCGGACACGCAAGCCGTGTGTGCTTGAGCGAATATTTAGTGGTCAGCAAAACAATCACCACGCAATGCTTTTTTCCCCTGCACCTTGATCTGATAGGGACGGCAACACTTCAAACCCATAACGCTCTTGACACTACTTCCTTGTAGCCTACCTTCAATACTCTCCAACTTGAATCATGAAAACATCACTGAAGAGCACTGACATTCATGTGCATTCATTTACTGAAGCCAATACTACAAACATGAACTGTATCCCATATAATTTCTCATGCTCAAATACTCTTCCAGTTGGATAATAAAAACATAACTGGAGAACTCTGACATTTATGTGCATTTTTTATGGGTGAACTCAATACTAGGCATGAACTGTTGGTCATCCAATTTTCTTACACCAATTATATTAGATGAATTCCCGGTCTTTGAGAATGCCCTTCAACCCACTTCGATCCATTCATAAATCTCACTTTAAACATTCAGAAATGATTCACAAGTTTCTGTGTTTAAATGTTCCATGCCATAGATTTCTATAAATATGTACGATTTACAATCCGACGATTAAGCCCACATCTTCACAATGCCTCTAATTTATTGCCTTCACAATGCTAATATTGCACAAACACCTCTCTTATTTGAAAATGTTAGCGCGTGATTATATATTATTATAAGTGAACAGTGGTTAATAAATTATTAGAAGTAACATTGATGTTTTCGATAAATGGAAAAATTAAGGGATTCAACTTTTTTCAAGGGATTAAATTTTTATCATCACCAGAACTCGTTTTATAGGAACCAATCACTTTGAGCTCCAATAAGACTGCTCTGAAAAGTCATTCGGCTATGGCTCATGTCTAAAGAGAGTTTCTTGTTTCTATTCAAATTGCTCAAGTCCAATAAGATCTCACTACAATGGTGGCATTGTTCTTCTCAATAGACATGGATTATAGTGCATTTCCCTTGTCGCTTTCATCTAGCACAGTAAAAGGGAACTCTGTAGAAAAGAATGGTTGAAATCTACTGCAGAAGTAGTTACACTATCTTGGTACTTTCATGGAACAAGCATACATTGATAGCGTATGATTTAATTCTCTCTAGTTCTTCAAAAAAGTAGTCGAACAGAATGTTGATAGACTTATGATAAAAAATATAACTTTTGATTATAAAAAAGACTTTGCGACTAAACACATTGAGGTACAGAAGATGCTTAACGTGAGATAGGTGTTGATGATAAAGTATGAGAATTCAATAAAATAGTCCAATAGAAATACATTCACATAACATAGATGATATATGATGGAGATGCTTATGGATATATAACGGTAGATGGTGGAAAGAGGGTGGAAACCGAAGTAATTAGATCATTTTCACAAATATTTTTATAAGGATTTTGAAAGGATTGGCACCCTCTTAATTCTAGATTAAAATGTGCAATGAAGAGTGGAAATGATTCCTTATTTTCATGGTTTATTGAAAAAAAAATATTCCCAAAAATTTATCGAAATAAATAGGTGGATAGGACAGAGAATGGACTTGAAAATTATTGATATGAAATGTGTCAAAATAAAAAAAGAGATTTTTATCTCTTTCCTAAGTAACCTAAGTATTTTCTAAAGGATTGCACAGATCAGAGGATGGGAAGATACTGAAAAAAATATTGGTATGAAATGTACCAAATTGAAAAGAGAGATAGTACAGAAAGAGAGACCACACTTAAAAAATGAAAAATTGATATGAAATATAAATGGTAAAGGAGAGAGATAGTGTGAATATTGAAGCAAGAGCACGAGTACTGTTGTCGTACTGAAACTCGGTGACCGGTAGGTTAGCTCTCAATGCTAACGTGGACGCTGACGATAGATATGCAAATTTATGTTAATCAACTCGAACACGATCCAACGAATGAGTCCGGTGACTATCCGACTCACTCAAGCTGGCTACCTCACCAATTCAACCTCCCTACCACCACCCCCTCCATCCTAACGACAACCACAACACCGTCCAGCATATCGATTAAAAACCAACTATGACCATCCCTCCCGACATCTCGCCACAGAGAAGACAAATCTGTACCAACATGCGACACTAAAATTGGCTCGTTTTTCAATTTTCACGTACTCAATTCTAAAAAAAAAACTCAACGTCATGATGGGTAGGCTTCAGGCTTCCTCAACGTTACCCGTTGATTAATTGGGTTGGTAGTTGTGTTGTTTCAATTCTTAATCACTTGCAATACGGATAAATGATAGAAAATATCACTGGAACAACAACAATCTATAATTATCCATTGTATAGATTACTAGAATAAACATGAAAAGTATGATTGGGATTAATATAAAGGACTATTATATAGTATTACTTTGAAGGTAATCTATAGTAATCTGAGATTGACGTGAACATGGAGTGATTTGTTTTAAATAATGAAATTAGCTGTACTGTTGTGGAATATTAAAAACAGGCTAAACGTTCCATTCACCAACACCAACTACTTTGATACTATTTTATTATTTAAATTACTGTAATGAGATGGTCTGACAAAAATGTTTAAGAGAACTGTGAATGGCAATTAAACAAAATGCAACAAGGAAAGGAACAGAAGACCCTATTTATTAATCACAATTGAGATTGAATTGGAAGCTTGAAATCGTTTCGGTATTTTATGATAGAAAGTAAGGGGTTAATAAGCTGATGAGCTTAAAAATCTGTTGAGATGAAACCATACAAAAAATATTGAAATGGTTTATTCGGTTATTATAAAATCAACTGAGCTCAAATAACCCCATATTTTGAGCACAGTGTGCTCTACCTAAGTTCAAGAAAGGTACTTTACTTCGAATCTCGATTCTAAAGGGTGATTGTTGAAATAAGTGTTGCAATCCTGGATCATGAAAAATCCATTCTGATTTCATGAATAGAAAAAATAGTCCACTCATATTTATAACAAAATGTTCTAATCATAGCATGAACTAATCACCCGGTTCACTGTAGAACAAGAAAATACACTAGAGTCCTTCCTTTAACCGATAGAAATATCCTAATCTCCCCATTGTCTCTTCAATAATTTCAATGGATAAGTTCACTACATTTTTGGAAATTTGTGATTATATTAAGTACATTTCTAGGCATAACATTGTTGGACCCCCAAGTAGAAAATATGGCCTTCAAGCACATCTGGATGTGGATTCACATTCCAAAATCAGCTACATTTTTTATTCGTCTCATACAGTTTTCAAGTCAGAGAGGAGCTTGGGGGCCTTCAATCCGTGAAAAGGGAAATTACCCCTGAAAAGTCACACAAAGTCGAGTAATTCCCCAGAGGTGACTGTTGAGGGGAATTTACGTGTATGCAACTGAGAATGCCTGCAGGGAAAAAAAGCAAAGTTTTTTGTCAGGATAAATTTGTAGAGCGTGGAGCAAGGGACGAGCTGGCGAATATGAGCTGAGTTTTGATGTCGTTTATCTCGGGGACTATTGATGGGGCCCGGGGGTGGTAAGGGCGGGGGGGGGGGGTCAGACGGTGGAGGCCCGTCCGAAACTAATACGCGGTGATTGATGGGGCACTGGACATTTCACAGCCCTCATCGCGAACCCTGTTATAGCTCAGCTCCCTTTTCACCATCACGCTCGTCATCACACCTTGACACTACCCCCGAACTTCCCCTTCTCCTCCTCCTCCTTCTGCTCCACCTCCTCATCTTCATCCTTTTCCTCCTCTTTCTTCTCCTTCTTCTCTTTTCCGACCTCCTTCTTCTTCACCTTCTCCTTCTTCTTCTCCTTCGCCTTTTCCTTCTTCTCCTCCTTCTCCTCTTCCTCCTCCTTCTCATCATCATCCTCTTCCCCCTCCTCCTATTCCACCTCCTCCTCCTCCTCCTCCTCCTCCTCCTCCTCCTTTCCATCAGTATCATCATCATCATCATCATCATCATCATCATTATCTTCCTCATTCTCCTCATCATCCTCTCCTCCTCCTATTCCTCCTCGTTCTCGTCCTCCTCCCTCTTCTTCTTCTTCTCCTTCTCAAGTCCTACAATCCTTCACCACACAATCATGTTCACAATACCAGCCTCCTACTACCAAAACTTATGACGGTTCTATTGCAATTTCATCTCCTTTGTGAATCTAACTTGAATTTCTTGTCTTCTCTTTAATATTATAATAATCAAATCAGCTTACGAGTGTCTGTTTAATTACTTATTTCTTATGTATAAAAATTACTATGAGAACTTGGCTGGTTTTTTCCCAATATTTTGGCAAGACCTACATGTATGGTCTAAAAATGCTTATATGATCGAAAAAAATGGTACAAAATTTTGGAAATCATCCGCTTTTTTGAAATAGAGGATCATGGGATACTCCAAAAATTTTATTCTATACTTCACAAAATATTCCATCAAGGAATGATCATAAGACCGTTGTTGTACATCAGGATATCAGGTTTCTATTACCTCATCTCATTATGCAGTTTGACAAAGGGGCACTCTGAGAAGCAACTAATGCGACAGGTTAATTCGATAGTCAGACCCCCAGCCAGAGCCAGAGTCAGACTGCTTCTTGCCTTGAACACATATTACCAAGATGACAGCGATCTATAAACAGAAGCGGTGTTAGCTTCACGGCCATTACCGAAATTGCTTCTCATATTGAATACATTAAGCATGGATCGGTTTCTTCCGAGGAAGTAATTTTTAAAGTAGCTCGCAGGTCTTGACAAGAAACCAACAGCCAGCTCCATCCTCCTCCCTTCCACATCTGACATGTTCTATCTCCTCTCTCGTTCTCCCCAGTTCAACACTCCTGTCAATCTTGTTGAAGCTAAATAGCTCCTGGTTCAGCTAGGCTCTGATATGGAAATTTCGTTTGGAAATTCTGTTAACTGTTATTCAGAGAAAAGAAATGCTGTACTCTGCTGATGGACTATCATAATCTGGTTCCAATTCAAGAGAGATTGAAGCAAAACACAGTGAAACATTCCAAATTACACTCAGGTCTATAGATGGGATGTTCAAAATAATTCAAATCGTGATTCATTCGCATTAAGCAAGTTCTATCATTATGACACCAAATAATAGAGATCAAATCAATTTGCTTGGTCAAGGCCGGACAAAGGTGATGATACATCTATAACTTCGCTGGCTTAGCCTGATCTGCGATACCTCTTTCTGCAAAACAATGTCTTATTCCCCATTGAATTGTTGGTTTTTATATAGAGATTTAAACTCAATACACTTAAGCTCAAGTCCAATAAACTCTTAGAAGGCCTAATTAATAGATTCATTGCAACATGATTTATCTTCATGCAGATTTTCCTGTTCATCTTTCCTGTTATTTTCGTAAGGTTTCTTGGATAGAATTAATAGATAATAATGCATCTGAAATGTGATTTATGAGGAAGATATTGAATAATGCCATTTTATTCTATTGCTTTCAAGGGCGGGGAGGTGGGTATTTTTAAAACAATCACCTGTAAATCCTATTCGTAGTAAAGTGAGTGAATAGAATGACCAAAAATGATGTGCAAGGAGGATTTTGAGATTGATTGATGAAAAGTTTCGCGATGATTTTGATTTTCATTTCATATCACATACACATAATAATTTTAACCAGATTTAGATGTTTATAATTTTGATTCATATATACAGAGTGGGTGAAAAGTCCCAGAACGGCTCAATATCTCATACAGAAAGGTTATTTGACGGTGGGTGTGGTTGGGGATCCTACTCAAATTGAAAATACTACTTTACTATGACTTTAAAAATATGGTCCACCATCTTGGATCCGCCATATTGGATGCAACTTTATTTTTTTAAATAGGAAGGTTGTCATGCGATACATGATTTCGATACGAAATTTCAAGAAAAAATGAATGACGAAAACCGCATATCGATATATCAAACCGTTCAGACGATATTCACATTATTAATCAATATCATGCATATCAGAAATGAAATACATAAGTGGTATTGATTAATAATGTGAATATCTTCTGAACGGTTTGAGATATCGATGTGCGGTTTCCACCATTCATTTTTTTCTTGAATTTTCGTATCGAAGTCATGTATCGCATGACAACCTTCCAATTTAAAAAATTAAAGTTGCATCCAAGATGGCGGACCAGATTTTTCAAGTCATAGTAAAGTAGTATTTTCAATTTGAGTAGGATCCCAATTCCGTCAAATAACCTTTGTGTATGAGATATTGAGCCGTTCTCGAACTGTTCACCCACCCTGTATGTTTTCGTGACCAGCATATTGAAACCTGAAAAGATCCATCCGACCTTGCATTGTTTTCGATACTCAATATTGTTGAGTATATTTTGGAAATATTGGATCATCTCCGACCATCATGACGAATTCGCAGATGTCCTTTGAGTGAAGGGTTACCGAATAAACACAGATGGTTGCATAACTTGAATCCAAAACAGGCAAATGCTTCCACTAAAACAAACTTGGACAGTTTACATAGGATATCCACTGAGAGCTCTCAGGTTTCCAAGATATTCCTCCTGGCTTTTGCTGGGCCTATCATGTTTGATCATGAGCTCATAATAGTCTTTTCATTCCAGTTGACCACAAATCATAATGCTATTAGACACAATCATTGGTGTGCTCTATAAGTAATGTTCTATAACTAAATCTATAAGTAATGTTCTTTCTTAATGTTTTTTAATACTTTATTAATTTTTCGCAGTATAATTTTTGCACTCCCCGTGCTTATGATCTGCTGAACACTATTCAAACAATCAAGTCTCAGGCAATAAGCTCATATCCTAGAATTTCGCGTACCATTTGAATAAAGTAAGCAACCAGTAAGGTGTGTTTCACAAGCTATAGCTGCTTATTTTGTTGACCGGAAAACGGTGTCAAAACCATTACAAACCTGCATTTCTATTAATGTATTTGTTTTTAAGTCGTTTTAAAAATATTTATCAGTGACGGGTCCTAATCCAAGTAAGTGCCAATTCGATGTTCATTCAAATGTGATACGCTGATAACTTCTGGACAAAAACAGAACTGCTTTTGAAATACGACAGGAAGTTGTGGCTTGATATTCAAATTAGTAGTTTGTTAAGAAATAACGCTACAAACGGAATTCATTCATATTAAAAGCGTGGGGAAAAGATTTTTCAGGCGGTTTTTTATCGAGTCCTTATCGCACTGAATTTTGCCTGTGTAAGTGGTGTAAACGTCATGCATCGGGGATCCATTGATCTATCCATTAGAGGAACTCAGAAAAAAGTGGGAATATTTTCGTCACTTGAGGTGTAAATTCTCTCTGGAAAGCTCTTCCTGTATCTGGAGAGTCGCTTGACTGAGCTCAACACCTCTAATCACTACTCAGACACAATTATGCTTTCGGTATAATCCTGCTTGTCAATGAATCAGCCAACCGAGAAACGCGTGTTTTGTAACTTTGTAGAATCGGGGTTTGACTAAAAAATTCAGCTACTAGTGTTTCAATTTCTCTAACATTAGTATGTGCTAGTACATAGTTACTCTAGAGATTGGTAGCTGTTGCTTGCTAAAAATGTTTCCGACAACTGAGGGCAAAGAATAATTTTAATTGAGACCACTTTAAAAATAATGTTATTCTCTACAAGTTGTTAACGTGACGTGATGTCTGAAGTTACTCTGAAGCTACTAAAAAGAAGCTGAAGACAAAAATGAGAACACTCGAAAAAGGTTTCGCTGACAAACACAAAGTAATATTATTTGAGTGGGAACAAAAAATAATAGCTTGTTTCTGGAATTAAATAACTACGAGCATTGAGCTCATCACTCACTATAGTATTGAATTAAAACTCTGTATGTGATCTATTGAGAATTAAAATACACTTGGCGTTCATTGTAAAGATTCGAAGAATAATTGATCTATTCCTACGTGTCTAAACGTGTACTGGAGAGCAGATTAATTTGAACTGTTATTGATACTCTGTAGAAGCAGATGCATGTTGGATGATGAGTCACCTTTTACAATTGTATTTGAAAAAGTATCAATCTATTTTGGGAAGATATCAGTTGTATCTGAGAATATTCAGAGTAACTCTATGTAATAGAGAGAAAAACTCGAGAGAATCATCTAACAATATCTCAACTAACTTGATAATGAATAAAATGGACTAGTCTTTCCGATAGATTTCATATTCACTTATCTAGGATGAAACTAAAATGTCCAGGATAGGTTTCAGGTAAATTCATTAATATTAGACACATGTTACACATTCACATTAACGATTCTTTCCTCTCTTTCGATACGGTACTTAACTATTATTCAACTTAAAATTCACTTCACTTTGCTTTTCTTCCCACCTGTCCTATTATTTTCTCCAAATTATACGGAATGTGTTGAAATCGCAGTAATGTATAACTCTATAGGCCCCTAAATTATAAGGAATGTGTGATAATAATAATATCGAGTGACCTGGCTGGCTCAGGTCTGGTGTCAGAGTTTTCAGGCAACTGATCAATTTCAGGGCCTCTGACATCACCTAAGTAATGTGTTGAAATGTCAGAAATGTATGATTCTATAGGCCTACCTATCTTGGACTAACTTCATTTCGTCTACCTTGAAACTTAAAAACAGTAGAAGGGGGGGACTCAACACCAATCCAGGATCCGCACCTACATTTATGTGAGCTTACATTGGAACAAGTTATGGAATACTAATTTGTTTTTTGCTTATTTCCCTTCATTTCAAGCTCCCAATCAAGTTGCAGGTTATGACGTTGCACCTTGTTAGTATTCGGACGGAACAGGCCTCTCGGCTCTCCGGTTGTTTTCTGAAACATTCTGTCTGTCGGATACTTATCTGGCTGCCAGAGATACTGCTGTACCCGTCTCGGCAAATGTCAACAACGGTTTTTGTACGCAGTTCTGCCCCGGCAATGGATACGGGCTTTTTTGTCTGTTTGAAAGGGCAGCCAAAAAAGTGGACAGCAGATTTCTTGGTATGTCTGACACACGGGAAGAAGAGAGAGAAGAGATACACACCCTTTATTGTCCCTTGTGAACTAATCTAGAAATTATGTATAGAAGTATACAGAATTATGATGTGTTTGTGGATAGGTTGCTCCTAGTTGAGTAATTAGTGAGATATTGATCTTCAATGTATTAGCAAATAAATAGCAAATTTTAGGCGTTATAAACAACGTTTAGAACGTTATTTACAACGTTTAGACGTTGTACAGGCCTAATATAAAGTAGCCAGTTAACAGGTATTTTCAGTTCATCTTGACTTATCTACATGTGGATGTGGGATACTATGTAACTCTATTACTTGATACTATGAAACGAGGTTATACTTGGAACTCAATTAAACAATTATTTTCCCAAACTGGTTGAGCATTCAATTTTTTCAATAAATATTGTCACATCAATTTATACACCTTGTAGTTTGATAGCTCTGCCAACAAAGGCTACTTTTCAAAATAATTGGTATTCCAATGAGACTCTTATAAAACCTCTTTTAGTTGAGAAAGTTGAAAAAATAGGATGAGATTGAAAAACAGTAATTCTTTTTCATTGCTGCGCTTTGGTAATCCCGATATTTCACAGTTTCCATCTAGTCCAGCTAGTTTACATAATTGAATAATGCTAATTGAAGCTTTAAACTTCATCTCATTCACAAGAAATAGCGTAGCTAAAGAAATGGAATTGTTATTAACTTCGGTAACTTGAAATGTTAATGTGATGTATGTATGATTGACCGAGCGAAGTGAGGTCTAAGATTCAAGTCGACGGTTTGGCATTTCTCTCAATGTTTAAATGTTTATATGTTGCGCATTTACGGCAAAACGCGCTAATAGATTTCCATGAAATTCGACAGTTATGTTCCTTTTTTAATTTCGCGTCGACGTATACATACAAGGTTTTTGGAAATTTTGCATTTCAAGGATAATATAAAAGGAAAAAGGAGCCTCCTTCATACGCCAATATTAGAGTAAAAAATCAGACTATAGAATTATTCATCACTAGCCGTCAGGCTCGCTTCGCTCGCCATATCCGTCTAGCCTGGACCCCCGACTGGATCGTCCAAAAATTGAACGTATTATGTCAATTTGATCTCGAAAATCACCTGTTACTATATCGGCGTATATTTGGCGAAAAAAATTCTTCCACTTCAGCTAAACCTGTGTATTGATTTTTTTAAAATATATTTTCATCGATTATTGAAAAAGGTGAGAAAACGCAGAAAAGCTGAGAAAACGCTAATTTTGGGCGTATCTTTGGCGTTATTAAATTTGAAATTTTCAAATTCCTTTTAACACAATATTATTGCACCCCAGCTGAGCTTCTTTAGTAAATTTGAACATTTTCTGTTCATTTGTTCTCGATAAAGCTGAGAAAGCGCAAAAAAACGCTGGAAAACGCAGATTTTGGGCGTATCTTTGGCGTTATTTCGAATTCCTTCTAACACAACATTATTGCACCCCAGCTGAGCTTCTGTAGTGAATTTAAGCATTTTCTGTTTATTTGTTCTCGATAAAGCTGAGAAAACGCTAAAAAACGCAGATTTTGGGCGTATCTTTGGAAATTTTTCCAGTTGCGCCTCTAAAGGGCCAACTGAACACACCTTCCAAATTTGAAATGTTATGTCATATTTTCATCATATGTTAGGACGATCCAGTCGGAGGTCCAGACTAACGTCTGGCTAAACGAATATGGCGAGCGAAGCGAGCCTGACGGCTAGTAATATAATATTCCCAGGAATAGCTCTGATTGAAGTAGCAGTACCCAATCAATTTTTCCGCGATAAATAGGTATTTAGGAGGTACTGGATGAATTGGTATTCAGGAGGACCTGGATAAATGCATTTCAATCCTCAACTTGGTGCCAACCTAACAAAGTCAACTCAACTTAATGCCAACCTGAAAAAAATTTTAATTTAGTTACCAGAGCAACAGTTTCGAAGAGGTTCTCTCTCTAGATTATAGTTCTATATTAACATATGGTATGGACATTTCAATTATAATTTTAAGATATTGGAATAAGAAGAATATACAAGCTAAAAGACGTACTTTGAACCCTTAAAAACCACCCTTAGAGTTGAAATATCGCCAAAAGATTTCTTAGTGCGCCTCTAAAGGGCCAACTGAACATACCTACCAAATTTAAACGTTTTTGGTCCGGTAGATTTTTAGCTCTGCGAGTGAGTGAGTGAGTGAGTGCCATTTCGCTTTTACAGACAGAATAAAAAAAAAATATATATATATATTAAATATATAGATAAATCAGCTGACAAGTGATTACACAGATGTGTGGAGAAGCCAGTCTATTGCTGTATTTCCATAAGGTCTATAGTTTCAATCAGGTACTTGTGGATGAGAATACTGCGTGAGGTCTACTGTTCAGAAAACTACTAGTAATTATGATTTAGGATGTATTGTAGCCTGCTTTCAATCATCTGTATTCTTCACTATTAAAACGAATAACTCACGTAAACTACTTAACTTGAATTAATACTAGAGAGAACTAATCACTCCTACTAAGTAGAATTTGCTGATGACAACATAAGCTGATGACAAAGCTAACAACATACTATTGTGAAGCCTTGGTGGTGTTTTAAAAGCATATTCACATGTTAAAAATATTGGTTTCTGATGGGTTTTAGCCATAGAAATCCTAGATTTTCGAGGTAAATTCATAGGGACATATCATTGACAATATTTTCAACATGTGAATATGCTCTTAAAACACCATCAAGGCTTCACAAAAGTATGTTGTCAGTTAAACTCCAATAAATAATGACAAACTATGCATTGGGACTGACACAAATGAATTTTCTCAGACTAGGAGCATAACTTCTGAGAGCTCATATCATTAATCATAAACGTGGCTTCTCCCTCGGGGTGTTTTACCTTCAAGCTTGAACAAGCTCAGCAACAGGCTTCTATGTCAAAGGATGGGTTTCGATATAGTTAGATACTCCAACAAACATGATTGCAGTGAATTAATAAAAATAGAAGTTTTTCACTTTCATTCTGCTCTAGGTCAATTGTTTATTGGCCTTCAAATGAAATATCAGCATTGAATGCATTGAATGAATCTGCAGAAATATCTACTGTGTAATGAACTGCGTTTAACAGGTTACTGCGTTCTATAGGTTGACCAGTATTTTCAAAATAACCGTATTGTTTTAAAAGAGTGTTTCTCTACAACCTCGATGAGGGAGTTCAACCTCCACAATCCAGGAGATTATGCACTTAACATATTATATAATGAATTATAAATCAGTACTAATACGTTACACATGTGACTTGTATAGCTACAAAAGGTGAATCAGGACATCAAAATAGTCAATTATGAAGTCTTTATTTTCATGCTTCTTTGAATTTTACACCTAATTAGGAGGGGAAACCTTGAGTAGGTATAAGTATAGAATAAACAATGCATTTATTGTCTAGATTATATCAAAGATTAGATATTACTATCAGAGATAAAAGATATTACAGAGATAAGCATCCTTTTCTCTATGATCATTTATAAATTGTTTATTCATATTTAGGTATAAGGAGATACTATTCAACAAATACTACATCTATAATTATTATCAAGTTTTTTTAAATATTTTTTTACTGTGGATGATGCCATGTCCACTTGAGCTTTTTTGCTCGTGCGTGGGTAATGAAAAGTGTGAGGGTGATTAGTGAGATCATCAAACGTCCATGCCTATTCGATAGGATTCGGTGGGATTCGAACCCACGACCAGGTAGCACTAGCAGACTGAAGGGTGCAACGCCTTAGTTAACTCGGCTATCCTAGCTAGCAATAAATAAATTATAACTCCATTACTATGCCGACATAGTAATGTGGTTAGAGAAAGCAATGATAGAATATGAATTATTATTGATATTAGCTGATTGTGATTTGAAACTGGTTAAAGCCCATACCTCGTCTGCAAGAAGGAGAAGTGAAGAAAATGAACTTTTTAATAGCCACTAAATGTACTTCAGACCCTGAAATGAATTTATGTTTGTAATGAATGAGATGTATAGATTGATAGATGAATGCATTTTTATCTACACTTTACAATATTGATAGTGATGTGGGTGAAGTTGAGGCAATAAGAACGCCCTCTTCTACTCAACCCACAAAGAAGTTTCCATTTTTTGAAAATTACAATGGTTATTCGATTTGGAGTTGTTGGGGAATTATGCCTAACATACTCTCCTATGCTATAACACACTCTCCACAGGAAAATTCAATTTTAGCTTAATAATATTACTCGACGTGTCTGTCATTTGCTACATGAGAGCGTGGTCCAAGTCCAACACAAATCAATAAATTGTTCTACTGGTTACGGCCCGCACTGTGATTTGTGCATCGCGTATCAGGCAGGGCAATTCAATTAAGAGCAAAACAATGAAATCAACTCTGAAGGTAATTAGGCCAACAAGGTTTGATAAAGGTGAATGGGGAGCTTACCCATGTGGTAAAATTATCAACTTCGATTGAAATGGGGTTGAAAGTGGTGTCTAAGCTAGAATACAACATAACTCACAAACTAATAGATTCGGCATTCAATCATCACAGTTACATTGATCATGATTTCAAACGCATACTCATTTTATACGGTTTACAGACATTGTTTACGAACTTGACAAATCTTTGGACAAATCTTTTGGACAAATAATTATTCACGATTTCCAATATTAAGGCTGTGCAAAGACTAAAAATAAACTTTCTACTCGCGATATTTTTTTAAGCATTTCGATTCGTATATCATTGAGCTATCAAAATGAAAAAGTTTTCTCAGGAAAACATTTTTTTCGATCATTAATTACTTTTTGAGTTATGAGTGCCTAAAGTTTGAATTTATGGGACAGAACATTTCAAATTCGGTAAGAGTTTGAATCCATGAATCAATCTCATGAATCCATGAGATTTGGAGGATAGATTCTTCATGGTATTGTTGATCCAGTAAAACAAAAATTTTCTGAGAATATTCATTTTTGATATGGTTATTCAAATTACTAAAAATAACCAAAAATAACTTTTTGTTGAGTTATTTTTGGTAAATTTAATAACTTTTTCAAAAATGGATATTTTTAGAAAGTTTTTGTTTTATTGGATCAACAATACCATGAAGAATCCATCATCTAAATCTCATGGATTTATATCGTACCGAATTTGATATGTTCTGTCCCAAAAATTCAAACTTCAGGCTCTCATACCTCAAAAAGTAATGATCGTAAAAAAATGTTTTCTTGAGAAAACTTTTTCATTTTGATAGCTTAATGATATACGAATCGAAAATCTTTGAAAAATATCACGAGTGGAAGTTTATTTTTATCCTTTGCACACCCTTAAACTGCATCATTTAATTTGATAATATTCTTCCAGATAAGATAAAATACTAATTTTCGCGGTGTTTTCAACTCATTCACATCTTTTTAACCTTTGCATCCGACTTTTGAAACATAACTCCTAATTAAAACCGCTCATCTCTCAATATTGTGAGGTAGGCTACTTCTTCCAAATGATATAACAGAAACCATTGGAATATGGTACATATTTCATCGAAATCTCTTTCACTTTCTCCTCTATAAATTATTTCGTATCACCATAATTTTCACCTTTCATCCATACTTAAGATATCAATTTCTGAAACTTGATTAGTTCATTGTCAGGAATTGAAATTTTAAGAATTAGATTAGTTTTTCTATTAGTTCATATTCCCAAATAAAGACAAGAAGCATTGGAATAAGAACATTTTCATAAACTTCCTCCTTTCTCCTTCTTGTAAGTTTATGTAATTCTGACCCTCGTCATGTCAGAATTAAGTCTTTTTATTACAAAAAGTGAAAGTAAGTACTTCCTTTCTATTAATAAAAAGTAAAATTCACTTCAAATTGTTACCATTTTTCATGAATAACAAAAATGCTTCCCATTGCACCAATTCAAATCCAAATTGAATCGCTCCATTCTCACTCTTATTGTCCATCATTCTCACCTTCCAATTATCTGACCTTTTCGATAATATTTTCAATCCAGCAACCCCCATCCAAAAATCCCATTCATTTCTTCCCCATAGAGATCCTCTGAGCTATTTCAAGAGTAATGATTAAAAGCTGTAGGTAGCATGCTAACTACTAAGCTGTCAAGCACAAAGAGCTAAGTGACATATGGCGTGATTAGTTCCAATCACAGATACAAAACACTTGAATTCGTGTTTCGAATATTGTTTTACGGCGCCCTTCCGCTCTAATAAGCGTATCACGTCATGCTGCTTCTATTCTCAAGCTTGCTCTTCAAAACTCGATCAAACCCACCTCAAAGCACGGTTCATCATCGAAATCCCATTAAACCACCCAATCATCTTTGAATTCAGTAATTGTTGAATGCGCCTTTGGCTATCTAAATGATGAGAAGAAAATCATTATTACTTCGAAATTAATAACTCACACTATCGATTTGGGAAATTTTATTTGTGTCGTTCTTTGTGTCTCTGCAAATTTTGCTTAATGGTTCAAACAGAAGATTAACTTGGAAATTAATAATTCACACTATCGATTTGGGAAATTTGATTTGTGTCGTTCTTTGTGTCTCTGCAGATTTTGCTTAATGGTTCAAACAGAAATTTAACTTGGAAATTAATAATTCACACTATCGATTTGGGAAATTTGATTTGTGTCGTTCTTTGTGTCTCTGCAGATTTTGCTTAATGGTTCAAACAGAAGTTTAACTTGGAAATTAATAATTCACACTATCGATTTGGGAAATTTTATTTGTGTCGTTCTTTGTGTCTCTGCAGATTTTGCTTAATGGTTCAAACAGAAGTTCAACTTGGAAATTAATAATTCACACTATCGATTTGGGAAATTTTATTTGTGTCGTTCTTTGTGTCTCTGCAGATTTTGCTTAATGGTTCAAACAGAAGTTTAACTTGGAAATTAATAATTCACACTATCGATTTGGGAAATTTGATTTGTGTCGTTCTTTGTGTCTCTGCAGATTTTGCTTAATGGTTCAAACAGAAGTTTAACTTTGAAATTAATAATTCACACTATCGATTTGGGAAATTTTATTTGTGTCGTTCTTTGTATCTCTGCAGATTTTGCTTAATGGTTCGAACAGAAGTTTAATTTGAAAATTAATAATGCCCACTATAAATTTAGGAAAGTTAAATTTTCCTTGCCCTTTGTGTCTCTGTGTCGATTATGGTCCATGGTTCGAGCAGGTTCAATGTAATAAGTTACATTAAGTTTAATGTAAGTTATATAAGTTGAAGTTTGATGTAAAGAACTCATATGTGAGTTAGAACTGGTGAAGGTTAGAATTAGATCGATTTAACTGTACTAACAAATCTATTGTTTATTACTTGTTTAGATGAGTTTCTAAATTGTTTATTCCAAAAAAATCATCTAGTAATGTGAAATTAGTTTGTTATTATTTTGATATAATAGTAATAGAGAGTTTAGAAATCTATATCACGAAATGTAAGGTTCAATCACGTAGGAGAGGGTATAAAATACAGAATTGATTGAAGAAATGGTGGAATTAGGCGAAAAAATGCTATATAATATTGTTTCATCTTCTCAATAACTAAATAATATCGAAATATTCAAGACATACAGAAATATCGAGAATGAAAAACTGTAAACTATTAATGAAAACCAGGATTGTAGAACTGTTTTGTAGACAGAGTCGAGCAGCCTCCTTGGATCATAATTAAAGGTTGTAAAATTATTTTGGCAATTATGAAGGTGCTAGAATAATGAAATCTATTGTCTCTAGAACCGAGAATAATTCATCTGACTACCTGTTACTTTTATATTTCAATAATCCATAGTTATCAATCGTATGATTAAAACGAAAACAGAAACTCCAATCTATAATTTTTAATTAATACAAATGACTAGAAACTGTTGAGCAGGTAATAAATTATCAGGTGTCACCAATAATTCCAAAGCAAACAACGAATGTCGATCACAAGTCGATAGTGGAAGAATAATAATAGAAAATCAAACAAGAAGTGGCTGTAAATAATGATATTTGACAAGCAATTCCATCTCTCACATCTGTTCTATGAGTGAATGCGATATTCGAAGACTATTCAAGTCTATCAACCTGTATGTAATGTGCTATGAAACAATTAAACTATTAGCTTCAATTGTAGGTAGCATTCTAGAGCAATTTCAAGCAATCGAATAACTTTAAAGACTTTCGGTCTAATCGTATGATTGTATGGATGCTTTTTGGTCATTTGTTCCTAATATAAAACCCTTCATTCTCTTCAAGTTCTTCATGCATCTTCTAGCTGCTTATTACTTTAACTTGAGCTTTCTCAAATTATCGTTTCCGTGTGGATCGAATCAGACCACGATCTTGTCTATAAATAATTTATTTTTTATTTTTTTATTTATTTATTTATATATTTTCAATTTTTACTAAGTAGCACTAATTGGGAGAGAAAAACTAAGGATACTCCTTGTACCATTTTTCTCCCAAATTTAGATAACATTATAAAAGTCCGAGTTAGGGTTATGGTTTCTTTTTTCTAAAATTCAGTCCATTTTCACTAAAAAAACAACGAAAACTAAGAGTTTTAAATTTTGATGGTTAAAAACAGAATAAAAAACAAAAATATTACACTCAAATCATCGTTAATATTGGAACATTTTTGCGTAATTGATATCGAAAGTATCAGCAATCTCTTATAGAACTGAACTTCATTTAATAAACTATGTCCACGCCCTAACTTCGCCCTCCCAGAATTAAATGAAGTGCAGGAATTCAATTCAGTTCTATAGTGGTAATTATTATTATTATGAGAAATAAGTGAAATTCATTCTGTGTTGTTGTGAAGGTCATGTCGTGTTAGATCATAATAATTGAATGAAAAAATTTTGATATTGACAAAATCACTAATCATTAAAACAATTTGAGGTACTTGTTTCGATTATTAAACTATTCCCAATCTCTTATAATATGAAAGCGTTGAACTGCAGAATATAAAGTGTAAGTGAAGCCTGAAGACCCCGAAGAAGCCCGAAGTCCGAGTGAACCCCTGTGAGTGAAGTGCGATTGGTCATTAGCCATAAACCAATGGAGGCTGAGCTTCACTGTCATTAGCCGAGACCAGACACGCTAGAATAATAGGGCGTGTCAAGTCTTGGCCAATGAAAGTAGAGCTCAAACTCCATTGGTCTATTTCTAATAACGAGTGATAGGGCTTCATCCACAATATATTACAAGTATATAGTCTGCTGTCCAATAAGTTTACAGCTCACTAGAGATTGTTGTTTAAAAAAGAATAGTTTGATAATATTGAGCCGTTTTCATTTGATTAAATTTTTCTGTACATTGAAGCCTCTTTTGCTCAAACTTTAGAAGTATGACAGTGGGTCATCAAAATTAGAATTGGAATTGAAATTGAAATTTATTCACAAAACTGACATAGAATAGATAATACTATCTAACAACCTTTTCAAAATTCTATCTAGTTGATTATTATAAATTATAAATTTTATATAATTGTTTTTTGTTCTTATGTCTTATGCAAATGAAAATTATTATCATTATTCACTCATGATTTTGTAGTACTGTGAATGCATTAGAATTGTATAGAAGGGTTGAGTGGGATAGAGGGCCGGCTGAGCCCTAAGTTCGCCCTCTATTTTAAAATGAAGGCAGTCTATCTATCTATATGCATAAGTTATTCCCTGTACTTTGAATTGAAGATCTTCTCATAACACTGTAATCTCTAATCAGATTGACGATCATAAGTTACTAACTAATTGGATCATAACTTTTGCGACTTCCTTCTCGATGCCTGCTAAACAACCCGTCAACCACAGATAATTAATTATTGCCGTATTCATGTCTACCTTTTGCATTTTGATTGACAGACTGACCGTGTCTGCTAGTCGAGGGTAGATAGGAATCACCCCTTCAAACTTTTCTAGAGGGTTGATAGCCGTAAGTATTTCCGAGATGGAGGAGTAGAAAGAATAATGCGAAAGAAAAACTCTTATGCTTATCGTAGACTATATGGCATGGCGTGTACGACAAGAAATGGGCTAAGTAACCGCCTATCAAAATGTCTTTAGGCTCTCCTTTCAACCAAGTTAATGGACCGAAGGCTTTTAGGTACCACATCGGGTTCAGAAGCGTTTTTCAAAGCAATGAGCTTTTCATATTCTTATGTGACCTCTATTTGTAAAGGAGTGAAAATTAACCTTCAAATGTATTGCAAAATAATCCATTATTTCGAGAATGAAGCAATCTACTTCGGTCTGGTGGTTCACAGATGATGAATTACAATATGATTGAATGCCACAGTTTAAGGAGAGCTCTGAACCACCGAGACGTTATACCGCATTAAATTTAATTTAAAACCACGCAGTTTTGGTACAATTTGTAATAAAGCAATTGCGAATCAAATTACTTTGGGAATCTCATACCCTTTATCAAAAAGGTCATCATTCAACGGGTATCCAGAGCAATCGACATTTATGTGAATAAATATAAACTTCACTTATGATAAACATAATTAAATATAAAATGTTATGAATAAACATATACTTCACAAGATTCAACTATAAGTTAATCTCAGAAAAATCATAATAAACTCTCATAACTTCATAGGATTTTCAATCCTGAAGGGTTCTTGGAGGTTCTAATGCTATTCATACAGGATTAAAAAGACTCATGGAGTTATTTCGAATCAAAACTGACAAAATAACGCATGAAAGTCGTTAAAAACGACTGAAGCCTTTAACATTATAAACCGAGTCATGAAAAACTTTAGAAATTGGCTTACTCAATATTCAGTTATGTATTGAGAATAAAGAACTTCAGCTTCATGATTTAACTTTCAATAATATGTAAAAGCATACTCTAGGTTTTACCTATCATTTGAGAGCAAAATATAAAAAAAAACGTTGCCAGATCCTAACCAATGTTGGTTCACTATAATCAGGTTGAAAGATCTGATCGAGTTTTATAAAAGAGCATAGATGATAGCTTGATAGGTAATATCTAGTGGTGTACTTCGACAAATTAATCTATTGGATTCACGGAAAATGTTTTAGGAGACTGGTGTGTTATAAAATCTGGATATTACTTAACCTCTATTTATAAAGGGGTGAAAATCAACTATCAAATGTATGTCTCTCATGATTTGAGAACGTTTTCTCAAATAAATATTATTAAAAGTAATTTACGGAATTGCTGTGTTTTCATTAAATGAGCTTTATACAGAGGTAAGTCGATATCCCATGGAAGCCCTTTACCATAGCCACTTCTAATACAAGGCCCCGGCCTACGATATTGCAACGTCGCAGCGTAGGCCTAGAATCTAATACATGATTGGTGGAAAGGATCAGCTGGTATTTTTTAAAATATTTTGCACCAATCATGTATTAGATTCTAGGCCTTCACTGCGACGTTGCAATATCGTAGGCCGGGGCCTTGTATTAGAGGTGACTATGCCTTTACAGAAGTAATATGTCACTTAATTAGATTTGGATTGTTTGAAAAGTGATTTCAAATGTGGAGTTTGATTAGAATCCTAAAATATGAATCGTAATTAAGTATTCGAAGGAAGACAAACACATAGCTACGGTTTCAAAGTAATGGGAAACATGTTCCTCAACTCACAGAACAAGTTAAATGCAGTTTCATAGAAAGTATACTCTATACCATTCTACTGAACTAACAAACATAATATAAGAGCCCAAATGGAATCCAACTCATTTTGTATCCCTAACTTTTTTCCAAAACTATTGAAAATGACATTTCCGATTACTGTAGTGGTCCATTGGTATCATGAACGTAAATATGATAGAATGTTTAATCGAACAGGAACTTCATTGATAACAAAATACAAATTGGAACTTAGAATGAAAATTCAAGAATGATGATTCTCATTGACTGATAACCAGTTTAAGCTATCGATTTTATCTAAATTCAAAAACGAGAACATAATATTGATGTTGAGAACAAATGACATAAAAATTCCAATAGAATTTTAAATTATCAATTCGAAGAAGTAAATGCAATCGATCAATACTGTGAATTTATTTATTATTTTACAAAGGCGACTTTCTAGAATTATTTTAAGCCTAGGTGATGATGATGATGGGATGAATGATAATACAATGAAGGTAGAGTTATAAATGAATAAAAATTATTATAGGTTATGCTATCCACTTGAATTCATAGGATAAGTTGAAGTCCAACAACTGCTAGCATATATCTATGCTTCAAGAAAATACTTAAAATTGTATAGTGTTACAATGAGTTTTATCGCTAGAGTAATGACAAAATAGTACCGAGCAAGCTAAATAGCCCGACAAGCAAATTGATCGAGATAAGAGTTTATAGAGCATGTTCCAAACATAAATAAGAGAATAGTACAATATTGAGAAAATGAGAGGCCTCAACTTGGAAATTAGCTATTCACGAAAAGCAGTCGTTATGCGGCAGCCTATCGTTCTGGAATCGATAAAAATTACCATACAAGAATAAGCTTTTCTTGAAGCCAATGGCTCAACAGCAATTGACTCGGTCAAAACGTGGAAAACTCCATTAAAAGCCGGCCACCAGAATTCCCTGCCTCGCATTTCGTGTTAAACTCTCACTGAGTTGGAATCAACCACTTCGCTCAGCCGGATTTTACGATTTCGAATATCTTACAGCGTTTTATAAAGCAGTAAAAACAGGAAACACATTTTCCCTAATACGGGTATTCAGTTTCCTTCCATGAGAATTTCTTCTACCCAGTGGTTTCACTTATATTGAAGCCTAGACGTGTTACTCACATGAACATTTTGTAGTATTCACGTTGGAGTGATCTGTTATTACAAGCTTTCCTAATAGGTATACAGGGTTTTATGACTTCAATAAGTTTAGGCTATTGTTTTACGCTTGGTTGAATATTGAGCTTTGACTCGCATGAGTTTACAAATTCATATTGATTGTTGATGTTCATTTTTTTCCCTATAATAAAACTTCAGCTACCATTTATGAGATTAACATACATGAAGTTTTACTTTCTCACATTTACTTTAAACTTACTTTCCTATAAATATTTTGACTTGACATTTTCTATACTGTTATAGCTTTGTCTATATACACCAATACTAGAATATCAATAAAATGGGATATACAATGCACTCTGATTGGTAAACTGTGCTAGTTATCTGTTTTATTTCTTCTAATGTTGGTATAACTGGTGTAACATTGAGGCTACTCATTATATTATTGCAACTGATTTTACTTAAAAGTAAAATTGAATTACAAGATCATCTGATGTTCATACTCATTCATTCTCCACGCATTTGTAACTTCATCATGTCTGATTTCAACATGATTCTATCAAAATCAATACATCACAAACAAATAAAAGAGTTTGTCATAATTCGATTTTGTTTTTTAAAGTTGCTATTCCAAAGTTATCTCTAATGATGATCATGGGTAGTAGGCTACGTTATTCTAGTGGGCAATTGACAGTACTTAATCCATGATTTCAACATTAACTAATTGCTTAAAGAACACTTGATTAAACACAAGGAGAAATTATAATTTGACGTCTCAATTAACTGTAATAGAAGAAACATCACTTTTTCGGACCTCACAAGGGCAATAGTGTTTAATTCGATGTTGAAGTTTCAATCACTCCGAAAATGTCAAATCATAATCAACATAAATGGGTACTTGTTCTGTATTCATGAGAGGATCATGATGTGTTCTTTCATCTCATCTTGACCAAGATCATCGATTCCAGGTCCAATTCAATGATGCTCAGCATAAAACCAATGTAATAATGGGCCAGAACTTAAACATAATGATGATAGCCAATATCTGAATATTCAACAAGCCAACAATAATAGTCAACAAGCTTATAGTCAGCATAATAGCTCTAATAATCATACAAATAACCTTAGGAAATATTGGTAACTGATAGGGCCAGACAATATTAAGCGTTGATCAGGCGTTTTCAGACGGCGCTTCTAGAGTCGGCAGGGCAGGAAGCTCTCCGATTGGCTGATTGGGTTATCGCCTGAAAAACGGTTAATGTGATCTGGCCCATATAGTTATGATGATTTAGGCCATTGTCAAGCCCATGCATTGCTGAAATTAAATGATTAGAAACATGCAGAATTTCTGTGAATTTTACCTGCAGGTTTTGGCACGTTTCTCTTGACTTGCATCCATTTGTAGGTGGGGACTGCGCTTGACTGCTGGTGTGGATGCCCTCTTTGGTGAGCGAAGTCATAATGATCCACCACTGCATGGTGACCCACCCCATGCAGCCTGCTCTCCTCCTCCTTCACCTGATGATATTCCTGGCCTGCAGTGGGCAATGACGCAGTGTACTGTCCTGTGTCAATCTCAGGTATATGTCCAGGGTATTCCGCATAGGCAGTATGCAGGTCCTGGTTGGAAGGAGGTCGCTCATGTTTGGTGGAGTGGTGGTGGTGAGGGTAGTGATGATGTGTGCAGTCTGGGAGGTAGCTGTGACCGTGATGGTCAGGTTCTGACTTGGGGTAATTGGAGTAGTCCAGGTTCGTGTAGCTCAAACCATTGGAGGTGATGATGTTGACAGGCTCTGGAACCTGAGCTGTTGGTAACTGTGTGTTGTAGAAACCATCTCCAGCATCTTGGAGATCTTTTCTCTCACATGATGAGTTCGACGTTACCCCTGTGGCCAACATGGAGTAATCCTGGAAATCTGCACCAGTATACCCACTGCTACCTTCAGGGATCGAATAATACAACTGGTTGTTCTTTCCCGGAGACACCCTGTAATGATCATTTGATGAGCTATGTTCCTCGAACGAGTTCGGAAAAGAGTTCTGTGCACTTTGATGGAGATGATGGGTGTCTTCATAACGGGCCATGCAGTAGGGGTCACTCCCCGTCCCGTAAATACTTCCATTGCCCCCGTTGTACATGCCTAAGTTCATTGTCATCATTTTCATCGGTTAATCACTGACACTACATGTGAAGTCCTCTAAAATCTCATTCGGCAATGAATAAACACCAGGTAAACAGATTCAAAAATAGTCTATCATTTTCAAAAGATGAATGAGTTGAGTTCCAATACAACGTTGGAATTTAGCAATGATTTGGACAGAATTCTCTATTCGATATTATCATTTCTACTCTATGTACTCATTATTCTCTGTGAATAAGCTGTCACTCACTACACTAGAGAAAATCTATGATCAATTTTCAACTACTTTCTTGTTCAATATTCCAGTTTTTGGTTGTAACTGGAATTAAAATTTCTAATTGAAACTTACTCTAATGAATATAGTGTTTCATTACAATTTTCAGTGATTGCAAGTGATCTGATCTACAAAAACCCATATGGGATCATTTATTGAATTATGATTTTCCATTAATGTAGGGTTTTATTGAACAATGCAACATAGATCTCGAAGTGGATGAACTCTGTTCTTTATCACGTTTATTATCACTCCATTGAAATTCTCCTGTATGAAGTGTAAGTAAGCACCAACACTGGAACTAAATTTCATTAAAAATTACAATAGATTTTTTTACAATATCAGTACATCTATATTGGTCGTTGCACATCTCATGTCAAATACCACGTATGTTGGAAGATTTCAGAGTGAGGATAATTAGTTATGTAATAAGTACAACATCACTTTTGTAATATATAGTTTACGCTTGACTTATAGTGTTAGCACAATATTTCAAACATAGTCAACGTTGTCCAACATGAAACAAGTACTTGAGACAATAATCATCGTCTCTACAATATGATGACTCCTTATCAACAAAATTCTCACTAAAACGTTTGTTATCAGCGTTCATTAAAGGGTTGATTACTTTTCACAAAGGGTTGATTAAATTAGTGAAGTTCTTCATTGACATGATTATTAATTATTCATACTTGAAATAGGTTATGTTCGATTGATGAGTAACGTAGCACTTGACGGTTATCATTGATTGTAGGCAAAGTTTGAGTGGTGAACAGGCACGCGCGTCACACTGTCGACTGGGAACTGAGGCATGCGACTGGCGGGAGAGATTCGGAGCGGCGAGCGAGTCGAGTCACGTGACCAAACATGGAGGCGAGATTCGCTCCAAGGGGGGAGGCCATCGACCAATCACAGAGCTCCTCTCATATCTTTTATTGAGATGTCACATTGCAGTATGCCCTGTATGATGGATTGGAAGGTTTGTTTTGCTCTGGTTTTTCACTGCCTTTTCTATTTCACCTCCTTGAGGGTGCACGCTGACCCCGCCAACAAAGATACTCAACCTCTGTTATGCTAAAACGTGTATTGTTGCCCCCTCTCCCAAATCACTAACTATTCATTACAGTTCCGCCGTGTTAATGTCCGTCCATTGAAAACGGGGACCCTGTCGTCGCGTTTTTGGGGCTTTCAAGATTATTCGGATGAACTTGGGCTTGAAATATCAATCCGTCAATCGATGCACCCCTGCCTTGACAGCGCCAACAAAATAGTCAAAAGTTTGGTTGAAAGGGAGGATTTACGGATTGTAGCACCCCAACTTCGAGAGAGTATTTGACTTTGGGAAATCAGAGGTATGAGTATAGTGCTATCAGCAATTTTGTTGCGATTCAATCACTCGAAGAGAATACTTGACTTTGGAGAATAAGGGGATTGATTATTTGAATGGAAACGACTTGATATTGGCAAGACCACTAATTTATTGAAACAATATTTGAAATCTTTGTTCCGTCAGAGAGCCTAATTTTAGTAGTAATTTCAAGTTTATTTGTCAATTCACAAGCACACAAAGAGAACAGAAAGTGAGAATATAGGTAACACCGCTATCTTGAAGTGGAACAATAAATTTTAGAAAATTACGAAAATAATTTTATTAAGCTCGTATATTGAACTTGATTCGAAAAATGTAATACCATAGAGAAAGAATAAGCGTAAGTCTCTTACTTGTTTGTCTCTGGTAGACTAATATATAGCTCACCAATCGTATGTGAAACTATATTTATAGGAAATGAGGAGTTCATGAAAAGGAGATTAAGGAATTTGTCGAGCTCCTCTATGTGATTGCGTCCTTTCAATGTAGCATTTCTTTTTAATTCAGTGTATTTCATAATAATGTAGACTACTGAAAAATCTCTATTTGTTCCACAGAGAACCAACTATCAGAATGAGCAATGAAACTCAAATCTTGAGACGGCGTATTTTAATATTTTCCACAACGAGAAACTTTTATGTGCGCTGAGTACCGCATTACAAAACACGGCGCTTACAACTAAATAGAGACTCGTGATTGTCGAGTTGAATGAGAAAGATAGCAAATTCACCATTTTGGAGAAAAACACTCTTGAAGACTTTACCGAGAAATTATTTAAAACATCCATTTATTTGACTGTTGATTTTTTCTCATTTTATTTGTCCGATTCACTTCTATCACGTGCTCCTCTCAAGTTGGATTTTGTTTTTGTTATCTAAAAAGAGGATTGGGACAAGCCTCAATACCAATAGGATACATTCATAAGACCCCTTAATATTGAGACATATTATTTTGTAGAGAATTGAATATTTAGTGGCTTACATTACTGTTTCAAACCAAATTGATCTGGACTGATTTCGGTTAAATCCATGATACTAGACTACTTATAGTCTCCAGTAAATAGAAGAGGATTCAATATCGATTTTTATAAAGGAAAATTAGCTCATTATACTAGATGGATATAGTATTGACCAATAGAAAAAAATATAAATCGTCGAAAACACAGTGCATTTCCAATATTTGTTCATTTCGATCATTGAAAGAGGAAATCCCAGGTCCGGAATATATTCAAAACAATATAAATTGTAAATTAAAGTAATGTCTGGTGGCCGGGGTAACAAAAACCAGTAAATGGCAACACGCTTCATAAAAATGTGGTAAGGATGCAAAAATGGTGAATTGTTACCTATCTTGAAAGAGAATTCTAGTTCATCGTCTATAGTTCTATCAGTTTATTGTTCCACGTAGTTGTGAACGTTTCAATGGAAGGTCTTTTTTGACATAGATAATTGCAAAAAAAAGCGATAATGTGCATTTTGTTACTGAGGTTATCTTCCCCCTCAATCACGACAGAGAGTCGCGCTTCATGGAATTATCATACATGACAGAATGCGTTTCATGTATACATCATGTTCTTTGCAGAAAAGTATTCACTTCAGTTTCTCCCATGTAGTGGTTGTCATGTAGTAGTCCAGTTAATATAGACATAACTAGTAGTTTGGAGTTGAAGTTAGTGTAGTTGATTGGTAACAGCTGTAGATATAATCCTTAGAAGACCTATACAGATAATTATCACTTCCCTATCATTGAAAACCTGGAATTACTGAAGAATGAAAGAATAATTAAAACATTTTTAATTTAGCTCAGCTTATATTCATCCTAAAATGAAAGATGGAAAGAATATGGAATTCTGTATGATTCATCGTACATCGCATATTTCCTGGACCATCTATTGACAATAAACAACTATGAAAACATTGAATTCAGTTCTGAAACACTGATTTAACCTATCTATTTTTATTTTTTTCAATCCAACACTTTACTGATAGATATTACTACCAATTGATTTAGTAGAATATTTTTTTTTCGGAATAATGAATGCTACATGACTAAGTACATAGGAAGATGAATTTCATGATTGATCAAATAAAGTCGAGTGTGACATGAGATACATTGACCTTTTGGCGGTACGAAGTTCGCCGGGTAGGCTAGTTGTGAATAAAGTTTTATTATTAATAGTCAACGCTGAAAAAAGACAGGCTCAATCACCAGGAATACTATACATTCTTTGAGGGACCAGTAAGCCATTAATTTTGAGTATTTCAATCACTTCCACTATGGACACTGGATACATTATGGACAATCAATGAATCAATACGTTTTAATAATTCAATTCAATACAAAAATACGTATGAAATTTATTAGCAACAGAATAAAAACTTTAGATAGCAGTGACCCCGTCTACTACAATATGAATAACCATTTGGATCAAATATAAGAAGTTACTCACATCTCTCATCAACTCGTACTTTTTATTCACAAAAAAATATATAAGTTATATTGAATGAACTCAAGGCTAAGGTTTGCCTTTTTCTGGCCGTGCTACAAATAAATGTAGGTATATGTTCGACATTTTTTTTTGTAATCTTGTTGTCTATTAAGAAAGTTTTCGATGTGATTTTTGATGGCAATAGAATTTGAATTTGAAAAAAGAATTATCAACAAACTCCTAACCAAAGAAAATCTTTGTGCTCTTTTCTAATCGGATTGTATGAGACTCCACATACAGCTAATAGAAGGCGCAAATCGAACTGGCCAAGCATACAACAATCGAACAAGCACGTGGCAAGCTCGCGCTCTCAATCAACGCAAAATAAATTCGGTGAGCTGATTGATGAAATTGTTTTAAGCTTTCCAATGATGACAACATAAGTTAGAATATCATGTGTCAATTATTATAGTTTATTATGTATTTCTATGGAGTTCACCTTACCATGTTCATAAGCTTACTTAATAGGATCCTTTTTCATCCTTTGAAATCCTTAGAGGCAAAATATCTCAAAATCCGTTCTTAGTGCGCGTCTAGCATATTTGAAGAATATTTGTGCAAAGTTTTAAGTCTGTAGGCCAATCAGTTTTAGCTGTAGTGTGATTTAACATTAAAATTTTCGAAAAAAGCCTTCTCCTGAACTCCCCTGTGCTCCTGATCGGAATTTTTCTGCATAGATATAATTATTTTCCGTAGCTGAACAAAAAAGTTCCTCATGACTTTGCTGTGGAATGAGCGGTTAAAAAGTACAAAATTTTTTGGGGGCCCCAGCTCCCTCAGGGGAGCAAATTTCTGAAAATCCTCTCTTAGTGGATGTTTTGAGGCTACCATAAACAATTGTGCAAAATTTCAAGTTTTTAGACTCAGTAGTTTGGGCTGTGGTGTGATTTCAGTCTGTCGGGGCTTAGCCTTTTATAGATATAGAGAAGAAAAGGGGTGTGCTCAATTGGCATTGCATTTTATTTTGTAATAGTATTTTCCCATGTTGTAATATTTGTATTGCTTTTATTATGTATCTCTAAGATGTTGTTATTTTATATTCCCGCCAATAAAATATTTTCACATTTTCAATTTATATTGTAGTTCTGATTCTTTAATATAATATTATTTGGATACATGAGAGAAATCCAGAACCAATGTCTTCATGTAAAATTTCCTTGTGCTTGATACCTCGTATTTTCGGTTAATTTTCCAGTTTCTTGCTATTTCTGCTCTTGCCCTCGTTCTAGATTATGAAATTCTGAATAAAATGAGATCATTGAGAGAACTCTCTCTCTCTCCAATGAGTACTGAGTTATGATTATTCAAAAGTGAGTAAAATTAATAGAAAAATCAATTCTGATGAATTTAAGTTGTTGATCAACAATATCTTCCGATTGTTACCATTAAGAAGTATAATTCAAAATACCACTGGGCGTATGTTTGTGCTCTACAATCTTAGATCAGGTAGAGCGCTGGTATAGATTTTTAGGTACACCTGACAACAATGCTCCTTGTATTGTGAAAAACACCTCATTTTCAGCTTCAATCATCATCACCAATTACATTGTCCTCACATTGATATTTCGCACAATGACATGAGTTCATGAGATTATGTTCTATGAGAATCACCTGTTAGATGCACTTCATTTCAGTATTTCCTAGTGGAGAGGCGCGCTTAAGGTCACCTCAAGGATCAACATTTCAAACACTTATAACTTTTGACACAATGCTCGGACCTCATCGTACTACACTTCATTCTCCTCTGCTCTTCAAGGCGGTCCAAAATCGTCCATCATGAGTCAAATTAGGTCGAAAAATGGTGAAATGGATGATCGGAAATTGGTGGACGCCTCATTTCTTTGCGTGGAGATGTGGAGTGGCCTCCTCGGTTACCGGACCTGTCACCTTGTGACTATTTTTTATGGGACTACCTAGTAGCACTTGAAAACATAAACAAACCACGAACCCACGAGTGAAACAATAACACAAGAAATTCGAGCGGTACCACGTGCAATGTTCAGAGGAGTATGTAAAACTTCTCCCAACGTCTATAGGAGTGTATGGATAAAAACGGGCAGCATTTTTTAACAGATGTTATTTTTCGTACATAATTAATAGTCCAGGCAACGAATGCTCAAATAGAGGTATAGAGGGAAAAGTTTGGAACACAATTTTCAACTCCACAGCTTTTTTAAGGGTAGTTAGAGGATTAACATATCAAAAATTCTCACCCCTACCCCCTGTGCTAGAGGGGTGGGGGTGATTCGAAAGTACCGTTTTCTCATTTTTCGCATATATATAGGAAACTATGCATCTTATGATCATTTGTATTCTGTGCAAAATTGAAGCTTAGAACCAACACGTTTTGTCCTCACATTTTTTCCATATCTCTTACAGTTTCTGAGATATCCGCTCTTGAAAGTGAGACATTTTTTGAAAAAACACTTCTGCCTCCAATTTTTTCATATTTTCGGCCTTATAATTTTTGAAAGATTGACGAGAAAAATCCGTGCTGATTATGAGCTGATAGAGCATCGAATTATCTTCAATTTGATGTATATTTACACTATTTTACGCATTTCTCTACCAGTGTTGTAGCAGTTTTAGTGTTGAGAGTGGAAATTTCTGTTCAGCAACAATAGATTGGTTGTCAATGGAATTTGAAGGGAATGTTTGGAACATAATTTTCGACTTTGTGGCTTTGTTGAGACTAGTTTGGAAGTGAGCATATACGCTCACCTCCTCACGCATTTCCATACGACTGTTGCAGCAGTTTTAGTTCTGAGTGTCAAATCTCAAGATTTGCAACAAGTGACTTTTATCGAATATCACTCTATTCTGTCATCATGAATTGGCATAATAAATTATATTGAGTACCTATTGGAACGTCTGCGGAACTAAATACAGGGTGTATTTCTAAACTTCCTACCGAAAAAACCACTCAAAACTAAAACTGCTGCAACAGTCGTATGGGAATGCGTGAGTTAGTTGAATTATACATGAAATGAAAGATAATGTAATGCTCTACAAGTTTGTTATCAGCCCATTCTTGTCCCATCAATTGTTGAGAAGTTATAAGACTTGAAAGAGCGGAAAAATGGAAGAAAAACTAGTTTTTCGAAAATATATCACTTTAGAAAATAAATATCTCGAAAAGTATCGGATTTATAAAAAAAACCTCTACCAAACAAAACTTGTAGGAAATCTTTTGAGCTTCATTTTTATGTAGTTGAATATGTCAATATAACGCATTGTTTCCAACATATAAGCATGTAAGTAATAAGTAGTGGAAAATGCAACTTTCTAACCACCATCATCCCTTCAGCACATGATTTAGGGGTTGGGATTTTTATATGCTCACCTCCAAACTAGTCTCAACAAAGCTGCAAAGTCGAAAATTGTGTTCTAAACATTCCCTTCAAATTCCATTGACAACCAATCTATTGTTGCTGAACAGAAAGTTTCACTCTCAACACTAAAACTGCTACAACACTGGTAGGGAAATGCGTAAAATAGTGTAAATAAACATCAAATTAAAGATGATTCTATGCTCTATCAGCTCATAATCAGCACGGATTTTTTTCGTCGATCGTTAAAAAATTATAAGGCTGAAAATATGAAACAATTGGAGGCAGAAGTGTTTTTTTTTTAATGTCTCACTTTCAAGAGCGGATATCTCAGAAACTGTAAAAGATATGGGAAAAATAGAGAGGACAAAACGTGTTGGTAATTTTGTAAGCTTCAATTTTGCACAGAATACAAATGTTCATTAGATGCATAGTTTCCGAGATATATGCGAAAAATGAGAAAACGGTACTTTCAAACCACCCCCACCTCTTTAGCACTGGTGGTAGGGGTGAGGACTTTTGATATGTTAATCCTCTAACTATCCTTAAATGAGCTGTGGAGTTGAAAATTGTGTTCCAAACTTTTCCTTCTATAATCTTTCGTTGTCTGTACTATAATGTTTCAATTTTTCCTCTTTAATTTTTATAATGGCAAAAACCAAGGCTGCCCTGTATACCTTAGCTGAATAATTATAATAATACCCAAGATACTTTTTAAAGTTTAATTTTATTTGATAATGATAGCTCACAGGATTAGATCTGATATAGAACATAATCTGTTTTCATGTATTCCCCCTACGTTTTCTATTCTTTACTTTGGAACACATCTCAAGACAACATTATGAAATGGAGCATACGATTGTGAAAGCGTGGGAGTTCCTGTGAAGCATATCACCGAAGCTTCTGTTCTGTGAAATAGACTTGCGTTTTGTTGATATGAGGAGTGAGTGAGACAGAGAACGAGATTGTCTCTATTTGCTTGGCTTCCATCGGTGAGGCAGAGGGGAAATCCTTTGTAAATATTTGATTTGGGATTGCAAGGCAGGCAGCGGAGGCACCCAGGCAGATGGGGTCGGAGTCAACCTAAAGCTCTCAAGTCAGTAGTGCTCAGATCAAGTCCAAGTCTTGTCTTGTTATCGGAAACGTTGTTTGGTGTCGCTATAATTTATGACTTCTATACCGTACAACGCAATTTCATGACTTGAAGGTAGGATTCATTGATTATATTCTCATATTTATCTTTTCTGGAGTTTTAAGTATCGAATGTATTCTTGCATGATCATGAGGAACTAGTGATCCCCCCGAGCTCATTAAATCGGAATTATCCAATTTTATACGAAATATTTATCATCTGAAAAAAGAGAGTGAGTTTCTTTTCCCGATGGCTCGATTAAGAAGGCTCGATTTTTAGGAAACTTGAAGGAACAGAAAATTCAAAGTTTTTTGAGCGCCCTTTGAAAAGCTCCAGGGATGGAAGATCAACTTTTGGTATTGAATTTGAACATTGATAATAATAATAACAATAATAATAATAATAATAATAATAATTTATCTGATTACCAATGAATTGCAACCAGAGGAGTTTATTGACAAACATATACATAGTTGTTATATTATACATACAAAATTGCTAATACTAAACTTAGTTCTAATTATGATACCCCACTATAATAATATGTGTCGGGGTGATCATAATATTCTTTTCTAAAACATGTATAAAAAATGTAATTAGTAATTTTAGTTATAAAGGTTTGTTATTTATCAAAGGTAAAATAAAAAGAATACAGTAGTTCATTCTATATCCTATTTATAATGAGCTCCTCGGTCTGGTAAATGCCAGTATCATATGACCAATTCCGTACTGCTATTTTAAATCTATTTATATTTATTTCGTCCTTTGCGATCTGCGGGATTTTATTGTAAATTCTAAGAACTAAATATTGTACACATCTCTCACCAAAAGCTGTGTTCATTCTGAGAACGAGAAGAAAATTCAGATTTCTAATTCTGGTGTTGTGGCTATGGAAAATTGAATCGGTAAAATTTGTATTCTTAATATAAATTACTAAAACTAATACATATAACTGTCTGACGCTGAGAACTCTACTTTCGGTGAACAATTCACTTGTTGGAAAACGGTTGTTTCTGTTTGTCATAACCTTAAGAATACGTTTCTGAGCTTTAAAAATTGAATCTATTAAGTTGTAATTAAACCAAAATCATTGCACGAAAAATTCAGCTTCTTCGGATTCATTTTCCACAACGGCCCTTTCCACTACCTCGTGACTGAACTAACAGTCTGTGTGATAACTCCTGAAACATAAGTCATTAGCATTCATTAGTCAGCTGGATGATATAGTTCACTAAAAATGTTTTCTTTGCACTCTCAATGTTATCCTGTTGAATCTTCAAGGATGGAGTCAGTCAATTAACAATTTCGTTGGCTAACGAACGTGATCTGTATAATGGTTCAAATATAATACGTATTGAAATTTTAAAGTTGATTGATGAAACTAATCAAACGCAATTATCGAACATACATACAAACAAATGCACTCACAAACAAACAACTACTCGAGGCCCTAGTCATGAGTAAGAACTCGCTACGCTAGTTCATTATCCTATAGAAGTTACAAAATTATTACTGGTTTACCAGATCTACTATTTAGAAGATACCTTTTCTTCTGCTTTCATACACCATTAGAAAATGGTAAACATGCTTCAATCTATTCTTATCCAAAATTTGGATACCTTTACCAAAAAAAATCAAGAAAAAGTTGAAAAATATATTTTTTTTTAATTGAGAAAAATTGGGGACGAAACTCACTCATTTTAAAAAAAACGTCCGATCAACTCCTTCAATTTCGAAATCAGATTCATCTTCTATTTTGTTTATTGGTAGGCTTACTTGTTATTTGCTTATTGCCTTATTTGATCAATGAATGGTATTTTACAAAACACTTAGCTTCACACAACCACGAATAGAAACCTACTCCAATCACCCAACTTATCGACAACCCAAACTTCACTCAGGTGAGTAAACGCAGAATATTATTCTCACGAATACTCATAAATAATAGCGACCTTTGGGTAGATTTTCCGATCCAATCAGCCGCGCACGCCACGATAATCTACATCTTATTCCGAGTAAATTTATTCACGACACGAAATTATAGATTTGTAATCTGATGTGGGGGTTTGATTTGAGAGCAGAGGGTGTCGATCGACGTAATGGACCGATAATTGAAAGGCAGGCGGTGAGAAAATGGTGGTCAACTGTGGGCTAAAAGTAATTTTTGAACCCTCTACTCGTTTCCCTCGACACCGTTGTTGGCACGAAAGGCCAAAACCGTGGTCGCCCTATGTTCAGATGCACAGAGAACAATCTGATGCACCTTATTGAACTATTGTAGCTTTGGAATTTTGTAGCTGGAACCCTTTGTAGTCGGCTGATATATAAGTCGAGCCTGATTTGGAAATTAGTTTCGATTGATAGCTTATCATTCTCAGTTATCTACTCTCCCAATATGCCCAGTCTGAGAGAAAGTGGGAATTGATTGAAAACGAAATATAATACTTCTATCCAAATATGAAGTACAGCCTAATATAGCCAATTTTGCAATATTTTATTTTATTATTATAATTTTTACAAGAATCACTGAATGGGAGAGAAAAACTAAGGATACTCCTTGTACTCCTTGTAAGGATACTCCTTAGTCAATAGGACTTCTTTTTCTTCTCCTTTTTATCCATCTTCTCCTTCTTCTTTTTCTTCTTCTTCTTCTGCCTCCTCATCCTTCTCCTTCTCATTTTCTCCATCTGCTTCTTGTGTCCTCCATCCAGGGATTTGAGCCTACAACTATCATGTTACACTGTGTAAGGTGAACGTAGCGATTATACCATAGAACAAGTCGATACAATGTACTGACTCTGATTATACAGTACATTTTTTCAGTTAGAAATCTGCTAGATGAAAGTAAAATTAAGAAGGGATAAATGAGTGTTGTTGCTTCGAATGACTCGTGCAAAGAATTCGTAATCAAATAAAAAACCTATTAAGCAATCTGTTTCATACAATCAAAAACAACTTGAGCCAATGGAGATCTCAATACAGAAATTAAATAGTTCACTCTGATCTCAGCTCCTAGCTCACTATTTTTAGATTTCAGACTTTTTAGAAGCTACATTATTCTCAACTCATTCTGCACTCCTGACTGTTATGAAATTAGTGTTTTCTTTGATACGTTTGATCGTTTATCATCCCGTTTATATTTCTTGCAGTTCCCTAATCATTCACTATCCACTTTTTCGATATCAATAATCTACTTCAAAAATTACAAAACGTGAGGTTGTATAGAATAAGAATAGGATGTTGCTATTTGGACAACTATCATGAGTAGGTTTTTGTGTGCTTGGTAAACTTTCCCAGGCTCGATTCATAGAGAAAGACTATCTCTATGAATGACTATCAGCCACCCACAGGGAATTGGGACGTTTGCCCTAACCACAAAACAGACAGGTGTAGAAGAAAACAAGAGATGTTTGACTTCTTCGAAGAAGAATATCTCCAGGATCATCCTCATGGGTCATTGGATTCCGTGTCAACACCAAGACACCCTTATAATGACTGAAAAAATGGTAAGTTTGTGTGTCGATGTTTATCCTTGGTCTGCCAATATGACTAGAGGCACTATTATGAGTCTTTTGTGACACAGACAGTTAGAAATGTCAGAGTGTCCAAAACTGTTCATTCATTTGTTCTTTTTCGAGAGACGTGTTGGAATCGCATAGGAAAGAATAGAATGTATAGATGGTTGGAATGCATTTGCCAGCTTCGTTTGTACAGAACTCTCGAGCTGTCACATTTCACATTCTCACTCTCCTTCCTTGATTCTAGGAGGCTTTCATTGGTCAATCAATCATTTTATTAAAATTAGTCTGAGAAGTATTGTGTTTGTGAATTTCAAGTTAATTTGTAATTATATTTAAACATTTCTGAATGTATTTAATCATGGAGAAAGTATAGGCAGATTCTACTCCAAGATATAGTTATAGAAATAATGAGCATGAATAACGATTTACCAATAATTATTGTGCTGTAGGAGCTGTTTGTGTGAAACCCGCAAATTCTCTATGTTAGGAAATTCGTTGCTTCATACCGCCGACATTTGCAAATGTATGTGTAATATTCACCGTACTATCAATTTGTTTTTCCTAACAAAAGTCAATTTCGCGTATACTGCGCTTATTATGTAAACTAGCTCTCTCTATAAACAAAGTGATCAAGGTTTGACTTCCAACTACAACAGTACTAGATATTTAAAAGGTTGTTTTGAATTGGATTAACAATATTTTTTCCTCGAGACAAGTTTCATTTGAGATACAACATGGAAAATAATTACATTTAGCCTGTGTTCTAACCAATCAGGCTTAAATATTAAAGGAGAATATTTTCATTATATTCCAATTCGCGCCCCATAGGACTACTATTCTACTTCATGGTTCTAGGACTAAAAATTCTCCAAATATTAGATATCAAGTGGATAGTGTATCAAGATATCAAGTTATGTATTATACGGTATCTTTTCTACTTAAGTTTGATCTTCATTTCCGACTTCGCTTCGTTCATTCAAATCGGGACGGCAAAGTGCTTCTCATATGAGAATTGAATAACACCTTTTCGCAAACTACAAGAAGTCTATCCTGAATATATCCTCACACAAGTAGAGACTGGCATACGAGAAGTGAGAAGGCCAGCAGCACTTTGAGCATATAGGAGCTCTGGCTTGAAGTTGCAGAGGGATTGATTGCGACATGGTTCTGCAATATAGTGCCCGGCGCAATTCAGCAATATAGTGCCTGGCGCAAGATGTACAAGTGAATGTATTGGATGGAGGCAGAAGGTGGCTGCCGGGGGCCGGGGGCATTCCTGGAGGCAGCAATGCCGGGGGCGGTAATGGTCAGTGACACTCGGGTGATGGATCGGACCTGCCGACTCCACACCCCCGCACACCACCCCCGCGTCGCTGCATGTGACAACAAACCGGCTTTTGTGATTCTAGAAGTCGGAACATCTAATCAACTTTTGATCTAATTGAAGGAACTACTGTCATGGAATTTGTGACGATCGGATACAAAATAGTAGTTCCAACTGAACAGCAGAGGATTGCTTTGTAGGACCAAACGAGATTAGCACAAATAGGTGCTGATCAGCTGAACAGTTCCAACTAACTGTAAACTGCATAGGCAGTTGTTGTATTGTAAAGGAGTTGCTGTTCATCGGAAGAAACATGTCATCAAGTTTTCATCCAACTCTTCTAATAAATTTTGTCGTGAAATTTGTGACAATCAGATACGAGATACTAGTACCAACTAAACAGCAAAGGGCCGTTTTGTTGCACCGAACGAGATTAATCCGTGATCAGCACGAATATATGCTGAACAGCGCTTAATAGTGTGATCTGCTGACTGATCACAGCTGATTTCTATTGGAGTATTGATAAATGGAAATAGGCTAGTATAATAACAATATAACTTGTCTACAAAAATAAAAGTGAAAGGGTCCTAGCACAGAGGAGGAAAAGAGTTTCATTCTATGGCTCCTATCAATTCATTGGAAACCCAACGAATTGCGTCAGTAGTCATTCTAAACACTGCTGACCTTTCATGGGACTCCCCCCAAAGATTTTATTTTTATGAGCCCTCAAAGAATTTCAAGTAAAGACGCAATTTGCCACTAAACCCCTCTCTGTGGGCACTCCTGATATTATATAAAAAATACTATATGAATTGAGGGGATTTATACTTTCTATCACGACAGGAAATAATACAAGTTTCAAATTTATATAATCCATACTGTGTTGGACATATATTTATGGCTGATCGTCCATAATTATTGGATAGAGCTGAAAGAAGAAGATGAGTATTGAAAAATGTGGTTTGAACAGCAACGCACATTTACATAATTGAACTAATAATTAGAAACAACAAAAATATCTTTGAACAAACCGAATTGAGGGAAATTCATCTTTGAATGAAGTGAGATGAATTGAATGCCAGGTAACGGGAAAATTTAAAAATTTTATAGACGAGAGGTGTGCAAGAATCATCGATTTGCAAGATGAATTTAAAACGTAAAAATCCAATGGAGGGATAATAGTGCATGAGCGGAATGTGTGAAAAGATGAAAACTTAATAAATAAGAATTCATTTTCTTATTCGTCAAATATTCATCTTTTCACTGTTAATTCTTATTTATTTATTTATTATTGTTATATTATCCATCTATCTTATCATATTTCTAAGTATAACTAGTGTAAAAACGAAAAATACTTATATGAAAATCTTGTAGTACCCTTTATTTGAAACGGGTACTACAAGTTTTTTTTTAACTTTTCATTTCTTAAATGTTTTTAAAAATGAAGGCTACCACATATATATTATATTGTTTTTATTAAATTGTTAAAAAGTAGCCCATGTGGGTGAAGTGTTTTCATGAAAAATACCTTGTATACTTCTTGTAATTTTTCCAAAGTGAAGTGGAGGAAGACCATAACATTTTGAACTTAAATACAAAGAACTATTTCATTTACTTTGGTCCACAAGAGAAATATTCTTCTCTCCGGTGGACTAGAGCACCACATACCATCGCAGCCACCACATGACAGGTGATAATGTTTTAATCAAGAGGCACAAAATAAATATGAAGAGGGAGCTAAAACTTGAAATTCTTGTGATATGAGACATTGGTTATGTGTGTGGAGTAGCATCGGGAAGCAGTGTGATCCATCATGTGCCTGTCAGCTCCCAGCGGGAAACCTTTTAACATTTTGAACGCCTTCCAATGTCCTTTGTTTAGCAACAGACCTATTATAATCCTTAACAGGGTTTGCAGACTCGACACTCGCCAGCAGTCAGTTGGAACGCGTACGCATTCTAGCGAACAGTGAACGAACCTCTTCCAACCGAGCACAGAAATCAATACTGGAAAGTCTGCCTTCTTGATAACATAACCACAGTATACCCAGATGACGTAATGTAGGAAAAACAATATATTTGAGAGTATATGCTTTCTGAATGATTTGAGCAGAGAAAACTTATACGGTTGGCTTAGACTAAACTTATAAGATTGTTTTATTTACCCCGATTCGAGGTAGCTTCTCTTATCTGAAAATGTTCAATATTCCTCGAGTCCTGGATCCGAGGATCCTGGTGAATTCTTAAGCTTTAAGTCCATCCATGTATCCTCATCCACCTCTCTTCAATCAAGTACAAGCCTCAGGCATAAATTGGAATCATCCTCAGAAAAAAGAGAGATTCAACGAAATTTCTGGTAAACATTCACCCTGTTTTGGGTGCAAGCCCTGTCATTGAATGGGCGATTTGGAAGTTGATTTTGAAATCGACTTCATATCGACTGTCAGTCTGAGTAGATACATGTACAAATGTACTTAGAAGTCGACTTTCATAACTACTTCATATCGATTTGCAGTCGGGGTCGATGTGTTGAGCTGCTAAGCTTTTAAGTCGATTTTCATTTTTTAAGAGACTTCATATCGACTTGCAGTCTGGGTTGATGCGTTGAGCTGCTATGCGCTAGGCCTAAGTAGAATTTCAAGTCAACGGTCGACTTAAAGTTGTTTTATTACATCATTCAAGTCGATCAGAAGTTTTGAAAGTCGTACATCCTGAGTACAGTCTCCCATGATTCCTGCTGTGCCCTTCTTATTACTTCTTGTTTTGCAACGTTTCTGGCTCTATTATACAATATTTCATTCTCATCAGAAGGATTACTCAAATATATTTTATATAATCGTTGTTTTTCTTTTACAACTTTTTCAGTTTCCTCGTTCCATATTCTTGAGCCCCTCTTTCTATAGCTTGAAATTTAATAAATATAAAATTTCGGGTATATTAAAACCACCAGGGGCATAAAAGGAGCATTTTTCAGCGTTTTGCTTTCACGCTCATATCTTGAGAACAATGCGTTCAACCGACATAACTAACCATTCAAAAAATAAAGTTTGATAAATTCTCTACACGTTTTGTTCGGTGGAATTTTGTGATATTCCCAACAGTTCCCGAGATATTCGCTCTTGAAGGTTATAACGATGTATTTTGATACACTTTCAAAATTAGTTCAAAGAGAGTTAGCCAGGTCTCATTGAAGGAAACCAGAAGCATTATCATCAACTGCAAATTATCAATTGCCTGAGATAGGTAAGTAATAACGGTGAAGATGAGATAATACAGACTCTAAATACTGTGATTATTGGCAAGAGTACAAAATTGAATTCATTTTTTAACAATTTAATAAAATCATAATAAAGAATTGAGGTTAGGTTCACTTGAAATAGTGCCTGTCGGCAACATTAACGGCGGTCAAGCCTGATACACAAAATTCTATCAGCCACTTTCGAGCAGAATAATTGAATGTATACAATACTAACTAAAACAAGGACAAAGGGGTATTGTGAGCTTTAGCATGCTAAAATAAGGGACAAAAAACATTTGAGAAAACACAAAAATATTTATTGTAAAAATACCAATAAACAGAACATTTAAAAATCATCATAAAAAAATAAGGGAAATAGGATATAGTTTAATGTGCATAGTAATACTGAAATACATTTGTACAAGAAAATATTAATGTACCGATCAGAGTCTAGTATTTGATAGGCGCTAAAAGTATAAATAATTCAAAAAGCCACCACGTGGTATTTTTCAAATTTATAAATATAATGTTATTATCTGTAAAATTTGTACATAATTATGATTTGCATGTGAGAGGCATCAAATGTGGAAAATATTTGTTTATTTTAAAGTGATCTGTCTTCATATTACGAACTATTTACTGGTACCTAATTTCGTCATACTGATTTGGTGAAATTCACCAATCATATTGCATATTTTAATGATATGTAAATTTGGAATCAGGAAGTATCGTCGAAAATAAAAAAAAGGAGAATTTGTCACCTGCTTGCTAGTGGTCACCAGAGGCACCAGCCAAAGATGAGAGCAGTAGACTGAACCCTTATTATAATGTTTTATGCCAGAGTTTGAATTTAAAATTTTTATCATTAATCAATTACTACAACTCAGTGAAGTCGCTATATGACAAGAGTTTCTAAATTAAATATTTCCCCGCTGAAGAAGATGACACCAGCCCACCAGACTAATAAGGCACTGGACACAGGAGGCAGAAGCCATACTACATCTTATTACGTTGTGTCTTAGCACCATAAAATAATTATGAAGTAAATAACTGAGCTTTAGTAGAATTGTGAAATTGAAAGAATAGATAACCTAGTCAAGGTATCACTCAAATAAAATCGAATATTATTTATGATGAAGAGTAATCATATCTATAAAGCGATAAGAGAACCATACAAAATTGTAATTATGCAGTAATGAGAATTCTTTGGCAGAAATAAAATTATAAAGTGGCTTGTTTATTATTGGCAGATTATAAAAAAAGATTGCTTGTACAATTTGAGGTTAGAATCCTTTGTTTTGATTTAATACATCAATCGATCTTAGATCAATCGACAATTTATTGAATTGATATCGAACAAATCAGCTGATTGCTCAATCAACTATTATGAATTAAATTATATTTTTACTCATAAAATTGTATATTGTATGTTAGGGAAGGTTTATGTAATAAGAAAACAATGATTATTATGTTATTCGAATATTTATTGAAATCTAAAAAAAAGTATGAAAAACTAAGAGTCAACAAAACTCATATAAAAATTAAATGTATATTGCATTATAGCCTCATATATTGAGATTTATATATTGGAATGTTCACATACAATCTATTATCTAAGTTAGCCTGTGATATTTTTATTGATTTCAAATATTGTTCTATTTTATATTATATTTTTATCGCTCTATATATATTTTTTGCCTCGATTGATCTTTGCATTATTTGTGTAATATATGTGTAAAATTTTCATGGTGTGCAATTCATTTTATATTCCTCATCTCTATAGTATAAGTATCATTTATATATATATATTTATTATTATTGAATTACAAGAGTTATTGGAGAAGCCCATATCTAGGCCTATCAAGATTTTTTAAGACTGAATACTATTAGAAAACCACGCCCTATTATATAAATCTCATGCTTTACCGACTGATGCCAAGCAGGAGGCTAATCGTTATTTTAATATAAAGAATAACGTGACAAGTGCGGTTAAGAGAAATACCCTTGTCAACGCGTTGCTGCCACACATGCATAAGCTCATCAACATAAATACTGAAGAGGGCAGGTGAAATTGGGCATCCCTGTTTTACTCCTCTATTTGTCAGTATTCTCTGGACAATTCCCCATTTTCCAATGTTATTCTTATGGTGATATAATCTTAAGTATTGTGATATAATGTTTTTATGTTACTGATTAAATGTTTGGGGTATCCATTTGTCATCATGATGTTCCAGAGTAGCTCTCTATCAACATTATCAAATGCTTTCTCCCAGTCTACAAAGGCCATGTGGGTTTCACAATTATGCTCTCTGCGCTTCTCAATTATCATCTTCAATTTGAACACCGCATCATACAAGATCTTCTTTTTCTGAAACCCATCTGATTCTCCTGTAACAAAGATTCTGTTATACTTTGCAATATCTTAGCAAGGAGTGAAGCATATAATTTGTATGTTGTATCTAACAGACTTATTCCTCTGTAATTTCCTATCTCCTGTAAGAGATAAGAGATCTGTAAGATCTATCTCCTTTCTTGAAAATAGAGACTACTTTTGACACCATCCATTCTTGTGGTACTGCATGGGTTTTCCAGCAGGTATTGAATAAATGCATGAGGCGGAAGTGGAGCATCAATCCTCCATACTTTAAAAGCTCCATATTTATCCCATCGATGCCTGCAGCTTTCCGGTTTTTAGATGTCTTGAGGGCATCTTGCAGCTCTGTCATGTCAAGTTGGTCTACATGACAAAAAAGACAATCTGGATGAATAGTTTGTTCATGTTCTGCAGTGTCATTAAACCATAACTTTTTGTAATGGTCAATCCATTCACTCTCCACCACACAACTTATATTTACTAGCTCTCTATTCGATTTCTGCATCATCCTCATGAACTTATAGGCCAGTTCCTGTCTGCCATGTATGTCTTCTTCCACAGTACTAATATATCTCTCTCATGATTCCTGCCTGCTGTGCCCTTCTTATTACTTGTTTTGCAACGTTTCTGGCTCTATTATACAATATTCTATTCTCATCAGAAGGATTACTCAAATATATTTTATATAATCGTTGTTTTTCTTTTACAACTTTTTCAGTTTCCTCGTTCCATATTCTTGAGCCACTCTTTCTATAGCTTGAAATTTAATAAATATGAATAAATATAAATTTCGGGTATATTAAAACCACCAGGGGCATAAAAGGAGCATTTTTCAGCGTTTTGCTTTCACGCATATATCTTGAGAACAATGCGTTCAACCGACATAACTAACAATTCAAAAATGAAGTTTGATAAATTCTCTACACGTTTGTTCAGTGGAATTTTGTGATATTCCCAACAGTTCCCGAGATATTCGCTCTTGAAGGTTATAACGATGTATTTTGATACACTTTCAAAATTAGTTAAAAGAGAGTTAGCCAGGTCTCATTGAAGGAAACCAGAAGCATTATCATCAACTGCAAATTATCAATTGCCTGAGATAGGTGAAGATGATAACGGTGAAGATGAGATAATACAGACTCTAAATACTGTGATTATTGGCAAGAGTACAAAATTGAATTCATTTTTCAACTATTCAATAAAATCATAATAAAGAATTGAGGTTAGGTTCACTTGAAATAGTGCCTGTCGGCAACATTAACGGTGGTCAAGCCTGATACACAAAATTCTATCAGCCACTTTCGAGCAGAATAATTGAATGTATACAACACTAACTAAAGCAAGGACAAAGGGGTTTTGTGAGCTTTAGCATGCTATAAAAGGGACAAAAAACATTTGAGAAAACACAAAAATATTTATTGTAAAAATACCAATAAACAGAACATTTAAAAATCATCATGAAAAAATAAGGGAAATATGATATAGTTTAATGTTGTCATAATCCTGCTCCATGGAGGGGACACGAAAATATATAATTATTGACTTAGAGTCATGAGACAATAAATCAAGATTATAATTTTTCAACCATGAGTACGATTTCTTAGTATTGAAGGCCTCACCTTGTGTCAGCAAATATTGTAGCCTATTTCACTCTGTGGAGGGGCATGAATGTACAATAAAAAGAAAATTAATAATTAAAATGACTGAATTAAAGAAGATAATTGAACAGTTATGGTATTTGAGGTTATAATTTAGCAGTTTGTAATTGTAGGTTAGGTTGACTAACCTTCCTTTGGCCGGGGAAGTGGTATCATTAAATTCAGAGTGTCTAAATAGAATTGGTTGGAAAAATTAATTTGCTCGATGGAGGGTTTGGCGGTCTACAAAGGTAGCCGAAGTAAGGGCTGTAAATTTCAAACTTAGTGCTGTAGGTGATTATGTAGTGAGATAGAATTAAATCCAATTTAGTAATAAAATGCAGTTCAATTTGAATCTGCCGAATATGATCAATGCTGTCACTAGGATCAGACAGAGATAGTAATTTTGGAGTGAGCTCCTTCTCCAAATAATGATCAATATACTAAGACTCCAATAATTGTACTATAGTTGGAAGGGATATTAGAACGCACAAAACAACAGACAGAATAGCAAATCCATGCAAACCGGGTCTCTGGAAAATACTATAGGTTATATGATGGCAAAATGCTGAACCAAAATAGTGAATATTTCGAGTAGCGAGTTTAATTCTAATGTTGTCTATGCAATCTATTACCTCTCCTTGCGACATTGACTGGATGTGAATGCAGGATTCACTACACCTCGGTGTGGTAGGCTAGTGGCAGTCGATTTTTTATTTGATTCGGCAGGATATTTCCAATAAAATGATTTATTATTTGATAAGAATATCGATCACCATTTACCACCAGAAGAAATAATAGTCTAATGATAGATACTATACTCGATAATGTCTGACTATTGCGAAACAGGACGTGTCCTGCACGATCAATATGTGTCAGTCGAGAAAGAACAAATTTAGAGGTGTAATGAAGTAAACCCAGTTCAATGAAACGGTAATATGGATATATTCTGAAAGATATTCTTTTACAGCAAAATATTGAATAAATTAATGAACAGATTTTACAAATTATGATTTCTAACTGATACAGAATAAATATTGAGTGATAGCAGATTTGAATCTTCAAATTATAGATACTATGTGAAAATTTGGTACTCTTTCAAAATTAGTTCAAAGAGAGTTAGCCAGGTCTCATTGAAGGAAACCAGAAGCATTATCATCAACTGCAAATTATCAATTGCCTGAGATAGGTAAGTAATAACGGTGAAGATGAGATAATACAGACTCTAAATACTGTGATTATTGGCAAGAGTACAAAATTGAATTCATTTTTTAACAATTTAATAAAATCATAATAAAGAATTGAGGTTAGGTTCACTTGAAATAGTGCCTGTCGGCAACATTAACGGCGGTCAAGCCTGATACACAAAATTCTATCAGCCACTTTCGAGCAGAATAATTGAATGTATACAATACTAACTAAAGGGGTATTGTGAGCTTTAGCATGCTAAAATAAGGGACAAAAAACATTTGAGAAAACACAAAAATATTTATTGTAAAAATACCAATAAACAGAACATTTAAAAATCATCATAAAAAAATAAGGGAAATAGGATATAGTTTAATGTGCATAGTAATACTGAAATACATTTGTACAAGAAAATATTAATGTACCGATCAGAGTCTAGTATTTGATAGGCGCTAAAAGTATAAATAATTCAAAAAGCCACCACGTGGTATTTTTCAAATTTATAAATATAATGTTATTATCTGTAAAATTTGTACATAATTATGATTTGCATGTGAGAGGCATCAAATGTGGAAAATATTTGTTTATTTTAAAGTGATCTGTCTTCATATTACGAACTATTTACTGGTACCTAATTTCGTCATACTGATTTGGTGAAATTCACCAATCATATTGCATATTTAATGATATGTAAATTTGGAATCAGGAAGTATCGTCGAAAATAAAAAAAAGGAGAATTTGTCACCTGCTTGCTAGTGGTCACCAGAGGCACCAGCCAAAGATGAGAGCAGTAGACTGAACCCTTATTATAATGTTTTATGCCAGAGTTTGAATTTAAAATTTTTATCATTAATCAATTACTACAACTCAGTGAAGTTGCTATATGACAAGAGTTTCTAAATTAAATATTTCCCCACTGAAGAAGATGACACCAGCCCACCAGACTAATAAGGCACTGGACACAGGAGGCAGAAACCATACTACATCTTATTACGTTGTGTCTTAGCACCATAAAATAATTATGAAGTAAATAACTGAGCTTTAGTAGAATTGTGAATTGAAAGAATAGATAACCTAGTCAAGGTATCACTCAAATAAAATCGAATATTATTTATGATGAAGAGTAATCATATTATCTATAAAGCGATAAGAGAACCATACAAAATTGTAATTATGCAGTAATGAGAATTCTTTGGCAGAAATAAAATTATAAAGTGGCTTGTTTATTATTGGCAGATTATAAAAAAAAGATTGCTTGTACAATTTGAGGTTAGAATCCTTTGTTTTGATTTAATACATCAATCGATCTTAGATCAATCGACAATTTATTGAATTGATATCGAACAAATCAGCTGATTGCTCAATCAACTATTATGAATTAAATTATATTTTTACTCATAAAATTGTATATTGTATGTTAGGGAAGGTTTATGTAATAAGAAAACAATGATTATTATGTTATTCGAATATTTATTGAAATCTAAAAAAAAGTATGAAAAACTAAGAGTCAACAAAACTCATATAAAAAATTAAATGTATATTGCATTATAGCCTCATATATTGAGATTTATATATTGGAATGTTCACATACAATCTATTATCTAAGCTATTTATATATAAATTTTTATTTATTTTCGTATAACAAAGTTGGAGAAACCCTGAATCTTAAGTAACCAATTACATCATGTTTTACTAAAATTAGAAAGCCAATCAGAGGGAGGCTTCCAATTTGTTAAAGGAAGAGATGAGATCTTTCTGAGAACTACTACTGCTTCTCTCTGGCTTGTAATCTTGACCTATGCGGCAGCACATGGAGGATAGGGTCTTTTTTCCAATTAATTTTTTAAAAGCATCAAGCCATTCCCTTTTTTAAATATCAAGTATATGTGATTAATGTTTGATTATTTGTGAACTCAGTGTTTGTTAAAGAGTTCTTAACTGTAATTTATTCCCGTAAATAAATCTTTAATACTAATAGAAACTTGTAAGAAATCTGGACCATACACGAGCCCTGCAGAGTCGAAAGGATCCAGCTAATTAATTATTGGAGATAATTAATTATTCTACGAGAACTTCAGAACATCATTATAGTGAGTGTGCTAATTATCTTAAATGAGCTCATTTAACACTAAGGCCTTTATCAGTGAATTATGGAATTAATCAAAGCGCTATATAAATTTTTTATTCAAGTTTAAGAAATTTGCAACGTGTCAAACACTATCATATATTTTATAAGAACTCTTTTTATGAATTTATTTGATATAAGTAGGAAGCTTATATGCATGGCACGAACCCACATGCCCTGAGATTTTAAATTATTATTTTTATTAATTATTGTTCATTGATCAAAGTATGTTCTATTAAATCTATAGACCAAACAGGTTCCAAGTTGTTAAAGTCTGAACCGACTTCAAGTTCATATATCAGTATTAATAAAGTAAATATTTTATAGGTCACAATATTGTGAATGCTAATAAATCCTGTGATAATTGTTAAAATATTGGAGAATTTATTTATCCAAAGAAAATTATATTTATCAAGAAATATTTTTGTCTATGTAATGTATGGAATATATATTTTATGTTTTATGTCAGCATACAAAATTCTAGGAGTTTTTATTATTTTCCTCAATTCATCTCGTGATATACAGTTTGAGCTGTCTTGGTACCAAGCATTCTTATTCTGCAGCATATATAATTAGTGAATTAATTAATATTGATCTTATTCAGAGCACTTATTACTTATCATCCTTTGGTGATAATAATACTATCCAGCCAGCAAAATCTTACTGATATTTACATTAATAAGTCTACAATATTTCATATAAGGATCCAGAAAACTTCAAGAACTGGCGTTGTAAGTCTTAAGGAATTTCGAAAGGATAAATTAGTGCATACCTGTATTCATGACGAGCGTTTTAAGGATCAACTAGAAAAACCATAGTTGATTTTCATTATTCTCGATTGATTATATGGTTACTGATAATCAGTCGCTAACTGTCTTTTTGACTTCCTTATTGGTATTCTTCAATATCTTCACGAAAGCAGCGGTAGGAATTATTGATCACCAGTTATTGAACCCTATGGTGATTCATTATATTTGGAATATTCATGCATCTACTACTGAGCAAGAGCTGTGGTCTGAACCCAGCATATTTGTGAGCCAGACGGCCTTAACTTTTTGCAAATTTATTTGCAAGCTAGGGATCTTTACTACTGCTCCAGTATATATCCACTATACCGTTTCACAATCTTTAAATTCGGAAGAATCATCGCACGTGAGTTATAACTAGGGAGAGCCCTCATTGCTTCGAATTTATGAACATAATAAAGCTAGCTCGTCGAAAGTTGTATTCAAAAGTCGAGCTTTATTAATAGTTATTTGCGCATTTAATTAAAAATAAGGGAAAGTCTTACTAAGAACTTGAATGAGAATTTAGGAATTAAGTAGCTAAAGAACTATTATATATAAGAATTTAATTTATTCTATAGGCTCATATCACCATTCTCAAAATTGTTATTGCATTGGAGTAATTACAAGAAGGCTCTTATAATCTCAAATATTATTTATTTTATCTATGTTCCACTGTATGCCGAACTCAAGCCCTGAGATTCATGAATATTTTAATATTTAATATATTATTGGAATCTAGAATTATAGATACATTCGACAAGTGAAAGCAAGTCTAGAAATTGAGCCTATATACTATATGCTATCAATGAAATATAAGATTTATCATTTGATACGAGCAACCTAATAAAATTTAAGTGAGCTACCACTGTGATATTTTCTTTCATATGTTCTCATATTGCTTTATATTCATTGTTACATGTTTTATTATGCCTTGTTGAATCATCTATGTAATATATTAGTAATATTGAATGGTGTACCTTTTATTTATAACCCTGTCTTCATGCATGACTAATCTGGTATTAGCACATTATTTCATTATTGACGTAATAGTAAAGATATCATCCAACTATATTCTTCACCAAGTGTGTTGGACAAGTCAGCAATGTACAGCATTTATTATAAATCTTCAGAAATATTACATTCTCAAGATTTATCTGAATTAATCAGAATCATAACCGAAGTTAAATCAATTGAAATACAGAGTCATAGTGTTAAGTTGGAGCAGCAGTAATAGAAATTAAAAAGAATTCTGATTCAGAGTCGCTTTCGATCCTGCTAGATATTATCTCACATTGCTGACCCCTTTGTCAGATGGTAACGAGTAGGTTTGGAGTCGATGCTTTATTGTCTTGCACAGTATTTAGATTCCTTATATTCATCTATCACTTCAGCATCTGTAATTATGGGATCATATGGAGGCATGGTAAGAATTGCAGACCAACAAAGCGGCAGCAGATTGCAGCATATGCGAGCAGAATTTTATGTAAGATCTTTGAAGAGCTGGTGAGAACATTGCAGTATTTCTAATTTAGCAGGAGTGAACGTAAAAATTCTCTGATCTCATTTGCTCTACCGATTATAGCCAGCTGGGCATATACATATGTGCACCCAAAAGTGACTTCACATAACATGTCACAACCAACATGGGGCATATACATATGTGCACCCAAAAGTGACTTCACATAACATGTTGCAACCAATGTGGGGCATATACATATGTGCATCCAAAAGTGACTTCACATAACATGTCACAACCAATGTGGGGCATATACATATGTGCACCCAAAAGTGACTTCACATAACATGTCACAACCAACGTGAGGCATATACATATGTGCACCCAAAAGTGACTTCACATAACATGTCGCAACCAACGTGGGGCATATATATATATGTGCACTCAAAAGTGACCTCTCAAGGTGTGTAATTGTTAAAATAACAAGTTTTTATTCAATGTTTTGCTCTTTCAGGGCTTATAACTCTCCAACAATTGTCACATTATTTTTGTCAATAACGGGTTGCCCTTTTTTGGCTGCAGTCGGTAGAGCATGAATAATAAAATATATAACCCTTATTGTGGTTCTTAGAATATATATAATACCAATTTCTTACTGGCTCGACCAGGAGCTCCCGTAGTTATCTGCTCTTGCCGGTTACTGACGTTGGCTGCTCCAACAGTTCACAATTTCTGTGACTGATTTGTCGAATTCTGTAAATACAGATGCAAGAATTTGCGCTGCTGCAACTTAATGCTATGATTTTGAGATTCTTCTGGTCATATTTAATGATATTGGATAATTTATATAAATCTCTGGAACATATTATTTCCAAAGATTTAAACTTGAATTTTAAAAAACTTTTGAAGTGAAAATGCACTTACTTTTGTATAGTGACGATCGTTTCGACCTGTTGTTGGTCATCATCAGACTGTGGGAATTCACTCAGATGACAAGGCTATGTGTGGTAAGGGATGAAGGTGGTGGAATAAGTTTTGGTGGGGGTTGGGTTGGTGGATATTTAGTGAGGCGGTAATTTTGAACTTTGGACTATTTTGTCAAAGAGTGTGTGGGAAGAGAAATTTATTTGATCATCTAGGAGACTGTTGGGAAACTGTTTTGTGTGGTTGTAGATTTCGTATTGTTCCAATACATTGAGTTTTCTGCTTTTTTTGTGAGATATGGAGGATTTCAAGATTGGTGGCGATGTTGGTGTATGTGTGGTTTGTTGATATAATATGGTCAGCAAAGTTTGAGTGGCTATGTGGTTTATTAATGGCTCTGATGTGCGCTTTGTATCTTGTCTGAAAGTCACGTCCAGTCTGTCCGATATACAGTTTACTACAATCATTACATTTCAATTTGTAGATGCCTGGTTGCTCAAATCTCTGTTTGTTTGATAATTTTGAAAATGTTTTCTCAGTGAATTTGTTGTTTTAAAGGCAATTCTGTATTTGAGTTTCTTAAAAGATGATGCTACTTTCTGTGATTTTTTGTTGTAGTATGTGAGTGTGATGAATTTTTGGTCATTTTCCATATTATTTTTGGTTGATGATTTTTCTTATTTTGTGGAGTAGGTTGTCAACTAGAGTGGATGAGTATCCATTTTGTTGGGCAATGAATTTGATCGTGTTGAGCTCTTGGTTGTAATCAAATTGTGTCATGGGGATATTCAATAGTCTGTTGATCATGTGGTGGAAAGCTGCAAGTTTATGTTGGGTTGGGTGGTTGGAGGTATTGTGAATTACTGTGTCAGTTGTGGTAGGTTTCCTGTATATTTTAAATGTTTTGAAAGTATGGTTTTGTTTAAATATGGTGATGTCCAAGAAATTGATTGTATTATTGTTTTCCAGTTCTATGGTGAGGTGCAAGTTTGGGTGTATTTTGTTCAGTTTGGAGTGAAATATTCCAGTTTGTCTGGTGTTTCCTTTGTATAGAATGAAAATATCATCAACATATCTGAACCAGCTGATGATTCTGTCAAACTGATTGAGAATGTGTTTTTGTTCAATGTTGTGGATGAAGATCTCAGCTAAATTGCAAGACATGGGGAGGCCGTTTGGCTGGAAATAATATTGGTTATTGTAACAGAAGTAATTCTGTCAGGTGACCAGGTTAGTGAGATTTACAATTTCATTGATATGTTCAGGTGGTGTATTATTCTGTTCTAGCATTGTTTTAAGGAATTTTACAGTTTCGGGGATTGATACATTGGTGTATAAATTTGAAATGTCCAGTGAAGCTATTGTGGAGTTTTGTGGTATTTGGATTTTCTGAAGTTTTGTGGTGAGATCAATGTTGTTTTTCACTGCAGTATGATTATGAAAAGTTATGTTGTCTCTTATGGTGGTATCTAGTAGTTTGGCTAGTTTGTGGGCAGGTGCTGTTGTGTGATTGATCAGTGGTCTTATTGGTACATCTTGTTTGTGTATTTTTGGGAGGGCGTTGAGTCTGGGTGCTTGTGGGTTGATTTGTTTGAGAAACTTTTCCTGGTTGTTTGGGATTATGTGCTTGGTTTGGTTGATGGCATCTTTTATTTTTGTTTGATATGTGTGAGCTCACTTATTAGGTTTTAGTTTTTAGCACGAAAAGTTACCATGTGCTTCTCAAATCATCAATCATATGCATTTAGATTATGCAGCTCAGTTATCGACTTGCTGTTGCTTGTCGAATAAAATCTCATATACCTTCTTTCCAAATTAATAAAATATAAATCTCAAATATATTGATATATTTATCTATATATCAGGGCTAAAGGTTCGGCGTCTGATGGAATTTAGATAAATCAATTTATCCTATAAACATGAGCTTTATTTATATCTTTATAATTTACTAATAAAATTAATGATCGAGTGAGCATATATATATATTACAACATTAAATGTAAATATTTATTTCGTTGGTGTATACTTAGACATGTAAGTCTGATATATAGTTCTTAATTATTAGTAAAACACGTTTTTGCACTTTTCAAGACTTGCGCAAGTTTGATATTAATTTAAATTTTTGTACACCCTTTCGACGAGCTAGCTTTTTAAAATCTTGTTTCACTCGAAGCACTGAGGGCGCCCTAGATTTATATATTCCTTGTTAACTATCACTCACGTGCTGAAATTCACAAGATGATGATGGCGATCCGAATTTCCCATCATCTTGGGTTTTATGGTGGCCGAAGTCATCTTCTCCAAGGAAATAAATAAACATCTGAATGACTCACGCCTCAATATGGCATCACTAAGTCTTATGAAAATTAATTATTGAATTTAAACTTAAATCTTTCAAACAAAAAAGGGACTTGTGCTCTATAAAATTAGCGGCGTTCCATGGTGGCATCTGGCAAGCAAGTGGGCTCTGATCTACCCCTATTCTCTACAATCATACTTCTGTATTCCAAATTTGCATATTATTTAAAAATTCAACTACAACACCATTATATAATCAAATAGTCCGTGCCAATCTGCTAGGCTATTACCTATATCTTATGTATTACATTTTATAATTACTCAGATTGCATTTGATATATGAACCAAGTAGTGATAACTTACAAATTCTTATCATTTATATAAAATAGGGGTGTTATTTTTGAATCGACTCGTTATTACCGCCAATCAACCACTGCAATTTTATTGGCTCATCTAAAAATTACAAATGTATTGTGCCTGACCTTTTAAAAGATGATAAAGAAGATAATTTTGAATAAAATTTAGAATTTAGAAATAGGCAGACACATCTAGAAAATACCTGAGTCTATACCTAATTCATGCAGGTGAACGGGCTAGAGTCAAGAAAACTTCAATTAATCTTGCCATGCCTGATTTAATAGGTTTATACTATAGAATAACACTACAATTTGAAATAATTGAAAAATACAAACAGCTTCAATAAACATTGGCAACTAAAAGCGAACAACAGAAACAACAATTTCATGTTACTTTGTTGACATTCTTCATCTGATTTGGGGGCGCATTACTATCCTTCGTTTAGATAGCAATACGTCACAAAACCAAACAGTATTAGTCTTAAAATAACAAATTAATTTCAACATGAAATTACTCAAGAAAGAAAAGCCCATTGAACCCAAATTTCGTCGATAGTAACCCATATAACCCATTTCATAATAATTTTGAATCCCCACTTTTGATTGACATTCTCGAATGAACCTTTGTTTCACTTCACTGCACTTTCGTTGGTCTGTACGTTGCTTTATCGTTGGGGTTACAGTACCTTGTTTCTGGCGGTGAACTTTTACCGGTTGAATTTGGCTTGACGGCGACGTCCTCTTACGTCCCTAGACCTGTCGTCTGAACGGGTGTCTTGAAGCGGTGTTACATAAAATTGCGGAACCAAAGTGGTGGTAGTACATGAAGTTGGTTTGGGGACACACATGAACCGCTGTAAATAAATGTATTACAGCATTAATTTCTAACTCTTCCTACAATTCATCAAAAGCTAAAACAGGAGTTTTCTATTGATTACAATTAATTAAATTCTCTCATTCTATTTGAATCCTCATTTTATATAGATTTTTATCTTTAAACTACTGATTCTTTGTATCAGAATAAATGGATCTTTCTCCACAAATAATTCAAAAGTTCTGTTATAATTTAATAAATTAGAGTTCAGTTAAAAGCCTTAACGCCATGAGAAAACACAGTCAGAAAAATATAAAATTGAGTCTTAAACTTAATATGAACATAATCTTAAAAATTTAATTCCAATTTAAAGGCTATCTTCCTGACTTTCAGCAATACTCTACAATAATATATCTCCAGAAACAATAACTCAAATGTAATGTAACTGAAAACTTTCTATACTCGTTTAGGAAAAAAATTTACAATTATCTTCCATCACTAATAAAATCAAAAGGATTATTCTCAATCAATATTATTAACTTGAAAAATAACAGGCTTTGTTAATACAATACTCTTATGGAAGTTTCAATCAATTAAATTCCCTAAATTATATTTTAACCTCATTTTACGTACCTTAGCGGTTATTTGAAGAAACAATTATTCGTACATGATGAAGAAACACAATTAAACTTTTCAGGACATGGCACTACTAGAAAATTTAAACTTTAATAAAAATAAAACTAGCTCCTACATTAACTAATGATATAAACTTGTAAACCTGCCCAAAAAGGGGGAAACATAGTGACTACATCTTTACTCTCGTAGTGCTCCTAGCAAAGTGTCCTCCGAAACGTAATCTGGTCTCTCGACTGGGGAATCCCCTCACTACTGTATTTAGAAACAGGTCTTCTATTGGGCGAAGGGAATCAATTTGACCAATCGTCGCGTGGCTTCTAGAGCCTTTGGACCAAATAGTAACTGCAAAATCGGTAGTTTGTTATAATTTCAATGCTTGCTGTTTTCCAACTTATCGCACTCTATGTCGCGACAGGAAGGTTAAGTTTTAGAGATAATTCCATAATCTACATTCCTCGACGATTTGGAGCCACAATTTTTAAATATCTATCATGGGAAACTCGAAGTCATGGTCGTTCATAATAGAGAGAGAAAATAATTTATTTCGCTAACTCACTTACAATAATGGCTCTAGTCTATTGCGTATTAAATGTACTATTATAACTTGGAAAAAGGCCTGAATTAAAAATAGTGCTCGGCACATTATCCATGCACCTAATAGAATATACATACTTCCTTAATATTTTTATTTATTTTATATATTTTGTACATGCTCATTTTATACAATAAATTTTTATAAGCTTATTAGGTTGTTTTTCCATTTACAATAGCATGCCATGTGGTTACCAAATCCTCTAGTTGAATGCTATTTGTTTACAACAAAAGTTTGCCAAAGGTGTCTGGATAAATTTCAAATTATACGGCTTGATCGATTATTTAGGTTGCCGACCAGTAAGTATTATAGCTCAACCTCAAAATTTCATTATTTTATATACTTCAATAAATAGCAAATAAAATAATTATTTTCCATTTGGCTGTTTTAATTGTAGCCAAGATACCCGTTATTATCTAATCTCTCACTTGTTGATATCGCACGCGTCGATAACAAAGCAGCTGTTTGCTAGAGACCTATAAATTTTTTTCATTAAGCGATTTTGCCAGCCATTCAAGATAATTTGTTACACAATGCATCGTAAAAATTAATGCTTATCGTAGGCGTGTAGAACAATAAATCCTCTTTGAAATGATATATCATTCCACTATTCCAAGTTATCCTTTCATTCTTATAGCAGCTTCAATTTAGGGGGTGAAATTTTCATTGCTGCAACAATTGATCGTTTGACAATGACATTTGAAGGGTGTGTCTGTGACACAATTTTTGGCTTGGCATGTTGATTTAGACTCGTTAGTGGGTGAACATAGCAAAAGTGAGCATCTTTATTCCCTCTGTTGAAGGTGTGGAACCGCTAAGTTGACACTTGTTGCATCAATGAAAATTCCACCCCCATCATTGAAGCTGCTATAACAATAAAGGAGAACTTGGAATAGTGAAATAATACTTCATTCCAAGGAAAATATAATACTCTACAAGACTACGATAGGCATTAATTTTTATGGAGAGTTATAAGCCCTGAAAGAGCAAAACATTGGATAAAAACCTGTTATTTTAACAATTACACACCTTCAAGAGCGAATATCTCGCGAACGTTGGGAATATCACAAAATTCCACTGAACAAAAAGTGTAAAGAATTTATCAAACTTCATTTTTGAAAGGTTAGTTATGTCGATTGAACGCATTGTTCTCAAGATATGAGCGTGGACGCAAAACGCTGGAAAATGCTACTTTTAAACCACCCTCATCCCCTTAGCACATAAGCTAGGAATAGGAACTTTTGATAATATATGTTCTCCTACTAACTAGTCTCAACAAAGCTGCAAAGTGAAATATTTTGTTTAAAACATTCCCTCCAAATTCCAATGTCAATTGGTCTATTGTTGCAAAAATGGAGATTTCACACTCAACACTAAAGCTGCTGCAAAAGGTGAAGGGAAATTCGTAAAAGTGTGAAATCATATTTGATGCTCTATAATGATTCATCATCAGCATGGATTCTACCCATCGATTTTTCAAAAGTTATAAGAGCAAAAATAGGGAAGAATTATTGGTGTCAAACATGTTTTTTTTTTTCAAAAATGGCACACCTTCAAGAGCGGATATCTCGAAAACTGAAGGAGATAAAGAAAAGAAAAAGTTGTGGAATGAATATTGCAGGAAATTATGTAAGCGTTAATTTATTATATGACAGTCAAGTCCTTGAGATACATAGTTTCCGAGTTCTATGCGAGAAACCGAAAAATGGTACATTTAAACCACCCCCACCCCCTTAGCACGAGGGATAGGGATGGGGACTTTTGATTAACCTATGTTTATCTCCTTACTACCGTAACCAGAACTGCGGGGTCAAAAATTGTCTACCAAACTTTTCCTTCTATACCCTTTTTTGAGCATTCATTGCTTGGACTGTCTATGGCTCACTACAGTTGACGATTCCAACAAATAATTGGAAATATATAATAGTTTCTTTCTTGTTTTAAAAAGGCCTTTAGAATGCTGTACTACATAATGGGTGTTTACATTTAAAATATTCGAGTTCAACACCTGAATCACCCCCTTATGAGGGGTTGAAATTCAGTTGCCTAGGTCAAAAGGTAGAGTATTTGACCAATAAATTATCCTGAGAGTTACAGTATTATATCTACAGCAGTCTCCAACTTATTTGAGGTGTTCCCATACATATGAATCTCTGTATAGTAACTTTACTGAGAAGTACCTTGATTGAACCTAGTAATAGGAATGCACTATCTACTGAGGAGTTTACAAGTTATAATAAATTCGCGATGAAAATGTTAGCTGAGACTGAGAATTCAAATAAGAAAGATACTATGCGAAAAGAATATCTCAATCTATAATAGAAAATAGCATATAGAAGAAAATAATGGAATATGATACAATATTGAAAGAGAGAATTTATCCTAAAAAAGCCAGAATTGACAGTTGTTAGAAGAGATATCAGAAATATTCAAAAACACAATAGAATCATAAGCAGCCTGGGCTGGCTAACTGATCCATCATCCTGACTGATGAAGCCCTGCTTCTCTCCTTTCTACTCCTGTCCAAGAATAGCTTTGTATTTTCCTGCTCTGGTCCCAAATCAGATCAAGCTATTTTATGACATGTTCCTTTCAACACGATTTGACAATTTCTCTCAATCAAGATGAATTTGAAATTTTTTGCTGTAGTGCGTTCTAACAACAACTTAATCTCTGACTTTGACCGTGTGACCTTGATTATTCTGTCAGCTCGAGCAAAGTAAACGATTTTTTTTAGCAAAGTTGCTACATAATCTATAATCAACTATACCAGTATCCTATCATATTAAGCGAGCAATTTCTGTATTTTTATATCTGGTTATTCATATTTGTATCTAGTTATTCATGTTTAACGGATCTCGAGAACGGATCTAACGATTTTCACGAAATGTGGAACATATGGTAGGTATATGATATGAAAATTCGATTGCACTAGGTCTCATCCTTGGGAAAACTCGTTGAACGACATTAAAAGGATAATTCATCCTTGGCTGAAACAGCTGTGGATAGTAAAAAAGTGAGTGAGCGAGTGAATATGTGAAAAATCAAAATATCGCATCCCCGAAATTCATAAGATGACATATAGCCAGCTGTGAAATATAAACACGATCATTTTAGAGAATTGTGTTTTGTTTATCAATAAATAAAAATAACGAGCGAAGCTCGGTTCCCCGAAATTACTATGCTGTACAGTGATTTTGAAAATAAACTGTGATTTCATAACAAGTCTATTTTCAAAATGTGCGTATTTATTTAAAATGTTGTTCCATGAATTTTTGAAAAGTTCATAATGGAGGTTACGTCCTCCACTCTAGATTCACTCAGAAAACCTATTTCTAGTACGGTATTTGATCTTTGATTGTTTAATCTTTCTCTTTACTCTCTCAAGCATTATTCTGACAATATTCCTCCTCGTATGTTGTTTATTAAATCTTTGAGGCTTTAAAGACGGTTCACATAGTCACTATTATGTGACTTCATCACTGAAGTCATGACTTCAGTGATGACTAAGTGATGACTTACATCACTTCTTCACTTGATGAATATTCTAATTTGTTAATGGAGTAGTTTGCGATTACGGAGTTCTTCTATGGAGATGGTATCCAACCCAGAAAATGAGCACTCGACAAAAGTTTTTCAACATGGGAATATGCAAATATCATCAAGTGACACCAGGCAATTCGAGAAAGTGACAATCCAATGCTATAAGCGGGTAGGCCTACATAATTTTATAGGTAGAAATAAGCACAGTCTGCTAATAAGAACAGCTTGCTTCCTGCATTTAGCAATCTTATTGTAAAACTTTGGAACATAGACAATTCAATACGATATTCATATTGTTGAATATCTTCTCATGTTTTATTGCAAATCTACAAATGTTTATCACTGTAAACTCACTTAAAAATAGACAATTCAATATTAATTGATGAAATACTTCTCCTGTTTTTTTTTAAATCTACAAATTGTTTTGACAAGGAATTAAAAAATATAACAAACTGAAAACCCAAGCTGATTGAAAATGCAAAGAGGATTCTTCTTCCTATTACTGATCACGTTTTACCGTGGGAAAAAATGGAGGAAGAATTTATCCTATTCTTATTCCACGGTTACACTACTGAGTAAATAAACAACGTCTCTTATTTTGTGGTTTTACTATAATGCTGATGTGTGTCTGATAGAGAAGACTGTTCCTGTTTATAATCAAAGGCTGATAGTAGTTCAACAGTTCTCTGCTAGGGCTCGCTAGTTGCTCGAGAGCTTTGCTGCTGCTGGCAACCTCTCCGCCCAATAAATCATGGCCGAATGATTGACAGGCAGACGCCATGCTGACAACATGTAAACAACCCCTCTTCAACTCACCCCTCGTTTCAGCTTCAACTGTTTTAGATTCCCTTTCCTGACAAAATTCTCTCTCTTCCTCTCTTCAGGACACAACGGACAAACAACTGTCATGAAACTTTGTCATTTGTAAATGGATCTATAAATAAATGAAGAAACCTGAATAACCAAAATGAACTCCCGAAATAAAACAGAATAATCGGCATGTCAGTGTCATAATGGGGCGCTTAGCTACTGATAGTATTGATTGTTGAGTTTTCAGGTGGAATTTTATTTTCGACAATAAATTGTCTAGTGCTTGAAGAACATCATAGCAATCAAAACACGTTGATGGATTGCAACATGAGTCTGTTGCACTTTTTGATTGATACAAAAAATACAATTCCTAGTTCGCAATATAATTATTCAAATAGTGTTTAACATTTTTTTTTGGAATGAGAGATATGTTCCAGCTTACATCAAAGTGCTTTGGAATTTTTTTCATTGAGAAATGCAGGGATTGATTTAAATCTAAGAATTGAAAATGTGCAGAAAAGCGATTCAACATATAGGTCTTGGTGACGGTTGCACAACAGCCGGTTACATTTTAACCGTGTTTAATTCCACGAGAACCAACCAGAGAAGCCGTTTTTTTTTCAAAAACGACGCCTCTGATTGGTTCTCGTTAAATTAACCACGATTAAAATTTATCTTGCTGTTGTGCAGCCGGGCCTCAGAATTGCAATAAAAAGCGATGCAATATATTTGAAATTGATCTATCACTTTCAACTTTTTCAAAAATCAAGGAGGCTGTTTTGCATTATTACTTTTCATACTTATAAAGCCTGGCCGCCTGCTAGAGATAACCTAGGATCTAGGATACCATGGATAACATGTTTGTCCATGTGATTAGAACATCATAAGAAACATCTAGCTCTCTCAAAATCTGTGCAGTTGATATTCAAGATAATTCTTATACTATCTGCTATCTTGATTGAATATTTTCTTTCAGATCTCACATGTACCTTCTCAGAAAATGTAGTGGAGTTATTTTCTTAGTTCATTTGATATACCCGATGAGTGTTCAGATTCTATCAGATCCTAGAGACATATTGGTCTTCGCCACATAGCAACCATCACGAGACTATTTTTTATTAACAAAGTACAGAAATTTGAACAAATTCCAGTGAGCTTGAATGCTTCCAATTATTATTTTAGCTCTCTTAACATCAATTTCCTGAAGTTAGTCTAAAGAGCTCATTCTACAATTTCTCAATATTCATCTCATCGATGATGGGCCATAACCACTGCAATAAAATAAAACCAATAATTCCTTTATCATTTTGTGAATAAGTTATAAACCAACGACAAAACTAAAAGAAATGTATAGGTGTTATTGTATATATCTGCGAAGACCTTGCTGTATGTAATTTGAAATAACTTATGAAGGATCTTATTCAAAAACTTTGGATGGACTCTGGGAAATCAGTTTGTATGAGGATAGAGCATAGAATTGAGATGTTTAATGAGATAATATTGTGATTGACATTTTAAATATAGAAATCTTTGTTATCTCCAATTCCAAAAATAATTGTTAAATTGACGATTATAAAGTGCCTCATCAATTTTACTTTATGTCTTCTTCTTGATGTGTGAATGGAAGTATTATTCTTAAATTATCTATTTTAAATTGATAATGTGAGGAGGAAGGAATGTTGAGGAACTAGCACAAACACTTTAATTATCTTTAGAATAATAAATTCAATTATTATTTCTAGATACTAGAGATCAGAGAGAACGATTTCCATACTCTTGGATCCTGGATAAACTCTTGTCAACTCTTCAAAGTTGCAGGATAACATGATATAATCTATGAATCAATCATGGTAGGGTGAATATGATTTAATGTGAGTATTCTTCCTCAAGTACTATTCACAACTTCCAAAAATTTTCTGAACGCAATCTCAAAAACTGAAATAACATCATCTCTCAACAATCTTCACACTGTTTTCTTTCTTGAAAATACACTTCTGCGCTTTTTTGTTAGGCCTTCTACATTCTGATATCAAAACACAACCATTAAAAAAATATCCACTTGACAGGCAACAACTCTTTCCCCAGGCAAAACACGTCTATAATAATCATAAATTGCTGGCAATAAAAGGCAAACAGTAGTATACGGCGCCGACTCCAATTATTGAGGGTTATTATAGTTCGTATGCAAGCTTGGCAATTACCTTTAGTCTTTATCTCGTAAGATATACCTATACCTGACCACCTAATATTCTTTTACCATATACGAATGAGCATCACAAATGTGATATCATTTCAGGACTTCACAGCTGCAGCTAAAAAACTCACTATAAATCCAACCATGAAACCGGTTATGTCAGATTTTGTCCAGTCACACAATTAATTGATTTGTGTCAGATTTATTAGACTGCACATAGTGCTTGCTTACAAATTGGAGGCAGGCTACTGGTAGCGAGTTTTTGGCGTCATTAAGGCGTGTGGCTCTTGTAAGTTAATCTTGTAAGTTAGACGTCAATCTGTAAGCTGGTTTGCGACTTCTAAAACACTCTAGAGTCTATCTAGAGGTTTCTGAGAGACTTTATCATATAACCGAATCTCCAAGCTCTTGCTTTGAATATTGTGATTACAGTATTTGGAAAATAATAGATTCCAAACATCGAGTATCCTGATCCTTACCTCATTCATGTGTTATGTTACCTCCCTCATAATTTGATCAATGTAAACTTGATACTTTGACTTTTGACAACTTCTCCTGCAAATTGTACGATTTTCTCTTTGTAGCCCATGTAGATTAGGTCTCATGTCAAGTAGCCGTCAAAGTTTGATAGATAGATTCATTGAAACCTAATTTTTAATAAACCTAACACTCGATTAGGAAGTCTAAAATAATAAATCGTATTATTCATCAAATGAACTCAAGCCTTATAAGAGCACTCAATAGAAAGAAAAATAAAAATCTCAGTACCATTTTTGAATAATTGTTCAATCACAACTTGTTTCGGACATTGATGCCATTTTCAAGAGTGATATGAAGATAAGACTTCATATCACTTGATGTCCGAAACATGTTGTGATTAAATAATTATTCAAAAAGGGTACTGAGATTTTTATTTTTCTTTCTATTTCTATAAAAAGTAGCCCTATACAGAAAAGAGATAAAATAGCAATCAATCCTACAGCAGTATCAAATTACATTCCACTAATGGAATTTAGGAGTTATAGTCAAGAACTAAGGCATTCAGTTCCAATCATTAAGATCAAAAGTAATCACAACTTGTAGGAATAAAACCAAAATACAGTACATTGTTAGAGAGACTATCATGAAATGAACTAACACAAGTTTTCACTACTTACACGAGTAGTTCAAATTCCACTAATGGAATTTAGGAGTTATAGTCAAGAACTAAGGCATTCAGTTCCAATCATTAAGATCAAAAGTAATCACAACTTGTAGGAATAAAACCAAAATACAGTACATTGTTAGAGAGACTATCATGAAATGAACTAACACAAGTTTTCACTACTTACACGAGTAGTTCAAATTATGAGCTTTAAACTCACTTTTTGTAGTTTCATAACCAACTTAAAACTCACTCACTATTCATCTTCCACATTAAATAATGATTTGTGGCTCTGTTAATAAATGGAAAAATAAGTTCATTCGTGTATTAATTGAACAAAGTTCTAAGCATTAAGTGCAGGAGGAAAATCAATTGATGCTGTCACATGAAGTAAAATAACTCGATTCATTAAAATAATATTTCAGTTGTTAAAGAGCATCAGTGGTACAGAGGTAGACCTATTATAATAGATTGAATAACTTCAAAAATGACTATTAGTTGATTCATTTCAGTAAATTTTCAGTCATTTGTAATGTAAGATCACCCCTGATTTAGAACTGCCACAACGAACAACAAAACATTCTAACTCCGGACAATGCAAGTATAGTGACATATGTTTTGAGTAGAACGGTGTGATGAACATTAGTGATAACGTTCAACAATGCCCAACATCATTATAGACCCCGGTCAGTGCTTATTGAGAAAGTAGGGTTTCAATGAAAGCCTGAAGAAGCGACCGAGGGTGGAACCCCCCTCCCTGCCGCTCTCCCTAGGAAGTGCCAGGGGATTGCAAGACAAATAATGGCAGTTCGTGATATCACGAGGGTTCCGAACCGTCATAATCGCTCCAAACAGCAAATTGTCTCAATTATGATTGGTGCTGTCCAACTCACCATTAAAAATTAGTATCTTCTGCAATATTTCATATCATCAACTAGCGTCTGTGTCATGTTCCTCTAGTTTTAAGATTATTTCTTATGGGAGTTCAAACATCGATACCAATATCATTTATAAATCGTAGTTGGAGTGAATCATTCATTGTAGTGTAATAGTGAAAGTGGATTTATATGACTCTCTTAATGTGCAAGACATGAGTACATACAAGTGTATTGAACCTGCTGTTCAATACACAGATATCATGTATCTATGTATTGAAGAACTAGTATTATATCTAATGATAATTGAAGGATAAAAAGGATTTCTTAATAGAAATTAATCTTCCACGAAAAAAAGGGATCCAAGACACGTAGTATCGTGTCAGTATCGCTAGAGCCTAAGAGGCTGTATCGATTGAGGATACATATTCAATCGATTAACCTAATCCCATCTAAAAGTGGATTTCTTAATAGAAGTCCATTATTGAAGGACTAGTATTATATAATATCTTGTATTGAAGGACCGTTTGCACAGTGAAGGCTTCAACTGGATTGAATCACCAGAGTTCAATCTCAAATGCTCATCCAAGCGTTTCTGTAAAAGCACAACATGTATACAGGACACAAATCAAAATACAAATTTCATTGTTTATTGAAATTGAGGTATGTAAACAACTCTATATTTCGTATCTCACATTTTAATAATTCGAAACTTGTAAATTCTGCTCCTACATGGGTAATAGATACTAATTTTTTGAGCTCTAAGTACACCTTCTTCGACCTTTCACGCTACTCCAAACTAAACTGAAAATATGAATCACCTTTATGAGTGAAATGAATCAGGTCCAAAAAATTAATAACTATTGCTTTGCTGTGAATGATTTATTGTCCTTGCGCTTCTATTTTACCGAGGATCATCACTCTGATTATTTATTTATTTATACATTGATGGATCCAATATCATTCTCAACTATGAATGATTGGGGAAGGAACAACAGGCTTAAAGCCCAAAACTGTTCCATCCTCAAATTTGGATGGAAATTTCCCGAAAATAGGTTATGTTTATCACATCATAGGTGTTGTCCAATTTTGAGTCCAAAATATATTTATATAAACTAGGAATCTAGATAAGATGAGAACCAAATTGGATAAAAAAATCCACTAAACCATCACTGATAACTGATAACTATAATATTATTAATAATTAATAGAGAAGGAAATTCATATAGCTTTTTTGGGTGGGGATTCCATAGCGGAAAGGTCCTACCTCGCCTGAATATATAGTTTGAGTCGTCATTGGTCCTTACGACTGTCATACTCCAGCCATTAATAATCAATGCAATCAAACCTCCACCAAAGTTGATCATTTTTGTACATGATAACCATCGTATTTCAAATAGTCGTCTGCATTCTCTCTTACTCTCCTCAATCTTCTTGTTTCGTTCCACAAGAGGAGTAATCCTTTGATGCCGACCAAAGAAAAGAAAAGCGAGAATAATGACTGTTATTATTGAGGAGGCGCTAGGTGATACGTACCTTTAATGTCTCTGTGAAGAATAATACGTTTGCTACTGTATGTTCAAACTTCTTCTGTTATGGTTGTTTGAGATCTCGTCGTTCATGCTCCATGACTTTCTCTCCTTGATTTTCTTATTGAGATACATAGGATCATTAACGATTTACATCAAGGAAAACGAATATAATTGAGGAGTTTTTCAAATAACCAAGGAAGAGGTCAACTTGGAGAAGTGAAGATCAAAGACTACCAATAGAGAATCTTAATTATTGAGTTTGCTGATATATTCTCACTCTATATTATGCCGATAACTGATCATTTCTCTACAGCATTTGTGTGGATGACATGACCCAAGTAAAAACTTGGTCTTTAGACTACTGTAACGGTTTTAATATTATGTCCCTGTTTTAGGGAACATGTGCAACGGATTTTCTATTTTTATCAAAATCAATCATTTGTTTTTTCAAAAAGAGGGTTTGAGAGGAAATTAAATTTATTTTTAAAATACAAGAAAATTTGATTAGGAAATTTTGATATTTTTCGGGATGATTATGGATGAAAAATAATATACTAGGAGATGGGTAAATATAATTTGAAACTGGCGAATAATGACAATGATAAATGTGATAATTTTACTCACCACTGTTAATAATAATTCACCTACGCGCATGCGTTTCTCTCAGCCCAACTGCATGTACTGACTGATGTGGATATCTTACGGCATATATTATGGCACGACATACAACGACCCGGCAGCACGAAACACAAGGAACGGCACGAGTTACTCGATACGACTCGACATGGCAACTTCCGGGACCGCACTGTACTTTTTCGTCACTGCTGGTTCATTTCTTGCACTGTCCTGTTGTCATTATCACTATGCCAGTATAGGAATGTAAGGAAGGATAGAGGAGTTGTTTTAAACTATTATCTGTTAGAGCTTGGCTAGAGCTGCCTTATCTGTTAGTTGGCAGATAGCAGGGTTGGAATGTTGATTTGTTTGGACACTATTTTTGATACTTCCATATACCAAGAAAATGGATCGTTACACTACCAATAGAGAATCTTAATATCGAGTTTGATGGTGATACATTTGAGCACAGAATACAGCATTCTGTTGTATTCTGTGATTTCAGGTACAAGTCTTGATAACTGAGCTCTTCTCAACAATAGTATTCCTGTAGATGACATGACCCCAGTAAAACCATGGTCTCTAACTTGAGATGCATTTTTTTATTATGGATAAGAGTCATTGAATGACGTTTATAGCCAAGGCCGTTAAATCTCACTGACCACGTTACCCTCAGTATTTATTGCCTTCGAATGACTCCGCGTTTCTTTCCCCACCGATTGCTGGATCAAAAATAGCCTGAAAAGAATCCAAAGTGTCAAGTCTTGAACGATTGTTTCATGTTTTCATAGGATATAAATGATTCATGTTAAAGAATCTTATCAATCAGAAGGTAATGATGAAACTGAAAGCTTTGTAACTTATTGTTGCTGAGGGATGTTGAGTCAAATACCTCATGAACACATTGTAAATGATATTATATTATATTTCAATCATTTTTCTTTCCAAAATATATTTGAATAAATGGATGATGGCTGAAAGTATTCATATTCTTGAGACTTTGTGGGCTTTGTGAGCTTGTGTGGTTAGAACCATTGCTATATATATTGCGTAGCAATAGATCACTACATTCATATTGATTGTTATAGAATCACTATGAAGAATAGTCAATGGTAGTTGGAACAAATCAACAATTTCAAGAATTTATTTAAAAGATCGATGAAGAAAACTGACAAAACTGTAGCGTTTTCTAGTGAACTAGGGTGCGAGATATTAGAAGAGAGAAAATTTCATGTCAAAATACAAGAAGAGCATCATCCCCAGCCATAAAACCATTGACAATTTATTATTGAAGGTTACTCACGATTTACGGTATCCAGACAAGACTATTCTACTATTATCATTCAATAGGATTTTCATATGTAAATACACAATGAAAACGACTTTTCGTCAATGGATTTTTCATCGGTGT